>NC_083111.1:49531187-49877381 GCF_949774975.1 Lagenorhynchus albirostris
ACCAGGAGGCTAGAGAGTCCAGGAAGCAAAGTGGAGAAAGTATTTCAAGGAAGAGGGAGGGATCAGTTGGGTCAAATGAGGCTAATATGTTCAATTAGACAAGTCTGGAGTATTAACGGTCGGATTTACCACTGTGGCTGTTAGGTAACCTCGATCAGAGAAATTTTGGTGGAGTGGAGAAAAATTGAGGAAGAGAGCAAGGAAAAACTGATTCGATTTTCAAAGGAGAATGAGAGGAAAGAAATTGAAGATGGTACATAGAGACAGCTCTACGAAGTTTCAAGGAGAGAAACGGGGTGGTAGCTGGGGAGGGAAGGAGGTTAGGAAAGGGATTTTTTTAAGGTGGAAGAAATAGCAGTGTGTTTGGGTGTTGATGGGAATGATCTGATCTGAAGACTTTCTTCATCGATAAAATGGGTTAAATAATAGAACCTCTGTCATAGTGCAGCTAAGAGATTCAGTATGCTAATGCCTGTCATGGAATAAGTGCTCAAAGTGTACTGAGTGCTATACATAGAAATCACAGTTCATGCCCTCCAGACAAGGAAAAGAAAGGCACATAAACAGAGGCTTGCAATACAGGACGAGGGCTGCTAGAGGATAAGGAGGGAGAGCCATGGAGGTGCAGTGGGGGAGGTTGGGATCCAATTAATGTAAGTGGCAAAATAGTGGTACCAGCTGCTTCTGCCACAGAAAGGGGGCTAGATGGAAACAGGAGTGGAGGGTTTAATCCTGTGTGTTATTTTACTTTTAGTCTGATTTTCCCTGGTGTCCGCTTGGCCTCTGATAGCCAATTCAGTGATTTTCTGGATGGCCTTGGCCCTGCCCAGCTAGTGGGGCGCCAGACTCTGGCCACACCTGCCATGGGTAAGAATTTGTCACGTGATTCATTGTTTTTCTTTTAGATTATTGAAAATCACATTCTTTAATTTCATAGGATCTTTAACAGTATTATCAGGAATGAGTATCTTAGATTTAAACAAAAAACTTTGACTAAATTTTTCCATTTTAATTTGTATGCTTTTTAAAGTAAAGTATCATTGATAAATTTTTAAATATATTTGAATTTAGGAAAAGATGTAGGAAATGATGAAACAATGTTAAACCAAGGTCTTTGGCACAAACATTTCTCTCACTGTTTGTTTCTTCCTCACACGCCATTAGGTGACATTCAGGTAGGCATGATGGACAAAAAGGGACAGCTGGAGGTGGAAATCATTCGGGCCCGTGGCCTTGTTGTAAAACCAGGTTCCAAGACACTGCCAGGTAAGAACAGAAGAGATTCTTCTATTATTGTTCATAATCCACACTTTTCAATTCAGAGACTTTGTTTTTGATTAGATACTAGAAGCTTTGCTCTTAAATGATCAAGGATACTAAATGAGACAGTTAAGTGGTAGTTTGTGTGTTTGTCCTGAGTGAGCACCCAGTGAGAGTGGCCAGATGGGGATAAGACAAGTCGTTAAGATAAGCACATATATGGTAGAAACCACTGCAAAACAAAACCTATCACATTCATTTTGTATGACATGTACATAAGAAGTTCTTGTTAGCTAGTGTTTTGTGTTATTCTTCAGTTTATCTGGAGCTTCTAAATTCTCCTTAAGAATCCTTAGAGTCCTGGAATTAGAATAAAAATAGTTGCAGGTTCCCAAAGTAGCATAAGCCCATATGTGAAGGACATTCTAAGATTCTTACTTCCTGTAATGTATAGAGAGGCACCATTATAAGTTTTTATTGTGATGTCACATATTTCATACCGAAATGTCATAATCTAAGGTGCTTCGAGCCATGGGGAATGCCACAGATTCCAGATGTCTGATGCAGAGATGTAGAGAACACTGGATCTGATGTATAGAACAATTCTGAAACTTGTTTCTCACCTCAGCACCTCCACTGACTGAACTGTCATTTTGAATCTCTAGCTTCCCTGTCCCTGCAGAAATTCCAAATTGTAACGTATGTTGTTACCCATTGTACAACCTTGCGGTGGTGATTAAGACGGTTGTGTTCATAAACGTCTTGGCGCTTAGTCAACTGACTCTGCTGGAAAGAATCCTGCAGTTTGTACAAGCACGAAAATGTTTTTATGAAGAGTCTGTCAGAAAAACTTGAACCCATGGTATTCATAATTAGTTGCCTCTTCCTGGCTAATTTTGAACATATTACATCAAACCTCACCCCTGTTGTGTACCCACACCATCAATAAATAAACCCTTTTGAGTGATCAATGATTTGTGGGGATGGGTGAGTAAAACAATCTAATTTCAAGCACGTTTAATTAGATTTAAGTATTGACACATGAAAAACTGAGCGAGACCTCTTTCTTGAAATTGTTAGGGACTGGAAGCATTTCTCCTTTTTTTAACACGGTTGTTCAAATCTATATAACCAGTTGATGGCAAAATAGTAATCAACTCAGATGCTATGTTAACATTGCCTAAAACTACCTGATGGCTGATAGTTATCTATTGTTTAGCTAATGATTTTGACGTAATGTGGAAAGGCCAGTGATTTTTGACCGCTGGCTCTTCCAGCCTAAGATTAAGCTGTGGCAGATGTCACCTGTAAGCTGGGTGTTCCGTAACCATAGCTCATCACTTAACTCTCCTCTGTGTTTTCTTTCCCAAGCACCATATGTAAAGGTGTATCTATTAGATAATGGAGTCTGCATAGCCAAAAGGAAAACAAAAGTGGCAAGAAAGACGCTGGAACCCCTCTACCAGCAACTATTATCTTTTGAAGAAAGTCCCCAAGGAAAGGTTTTACAGGTATTTACTGAATTATATATTCCTTACCTAAGAAAGTGTCTTCATGGAGTCAGACTTTGTATCCAACATCTTTTCTTATCACATCCTTTTCCACTCCTCACAGCTGAAATTCTTGGGAAACTTCAAAGTAGTGGCCAGTGCTATAAAGCTATACACACTAGGGAACTATCGATATATTCAATATCCTGTAATAAACCATAATGGAAATGAATGTGAGAAAGAAAAAAAAAGCTATACACACTGTTGTTTCCTTTAAAGTGACTATAGACTCGTAAACCCCCATCACACATAAGCTCCCATCTTCCCTGATTGCTCATGATCTTAACACTCCTGTAAAGTTTTCCTAACGTACCTTCGGATTCTAGCAAAGACAACTATCCCAGTAATTAAATACAACTACATAACTTGATGTTTGATGTCAGCACACTAACTGAATGTATTTTAGTTGACAAGCTTTTACATACACAATTATACTGACATTGCTCTTTTAATTTTGTCAACAGATCATAGTCTGGGGAGACTATGGCCGCATGGATCACAAATCCTTTATGGGAGTGGCCCAGATACTTTTAGATGAACTGGAGCTGTCCAATATGGTGATTGGCTGGTTCAAACTTTTCCCCACTTCCTCCCTAGTAGATCCAACCTTGGCCCCTCTGACAAGAAGAGCTTCCCAATCATCTCTGGAAAGTTCAACTGGACCTTCTTACTCTCGTTCATAGCAGCTGTAAAACTGTTGTCATAGCAACCAGCGTTACAAAAAAAGAAAAAAACCCCACAGGTCGCAAACCCTGGTAACACTGCATGCTTAATGTTGTGTCTTCTGAGCCTGTTTCTAGGGATACAAAGCGATCCTGTGTTCTCAGAGGAAGTTGCACACATTGTGCCCTAAAGAAGGCCCTCAGGTGAAAGAGCGGAGCTATGACGAACTATCAGGTTTGGAGTTCAATAACACTCACGTTTTGGTCCAATCTGAAGCCATGGATTAATCTCAAAGAGTCAGTTTCATGCAACAAAAGCCCTTTTCAATGGCACCTTTATATTTTTATCATTCCTTTTTCTTCATTTCTCTGACCCCAAAGTCCTGTGATGCCACAGAAATGGAGCTATCCAGCCATTAAGCCATGTTACAAGTCAAGGCATGAAGTCCTAGGAAGCATCAGGTGAAAAGCAAGAGACCAAAGACTTGGTCCAGGACGAAAACGTCAGCGCTCCTCTGGACGGGAGCAGCCAGTCGTGTGACAGCGTGAACAGTGGCAGACTTCAGAGCTCCAGCAGGCATGGTACCCACTAATGCCAAGATGAGTTGGACTCTGAAAAACAAAATTCTGTGGCTCCACTGTACTGAATGAAATTAAACTTTTGTTTGCATGGACACAGATTAGCTGAATACTTAAATTATTTTCTTGGGGCTGCAACTTGCAAAAAATAAAAATCAGCCATTTTCAACAATTTATATTATTTTTAAAAATAAATTTCACTAGTGCATGGTTTTAAAAAAGGGAGAGAATGCAACAGGGTGATACAAAGACACACCATGTTTACTCTTTAAAGTAATCATAGTCTGTGTTTTGGCAGACATTACAGAAGAAAATACTTTCTAGAAAATACTTAAAATTCATGTGACAAATAAGTATAACATATTCAATTTATTTCCATGTTAAATATACAAATATTAAAGTTCAATATGTGCAAATTGTTCACATCTTTCTTCCTCTATCTCACTTTTCTTCTTCTCGCTCTTTTAAGCTTTTATTTTCTTTCTCCCTACCAGAGTGAACATTATGCTAAAAAATTACAAGTTTTTGACCTGATACTCTCTTATACCCCATGTTTGATTCAGAGCTGTAGATGCTTCTGAATCTCTCTCTGAGTTTCTCAAGGCGGGGAAAAAACTAAGAGCTTTCTTTATTTCAAGCATGTTGAAAAGGATTTTGCAACATGACTTGGGAGTACATTAGAGCAAGTCAGCATGTATTTGATAAAGAAGATATTTGAACTTTTGCAATTTATTGTACAGTGCATGGTAATTTTATTTTCATCTTCAAAGTTCAGTTTACAGGAAAATCCTAAAATCATGTGGCCATTGTAATGTCTAATAAATTTGTTTTTAGCACCAGCATTATTCATACAGGGGTTAAAGTATTATTTTTAGAAGGTCTTCGGTTTGTGTTTTGTTTTCTAATTAATTAAAGCATGAAGCAATTCCTTTAGCCAATTTCCACTTACTATGTGAATAGAAACGCTAACAGTTTGGAGCCCTGAAACACAAGACTGTGTATTAATTCATTTATCCGTAGTAAAATTCAATTTTTCACAAATTATATTTCTAAAGAAATATAGCAAACATAAATTTGCAACAGATAATTTTAAAGCTCCAATTTTTAGGTGACTCAAAGAAAGTCAGTCTGCCTATTTACAGTTCTTTGATGCCATCACCAAAAGTCTACACCCGAATCCCCAAAATCAAACCCCTGCCTTTGGTTTTACAGACAGTTATTACCATTGGGTGGTGCTGCAAGGTCAAATTTCTCTTAAGTTCCCCGACTTAGGAGAAAAGTCACCGAGTAATGTAATAAACCACCCATATTTCTTTGTTTCTTTCTGTGCACTTTGATAATACATTCTTATAGATGGATTTTAACTTCTTGCAACAACTTTTGAAATCCACGTACATACCATTTGTTTAAGGCCACGCACAAAAATTGCTCTCTTGTGTTCCTTTTTAAGTTCAGTGTTGACCATTCAAAACTATCATGCTTGATACGGTGCAAAAGTTAAAAATGAGTATCACTAAAAATGCCTTCTCTTTATGTGGTGCAATACGAAATACACCGAGACTGTGTCTTGACATTCTGAGACCTACGATGGACCCAGGTAAAGTTGAAAAGAACGAATAAAACTCTACGGAAATAATTTAGACACTTGTGTACCAGCAACAATTGACTTACTAGACCTATAGTGTCTATACTCTCCCTTAGAATAAACGTTTACCATTTTCCTGATACTAAGACGCAGTCACATAATCTTTTGTGCATATTCCTATATAAATTATTTCTAATTTTAATAAGAAGGACATGACTGTATGGAATATTTGTACATTCCTGTCATTATGCAGTATTTATTTTAATGTTGGTGTATTTTTTTTTTTAATTTTCACATGTCTGCACCTCGACTTGTGGTTTAGTCATGTAAATAGCACTATTCCAGTGACCATTGCTGCCCTGTACATAGTATGTTTTAAAAGTAAAGGGAATTCCAGCTGGAAAAAAAAAAGGGCAGATTAGTCCTGTAATGAACACCAACTAATGTAAAACTCAAATTCATTCTCGTGATGGTGTTTAACACTTTAAATAAAACATTTTCTTTGCAGACGTTGTATGCATGGCCTTCTGACTTCTTCCCGCACATTCCCAAGCCTGCTACAGCTCATTCCCTGAGCCCGCACGTGATTTAAAGACAATGAAATCATCTTTTCCGCCTCTCCATAACAGAAGCAAACCGCTAGTCTTAGCAGATAGCCCTCAGTAGAGCACTTTAAAATGCCAAAGGATTTCGGCTCACATCATTAAAACTGGTTGCTTTTAAAAAAGATTATTGCAGAATTGAGGTGCTTTCTGACGAAATGACTCAGCAACTCACAGATTTAAACGAGTGAGATTTCTGAGTCAGTGTGGCCTCCACTGACAGCAGTCAAAGAGAATCACGCACAGGCTCTGTCATTCCCTGGTTGGAGATGGTGAGGGTGACAGTTGGCACTATGCTATGTGTTTCCACTGATGTGTCAGTTCAACTTTGTGGGGGACTGGGGTGGGGTGCATTTTCAGTTGGGGACACACACGTGGTAACCTGACATGGAGCAACTGATATAACAACCTGTCCAGAGACTGGCTTCTGTCGCGTGAGTATGAGTGGAGGAGAGGGTCTCTCCATACCCTTCTAGGGTGGTTTTTCCTCAAACTGCGAGAAAGAACCCCAGCAGAGTTCCAGTGGAAGTCCTCCCCGGCTCTAAATTTAAGAGCGAGTTTGATTAATTAGAAATCCAACTGAAATCCAAACCTAGTTCTCTCTCCATTCCTTGAACCAGCCATTTCTTTCATTTCCAAGGACTCGATTCCAGCCCAGTCCCCCATATCTATCCCATATTTTCACTATTTAATATATACTGTCTGCTCTAGCAAGCTATTTGCTGTTCATACACTCCTAAAAATCTCCTTGCCTTTTTTTATGCCCTCTCCTGAAAAGCCCTTCTACTTTCTCAGAAGTGATCCATGTTAGTCCCTTCCTGCAATTCCTGGCTCAGGACTGAGCTCTCCTGTAGCAGTTCCTGACTAAACCCTAACCACATGGCTGCATCGACGCCAACACCTTCACTTTCCCAGGAACTCCAGACACCGAGGGTCCACAAGCAAAGATGAAGGACATGATGGTCACTATCATGGGGGCTGTGGGAGAATTGGCCAAGAAATCACCAAAGCTGTCTGTACTGACTTAACCTTTAACATTCTTGGCATCAAAATCACATTCTCTGCAATGTTTGTCTCCGCTCACACAGCTCATGATGCTTCAGTATCCTCTAGCATCCATGGACTGAATGAACAGAAGTTCATACATCCACCTTTGGTTTGTGAAATGTGTATTGAGAAGCAGTGTGTAAGAGGGAATAAAAAAACAAAAAAAACAACTTACGGCACTCAAATTCTTCATATGACTTAAGTCACTTAGTCTCTCTGGCAATCACTTCTTCACCTGGGAAATAAGGAGTTTGAGTTAAACATTCTTGCATCATTAAATCAACACTTTGACTAACTGATAAGCTCCTTCAAGGAAGGGACCATATATGGGTTTTTCCCCCCTTTTGTATCCTCAGTGATAAGAACAATGCTGGACACAGACGTTCCATAAATACCTGCCAAATTAATGAATATTTAGTCCTTGCTATTTTGAGACACTATTTTAGGCATTGTAGTGAACAGAAAAAGCATGGCCCTATCCCCATGGGACTTCCATTCTGCTACGGAAGACACACATTGGGTAAAAAATTACAAGTAAGATAACTTTCCAAAGGGGATAAAAGCTATGGGAATATACAGCAGTGTTTTAACCCAGTCAAGAGAGTCGAGGAAGGCTAATATCTATAAAAATGAACAAGAGTTAAATACAAGGTGATGGTGGCAATGGGAGATGGGAGTTAGGTGAAGAATATTCCAGGTAGAGAGAACAGCAGCTGAGAAATTTGAGGGTAGGGAAATGTAACTCTACCATTTAGTAGTGTGTCTAAAGCAAAGATGAGTTCATACGAAGTGTTTATGAGCGAACAAATGAATAAACAATACAGATTTCTGTAGCCTAAGCTATTTCTGAACCATTGAGGTTTTCCTTGAGAAGATAGTTTTAACTTAAACTTGATGCGAGGACTATTCATAAAGTCATTGGTGAGGGATAATCCTCTATTATATTTAAAATGGTTCTCAGAATGCTCCTCAGTCCTAATCCCATTCAATTGTTAGATCTTTGAACATAGGAACCATGGTCTATAGCTCTGTACCCAGCATAGCACCTAGCTCAGCACTAAGCACATTACAGTTGCCGAATACACAGACTAACAGTGAATATCCCTTTCAGATATTCTCGGAAAGACTGTGGCTATCAACTTGGAAGATTCCCGAGTCCTAAAATTTATGTTCATAGTTTGTATACGGTGCAGTTAGAAAGACTTTAAACCTGTGGTGTTCTTAATGCCCGAGCACCAGCGTCCTGTCTTGCTTTGAGGTAGGGGACTATTTTGTTTAGTATGCTTCCTTTTCTGGTCTATCCATAGTGTTCCCAAGAGACCTGCCATTTTCTAACTAGTCCCATTCTTCTGGCTTCAACTGATGGTGGTATAGGGGGTGCAGACTCCTAAAATGGGTCAGTCTGTACCCTTGCCTGTGAAGATGTGTTATTTTTTGCCTTGATACCAAAGAGGCAGTTCATCTCCAGTGACAGAAACTATTAGATGGGGGAAAAAAAAAAGGCCAGGAGCTGTCAGTGGCTATGTTTTCTGATACATAATGGAAATTGGATTAAGAAAGAGAAGAAAGTCAGCAAAGCCAAAGTGGAGGCATGAATTGAAGAGAGTCCTGCAGGTTTCACGTTCCTGGTTCCGTTACGACTGAGGATCGGCTGCATCTTTGCTCTTCCAAGAGAGCCCATACATTCAAGCTCTGGTTAGTTGGGTGCCTGCTATATGAAGTCACAGTCCTAATTAATACATTTGGCCAAGGACAAGGCTGATGGAATCGTAGAACCTTGAAGGAGCTTTTGAGGTTACCTAGAACAATCTCATAGCATTAAGAGAAACCCTAAAAGGTGGCCATCAAACCTCTGCTTGCAAGTGGCTGGAGAGAGAAATTCGGGAATATAGCTCGTTCCATGGTCTCTAGCAGACTCTCCTTTCTAGCACCTAAGCTAAATCTCCCTTCTGGAATTTTGCACTTCCTGGGCTCAGTGTTACCAAGTCCAAGCTCATACTGCTCACCACACAACAGGCCAAGAAATCAAGAGATGAGCTGTTGGGGCAAGGAATAGTGAAAAGCTGGCAGACCAAGAAGATGGTGAACTTGTGCCCCAAAGAACCATCGTGCCTGAGTTAGAACTCAGGCTTCTTTTATACTAAAAGAGGAGGGAGTAAAGTCAAACATTTCCTGGTTCTGGTCCACCTCCATAGGGGATGTGTTAATTTCTTCCTGCCTGCAGTCATTCACAGGTGGGCCTGGTCAGGATGTTTCCTGTGAGCTAAACAAAGGTTTTTTTAGCTTAATGCTCATTACCTGGGAGACAGGGTTCCCAGAGATGGGCCACTATGTATAACTTAAGCTTATAGGCAACATACTTTTAGTGATTAACTTGTAATAGAATACAAAGGTTCTTTCCTATTACAATTCTTGACTGCCAATGTCCACTCCACCAACTTGTGGGAAAAGGACGAGGACCGCTCTGGCTACTTCCGGAGGTGACAAACATTCCTTAGAATATTTAGTCTGTCCTTTTATATATCTACAACTATCTGAACCTGAGGAAGCCCGTTAGCACTTTGTTGTCTCATTTGTAATTGAACTTGGGTGTTTTGGTTCCAGTTCTCAGTACATATACTAAATTCCTGTGCTATTTATTTAGACAAAAATAAACAACTTGGTTGACCCTTCTCCAGCTACAATGAAATTCCCATCTACTTCAGTTATATAGGCAGACCTGTTGGAGGCAAACTCATGAACAGAGATTAGTATAGTGCCCAAAGTTTCAACATCACTGGCAACTGCTAGGTCTTTTAAAGCATCTATAGATTCTATCACCTGGGCAGACACCTGGAATGGCCTACCATTCAGTGTTTCAAAGGGACTTAATTTAAGCCTACTACTGGGAGCCACTGATTCATAGCAGGGCAACTGGCAAGGCCTTATCTCAAGTTAAATTAGTATCCATTTTCTCAGTTTTTCCTATTGTGGTCTCCAGGATGAATGTAATTCCAATGGCTTAATCCAAATCAGGGGATAATGTTTCCTTAAGGAGGGCTTTAACCAATTAAAAGATACTGATTTTAAAAACTAGTAACTTAAAACTGCCACACACAAAACAAATGGTCCACAAAAAATTCTCCTTTTTCTGAAGGTTTTACAATGAATTGTTGTTATTAACTAGTCTTTTACTATGAAACTTGAATGGCCAGTCGAGACCAACTGTTCTGAGACCATCTTTGACCACTGATTAAGACTGGGGTGGCGGATATAATATTCATTTAACCTTCTGAGCTTTCTGGGCAGACTTGGTGACCTTGCCAGCTCCAACTGCCTTCTTGTCCACTGCTTTGATAACACCTATAGCAACCGTCCGTCTCATGTCACCACCAGCAAAGTGGTCCAGAGCAGGGTAGTCAGAGAAGGTCTCAACACAGTGGACTTGCCAGGAACCATATCAACATCACAAGAATTTGGGGCCATCTTCCAGCTTTTTCCCAGAATAATGATCAGTCTTCTCCTTCATCCCAGCAAACTTGCAGCTCATTCCCCACTGGCAATTCTACCCAGGGCTCCGGGTGTGGGGAATTAGGCACCAAGTCCAAGGGAGCCCCAGGCCTCTTCATTCATCAGAGTGTTCCTCTCTTTCTACCATGTGAGAGGCTCTCGTCTTACTGTGTTTCTTCTCATGATTCAGCCTAGGGCAATCTGTTTTCCAATGTTCTTCCTCCTTACAGTAAGTACATTGCTCCTTACTGTCGTGGCTTACCTCTCTTCGGGTTACTCGCTTTCCTGGAATACAATGCCACGGCCGAAAACTGGCATTTCGTTTTGCATCATCTTTCTTGTTTTTCCCTGTTGAACACTAAAAGCAGCATCCACAGCTGAGTGCCAGGGGCCGCGTGACTTAGGAAGCAGGGCTGAAATCTCTCCCAGCGACTGCGTGAGCCACAGTTTTACACCTGTGCCACCAGCTTTGTAAATTCAGCGCCTGTGGGACATCCAAACGCACAACGGGTGCTTCTGCCACTGGGCTAGGTCTGGCCTTAGCAGCCGTGGGCTGGACTGTGCGGGCACGTGCACATGGGGGCTTGGCCAGGGTCTGGGCTGCCTCCATAGCCTTCCACATTGGGTCCAGGCGCGCAACTGCTGTGGTCCTAAAGCCTGACTTCAGTGGATCTGTGCTGGTGGCCTTGTGAAAACGACGCCTGAGGGACGCTAGGGCCGAGTGCTGGCATTCCCAAAGTTGAGGGTGGGGCCAAGGGCAGTGCAAACAACAATGTACTTGGTGAGCCTGCACAACAGATAAGAAGGTGACACAACAGCGCACACTCATTGGTCAACAGCTCCAGCGGAGGAATACCCAGGGGCTCCCTTCCAGTGGGTACACTCCAGTCCTGCCTATCTCATACTGAAGCTCAGAAACACGGCTCAGAAATGGATTGGGGGCTTCTACTCCAACAACTAGGGAGCAGACCCTGCCCCTGACAGGGCAGCGACAGTGACAGGACAGTGACAACCACAGAGCAAAGAGGAGGCCCCACTCAATATCCAGTGCAGGTTCTGGTCACCAAAATACCAGTCACACCTCCTATTAAGGGGATAATGGCCAGCATACACTGAGGAAAGGGGCAGCAGGCATCCATACTAAAAACAGCCCTCGCACCAAAAAATACTAAACTCACGCAGGCTACACAGGGATGCTCCCACATAAAAATAACCCTCCAAGACCACAGTAGTTAATTATTTCTCCTAAACTCACAGAGTAGGAGAAATATAAGGGGAAAAAATGAAGAAGCAGAGGAACCACTCTCAATTGAAAGATCAAGAGAACTTCCCTGAAGGAACAAACAGTGAAACAAACCTCTTCAGTCTAATAGACACCGAGTTCACAAAGGAGGTAATGAAAATACTGAAGGAATTAAGAAAGGCTATTGACAGAAATGCAGATTACTGTAAAAACAAACAAACTAGAAACTATAAAGAGGAGGCAAGAAAAATTAGGAAATTCATTCGCAGAGACAAAAGCTGACCTAAAGGCAATGAATCGCATGATGAATAATGCAGAACGAATAAATGATCTGGAAGATAGAATAATGAAAATCACCCAATTAGAACAGCAGACAGACACCCAAATGAAAAAAAAAAAATGAAAGAACATAAGAGACCTATGGGATAATACAAAGCATGCCAATCTATGCATAATAGGAATCCCAGAAGGAGAAGACAAAAGGGGATTGAAAATGTATTTGAAGAAATTATGGCTAAAACATCCCAAACCTAAAGAAGGAAACAGATATCCAGGTACAGGAAGCACAGAGGGTTCCACATAAGATAAACTCAGATAAACAGACCTACACCAAGACATAGTATAATTAAGTTGGCAAATATTAAAGAGAGGATTCTAAAGGCAGCAAGAGAAAAACAAAGAGTTAATTACAAGGGAACCCCCATAAGGCAATCAGCTGATTTCTCTATAGAAACGTTGCAGGCCTGAAGGGAGTAGCAAGACATATTCAAAGTCCTGAGGGGAAAATCTGCAACCTAGAATATTCTACCCAGCAAGATCTTCATTTAGAAGGAGACAGAAAGAATTTCTCAGACAAGCAAAAATTAAAAGAATACAGCAATAAAAAACATATCCTAAAGGAAATATTAAAGGTCTTCTCTAAAAAGGAAAGAAGTAAGAATCTATAGGAAACAGAAAATCACAATTGGAAAGTAAATCACTTAAATAAGCCAGTAGAGAGATTTTTTTAAAAATCTGTGAAAGAGATGATAACCACAATGAACAGCAAAAGGATGAACATGAAGATATAAAGGGGACAAAGTCATAAAATGTGGGGAAGAAGAGTAAAAAAAAAAAAAAATTGTAGAATTTTTTTTTTCTATAATGTGTTTGAGCCTATATGACTATCAATCTAAAGCAAGTAGATACAGAAAGGGGTTAATATACTTGAGAAAACAAGGCAACCATAAATCAAAAACATATAATAGATTCCAAAAAAACAAAAAGAAGAGAACATAGGCATAATACAAAAGAAAATCATCAAACCACAAAAGGAAAAAAGAAGAAATACAAAATCAATTGGTAAACAAGGTTTAAAATGGCAATAAATACATATCTATCAATAATTACCCTAAATGTTAATAGACTAAATGCTCCAATCCAAAGACACACAGTGACAGATTGGTTAAAAAAACAAGAGCCGACAATATGCTGCTCCAAGAGACCCACTTTAGGGCAAAGGACACGTATCAATTGAAAGTGAGGGGATGGAAAAAGATATTTCATGCAAACAGAAATGAGGAGAAAGCAGGGGTTGCAATACTCACATCAGACAAAACAGACTTTAAAACAAAGGGCATAAAGAAAGATAAAGAAGGACACTATATAATGCTAAAAGGATCAATACAAGAAGAGAATTTTACACTCGTCAACATATATGCACTTAATATAGGAGCACTGAAATACATAAAACAAATACTAACAGACATAAACGGAGAAACTGATGGGAAGACAATAATAGTAGGAGACTTTAACACCCCACTCACATCAATGGACAGATCTTTGAGGCAAAAAATCAGTAAGGCAACAGAGATCCTAAATGATACAATAGAACAGTTAGACTTTATATTTTCAGGACAGTACATCCAAAAAAAGCAGAATACACATTCTTTTCAAGTACACATGGAACATTCTCTAGGATCGACCACATACTAGGCCACAAAACAAGCCTCAAAAAAATTAAGAGTGTAGAAATTATTTCAAGCATCTTTTCTAATCACAATGGTATTAAACAAGAAATCAACCACTGAAAAAGAAATGAGAAAAAAACCCCACTCACATGGAGACTAGACAACATGCTACTAAAAATCAAATAGATCAACGATGAAATCAAAGAAGAAATTTTAAAATATCTTGAGGCAAATGACAATGAAAACGCAACCATATAAAATTTATGGGATGCAGCAAAAGCAGTTCTTAGAGGGAAGTTCATAGTGATACAGGCCTTCCTCAAAAAAGGAAGAAAAATCTCAAATAAATATCTTAACCTACCACCTAATAGAATTACAAAAAGAAGAGCAAACAAACAAAACCTAAAGACAGCTGAAGGAAAGAAGTAAATAAAATAGAGATTTAAAAAAAAAATAGAAAAAAAATCAATAAAACCAAGAGCTGGGGAGGAGGAACCAAGATGGCGGAATAGAAGGATGTGCTCTCATGCCCTCTTGCGAGAACACCATAATCACAACTAGCTGATGGACAATCATCGAAAGGAAGACACTGGAACTCACCAAAAAAGATACCCCACATCCAAAGACAAAGGACAAGCCACAATGAGATGGTACGAGGGGTGCAATCACAGTAAAAATCAAAGCCCATAACTGGTGGGTGGGTGACCCACAGACTGGTGAACACTTATACCACAGAAGTCTACACACTGGAGTGAACGTTCTGAGCCCCAAGTCAGGCTTCCCAACCTCGGGGTCTGGCAATGGGAGGAGGAATTCCTAGAGAATCAAACTTTGAAGCCTAGTGGGAATTGACTGCAGGACTTCTACAGGAGTGGGGGAAACAGAGACTCCACTCTTGGAGGGCACACACAAAGTAGTGTGCGCATCTGGACCCAGGGGAAGGAGCAGTGACCCTGAAAAAGACTGAACCACACCAACCTGCTAGTGTTGGAGGGTCTCCTGCAGAGGTGGGGGGTGGCTCTGTTTCACCATGTGGAAAAGGACACTGGCAGCAGAAGTTCTGGGACGTACTCCTTGACGTGAGCCCTCCAAGAGTCTCTCATTAGCCCCACAAAAGAGCCCAGGTAGGCTCCAGTGTTGGGTTGCCTCAGGCCAAATAACCAACAGGGAGGGAACCCAGCCCGACCCATCAACAGTCAAGTGGATTAAAGTTTTACTGAGCTCTGCCCACAAGAGCAACAGTCAGCTCTACCCACCACCAGTCCCTCCCATCAAGCCTCTTAGATAGCCCCACACACCAGAAGGTAGACAGCAGAAGCAAGAAGAACTACAATCCTGCAGACTGTGGAACAAAAACCACATACACAGAAACACAGACAACATGAAAAGGCAGAGGGCTATATACCAGATGAAGGAACAAGATAAAACCCCAGAAAAACAACTAAATGAAGTGGAGATAGGCAACCTTCCAGAAAAAGAATTCAGAATAATGATAGTGAAGATGATCCAGGATCTCGGAAAAACAATGGAGGCAAAGACTGAAAAGATGCAAGAAATGTTAAACAAAAACCTAGAAGAATTAAAGAACAAACAGAGATGAACAATACAATAACTGAAATGAAAAATACAATAGAAGGAATCGATAGCAGAATAACTGAGGCAGAAGAATGGATAAGTGAGCTGGAAGACAGAATGGTGGAATTCACTGCTGTGAAACAGAATAAAGAAAAAAGAATGAAAAGAAATGAAGAGAGCCTAAGAGACTTCTGGGACAACATTAAACGCAACAACATTTGCATTATAGGGGTCCCAGAAGGAGAAGACAGAGAGAAAGGACCAGAGAAAATATTTGAAGACACTAAAGTTGAAAACTTCCCTAACATGTGAAAGGAAATATCCACCAAAGTCCAGGAAGCGCAGTGAGTCCCATACAGGATAAACCCAAGGAAAAACACACCAAGACACATAGTAATCAAATTGACAAAAATTAAAGACAAAGAAAAATTATTGAAAGCAGCAAGGGAAAAATGACAAATAACATACAAGGGACCTCCCATAAGGTTAACAGCTGATTTCTAAGCAGAAACTCTAAAAGCCAGAAGGAATTGCCATGATATACTTAAAGTGATGAAAGGGAAGAACCTACAACCAAGATGCCTCTACCTGGCAAGGATCTCATTCAGATTCAATGGAGAAATCAAAAGCTTTACAGACAAGCAAAACCTAAGAGACCTCAGCACCACCAAACCAGCTCTACAAAAAATGTTAAAGGAACTTCTCTAAGTGTGAAACACAGGAAAAGAAAAGGACCTACAAAACCAAACCCAAAACAATTAAGAAAATGGTCATAGGAACATACATATCGATAATTACCTTAAACGTGAATGGATTAAATGCTCGAACCAAAAGACACAGGCTTGCTGAATGGATACAAAAACAAGACCCATATATATGCTGTCTACAAGAGACCCACTTCAGACCTAGGGACACATACAGACTGAAAGTGAGGGGATGGAAAAAGATATTCCATGCAAATGGAAATCAAAAGAAAGCTGGAGTAGCTATACTCATATCAGATAAAATAGACTTTTAAAGAATGTTACAAGAGACAAGGAAGGACACTACATAACGATCAAGGGCTCAATCCAAGAAGAAGATATAACAATTATAAATATATATGCACCCAAGATAGGAGCACCTCAATACATAAGGCAATTGCCAACAGCTATAAAAGAGGAAATTGACAGTAACACAATAATAGTGGGGGACTTTAACACCTCACTTACACCAATGGACAGATCATCCAAAAGGAACATTAATTAGGAAATAGAAGCTTTAAATGACACAATACCAGATAGACTTAATCGATATTTATAGGACATTCCATCCAAAAACAACAGATTACACTTTCTTCTCAAGTGCGCATGGAACATTCTCCAGGATAGATCATATTTTGGGTCACAAATCAAACCTCAGTAAATTTAAGAAAACTGAAATCATATCAAGCATCTTTTATGACAACAACACTATGAGATTAAAAATGAATTACAGGGGAAAAGTGTAAAACACACAAACACATAGAGGCTAAACATTACGTTACTAAATAACCAAGAGATCACTGAAGATATCAAAGAGGAAATTAAAAATACCTAGAGAAAAATGACAATGAAAATAAAACCTACGGGATGCAGTAAAAGCAGTTCTAAGAGGGAAGTTTAGAGCTATACAAGCCTATCTCAAGAAACAAGAAAAATTGAAAATAAACAATCTAAACTTACACCTAAAGGAACTAGAGAAAGAAGAACAAACAAAACCCAAAGTTAGCAGAAGGGAAGAAATCATAAAGATCAGAGGAGAAATAACTGAAATAGAAAAAAGAAAACATAACAAAGATCAATAAAACTAAAAGCTGGTTCTTTGAGAAGATAAAAAAAATTGATAAACCATTAGCCAGACTCATCAAGAAAAAGAGGGAGAGGACTCAAATAAATAAGATTAGAAAGGGAAAAGGAGAAGTTACAACAGACACTGCAGAAATACAAAGCATCCTAAGAGATTACTGCAAGCAACTATATGCCAATAAAATGTACAACGTGGGAAAAATGGACAAATTCTTAGAAAGGTATAACCTTCCAAGGCTGAACCAGGAAGAAACAGAAAATATAAACAGACCAATGACAAGCACTGAAATTGAAACTGTGATTAAAAATCTTCCAACAAACAAAAGCCCAGGAACACACGGCTTCACAGGCGAATTCTATCAAACATTTAGAGAAGGGCTAATGCCTATCCTTCTCAAACTCTTCCAAAATATAGCAGAGGGAGGAACACTCCCAAACTCATTCTACGAGGCCACCATCACCCTGATACCAAAACCAGACAAGGATGTCACAAAGAATGAAAACTACACACCAAAATCACTGATGAACATAGATGAAAAAATCCTCAACAAAATACTAGCAAACAGAATCCAACAGCACATTAAAAGGATCATACACCATGATCAAGTGGGCTTTATTCCTGGAATGCAAGGATTCTTCAACATATGCAAATCAATCAATGTGATACACCATATTAACACATTGAAGGGGAAAAACCACATGATCATCTCAATAGATGCAGAGAAAGCAACCGACAAAATTCAACACCCATTTATGGTAAAAATGCTTCAGAAAGTAGGCATAGAGGGAACTCTCCTCAACATAATAAAGGCCATATATAACAAACCCACAGCCAACATCATCCTCAATGGTGAAAAACTGAAAGCATTTCCACTAAGATCAGGCACAAGACAAGGTTGCCCACTCTCACCACTCTTATTCAACATAGTTTTGGAAGTTTTAGACACAGCAATCAGAGAAGAAAAGGAAATAAAAGGGATCCAAATTGGAAAAGAAGAAGTAAAGCTGTCACTGTTTGCAGATGACATGATACTATACATAGAGAATCCTAAAGATGCCACCAGAAAACAACTAGAGCTAATCAATGAACTTGGTAAAGTAGCAGGATACAAATTTAATGCACAGAAATCTCTGGCATTCCTATACACTAATGATGAAAAATCTGAAAGTGAAATCAAAAAAACACTCCCATTTACCACTGAAACAAAAAAAATAATATATCTAGGAATAAACCTACCCAAGGAGACAAAAGACCTGTATGCAGAAAATTATAAGACACTGATGAAAGAAATTAAAGATGATACATATAGATGGAGAGAGATACCATGTGCTTGGCTTGGAAGAATCAACATTGTGAAAATGACTCTACTACCCAAAGCAATCTACCGATTCAATGCAATCCCTATCAAACTACCACTGGCATTTTTCACGGAACTAGTACAAAAAAATTCACAATTTGTATGGAAACTCAAAAGACCCCAAATAGCCAAAGCAATCTTGAGAATGAAAAACAGAGCTGGAGGAATCAGGCTTCCTGACTTCAGACTATACTACAAAGCTACAGTAATCAGGACAGTATGGTATGGGCAGAAAAACGGAATATACATCAATGGAACAGGAGAGAAAGCCCAGAGATAAACCCACGCACATATGGTCACCTTATCATTGATAAAGGAGGCAGGAATGTACAGTGATGAAAGGACAGCCTCTTCAGTAAGTGGTGCTGGGAAAACTGGAGTGGTGCATGTAAAAGTATGAGATTAGAACACTCCCTAAGACCATACACAAAAATAAGATCAAAATGCATTAAAGACCTAAATCTAAGGCCAGAAACTATCAAACTCTTGGAGGAAAACACAGGCAGAACACTCTATGACATAAATCACAGCAAGATCCTTTTTGACCCACCTCCTAGAGAAATGGAAATAAAAACAAAAATAAGCAAATGGGGCCTAATGAAACTTCAAAGCTTTTGCACAGCAAAGGAAACCATAAACAAGACGAAAAGACAACCCTCAGAATGGGAGAAAATATTTGCAAATGAAGCAACTGACAAAGGATTAATCTCCAAAATTTACAAGCAGCTCATGCAGCTCAATAACAAAAAAACAAACAACCCAATCCAAAAATGGGCAGAAGACCTAAATAGACATTTCTCCAAAGAAGATATACAGATTGCCAACAAACACACGAAAGAATTCTCAACATCATTAATCATTAGAGAAATGCAAATGTAAACTACAATGAGATGTCATCTCACACCGGTCAGAATGGCCATCATCAAAAAATCTAGAAACAATAAATGCTGGAGAGGGTGTGGAGAAAAGGGAACACTCTTGCACTGCTGGTGGCAATGTGAATTGGTACAGCCACTATGGAGAACAGTATGGAGGTTCCTTAAAAACTACAAATAGAACTACCATATGACCCAGCAATCCCACTACTGGGCATATACCCTGAGAAAACCGTAATTCAAAATGAGTCATGTACCAAAATATTCATTGCAGCTCTATTTACAATAGCCAGGACATGGAAACAACCTAAGTGTCCATCATCGGATGAATGGATAAAGAAGATGTGGCACATATATACAATGGAATATTACTCAACCACAAAAAGAAATGACATTGACTTATTTGTAATGAGGTGGATGGACCTAGCGTCTGTCATACAGAGTGAAGTAAGTCAGAAAAAGACAAATACAGTATGCTAACACATATATGTGAAATCGAGGGGAAAAAAATGTCATGAAGAACCTAGGGGTAAGACGGTAATAAAGACACGGACCTATTAGAGAATGGACTTGAAGATATGGGGATGGGGATAGCTAAGCTGTGACAAAGTGAGAGAGAGGCATGGACATATATACACTACCAAACGTAAAATAGATAGCTAGTGGGAAGCAGCCCCATAGCACAGGGAGATCAGCTCGGTGCTTTGTGACCACCTGGATGGGTGGGATAGGGAGGGTGGGAGGGAGGTAGATGCAAGAGGGAGGAGATATGGGAACATATGCATATGTATAACTGCTTCACTTTGTTATAAAGCAGGAACTAACACACCATTGTAAAGCAATTATACTCTAATAAAGATGTAAAAAACAGAAAAAAACAACAACAACAAAAATCCAAGACCCATATATATGCTGTCTACAAGAGACCCACTTGAGACCTAAGGACACTTACAGACTGAAAGTGAGGTGATGGAAAAAGATATTCCATGCAAATGAAAACCAAAAGAAAGCTGGAGTAGCTATTCTCATAACAGACAAAATATGCTTTAAAATAATGACTATTACAAGAGACAAAGAAGGACACTACATAGCATTAAGGGATTGATCCAAGAAGACGACATAACAATTGTAAATACTTATGCACCAAACATAGGAGCACCTCAATACATAAGGCAAATACTAACAAGCATAAAAAGGGAAATTGACAGTAACACTTTCATACTAGGGGACTTTAACACCCCACCTTCACCAATGGACAGATCATCCAAAATGAAAATAAATAAGGAAACGCAAGCTTTAAATGATACATTAAACAAGGTGGACTTAATTGATATTTATAGGACATTCCATCCAAAAACAACAGGATACACATTTATCTCAAGTGCTCATGGAACATTCTCCAGGATAGATCATATCTTGGGTCACAAATCAAGCCTTGGTAAATTTAAGAAAATTGAAATTGTATCAAGTATCTTTTCTGACCACAACGCTATGAGACTAGATATCAATTACAGGAAAAGATCTGTAAAAAATACAAACACATGGAGGATAAACTATACACTACTTAATAACGAAGTGATCACAGCAGAAATCAAAGGAGGAAATCAAAAAATACCTAGAAACCAATGACAATGGAGACACGACGACCCAAAACCTATGGGATGCAGCAAAAGCAGTTCTAAGAGGGAAGTTTATAGCAATACAATTCTACCTTAAGAAACAGGAAACATCTCGAATAAACAACTTAACCTCTCACCTGAAGCAATTAGAGAAAGAAGAACAAAAAAACGCCGAAGTTAGCAAAAGGAAAGAAATCATAACGATCAGATCAGAAATAAAAGAGAAAGAAATGAAGGAAACGATAGCAAAGATGAATAAAACTAAAAGCTGGTTCTTTGAGAAGATAAATAAAATTGAAAAACCATTAGCCAGACTCATCAAGAAAAATAGAGAGAAGACTCAAATCAATAGAATTAGAAATGAAAAAGGAGAGGTAACAACTGACACTGCAGAAATACAAAAGATAATGAGCAATTACTACAAGCAACTCTGGGCCAATAAGATGGACAACCTGGAAGAAATGGACAAATTCTTAGAAATGCACAACCTGCCAAGACTGAATCAGGAAGAAATAGAAAATATGAACAGACTAATTACAAGCACTGAAATTGAAACTGTGATTAAAAATATTCCAACAAACAAAAGCCCAGGAACACATGGCTTCACAGGCGAATTCTATCAAACATTTAGAGAAGCGCTAACGCCTATCCTTCTCAAACTCTTCCAAAATATAGCAGAGGGAGGAAAACTCCCAAACTCATTCTACGAGGCCACCATCACCCTGATACCAAAACCAGACAAGGATGTCACAAAGAATGAAAACTACACACCAAAATCACTGATGAACATAGATGAAAAAATCCTCAACAAAATACTAGCAAACAGAATCCAACAGCACATTAAAAGGATCATACACCATGATCAAGTGGGCTTTATTCCTGGAATGCAAGGATTCTTCAACATAAGCAAATCAATCAACGTGATACACCATATTAACACATTGAAGGGGAAAAACCATATGATCATCTCAATAGATGCAGAGAAAGCAACCGACAAAATTCAACACCCATTTATGGGAAAAACGCTTCAGAAAGTAGGCATAGATGGAACTCTCCTCAACATAATAAAGGCCATATATGACAAACCCACAGCCAACATCATCCTCAATGGTGAAAAACTGAAAGCATTTCCACTAAGATCAGGCACAAGACTAGGTTGCCCACTCTCACCACTCTTATTCAACATAGTTTTGGAAGTTTTAGACACAGCAATCAGAGAAGAAGACTAAATAAAAGGAATCCAAATCGGAAAGGAAGAAAAAGCTGTCACTGTTTGCAGATGACATGATACTATACAGAGAGAATCCTAAAGATGCTACCAGAAAACTACTAGAGCTAATCAATGAACTTGGTAAAGTAGCAGGATACAAATTTAATGCACAGAAATCTCTGGCATTCCTATACACTAATGATGAAAAATCTGAAAGTGAAATCAAGAAAACACTCCCATTTCCAATTGCAACAAAAAGCATAAAATATCTAAGAATAAACCTACCTAAGGAGACAAAAGACCTGTATGCAGAAAATTATAAGACACTGATAAAAGGAATTAAAGATGATACATATAGATGGAGAGAGATACCATGTGCTTGGCTTGGAAGAATCAACATTGTGAAAATGACTCTACTACCCAAAGCAATCTACCGATTCAATGCAATCCCTATCAAACTACCACTGGCATTTTTCACGGAACTAGTACAAAAAAATTCACAATTTGTATGGAAACTCAAAAGACCCAAAATAGCCAAAGCAATCTTGAGAATGAAAAACAGAGCTGGAGCAACCAGGCTTCCTGACTTCAGACTATACTACGAAGCTACAGTAATCAGGACAGTATGGTACTGGCACAAAAAAGGAATATACATCACTGGAACAGGAGAGAAAGCCCATAGATAAACCCACGCACATATGGTCACCTTATCTGTGATAAAGGAGGCAGGAATGTACAGTGGTGAAAGGACAGCCTCTTCAGTAAGTGGTGCTGGGAAAACTGGAGCGGTACATATAAAAGCATGAGATAAGAACACTCCCTAAGACCACATACAAAAGTAAGATCAAAATGCATTAAAGACCTAAATCTAAGGCCAGAAACTATCAAACTCTTAGAGGAAAACATAGGCAGAACACTCTATGACATAAATCACAGCAAGATCCTTTTTGACCCACCTCCTAGAAAAATGGAAATAAAAACAAAAGTAAACAAATGGGACCTAATGAAACTTCAAAGCTTTTGCACAGCAAAGGAAACCATAAACAAGACGAAAAGACAACCCTCAGAATGGGAGAAAATATATGCAAATGAAGCAACTGACAAAGGATTAATCCCCAAAATTTACAAGCAGCTCAATAACAAAAAAACAAACAACCCAATCCAAAAATGGGCAGAAGACCTAAATAGACATCTCTCCAAAGAAGATATACAGATTGCCAACAAACACACGAAAGAATTCTCAACATCATTAATCATTAGAGAAATGCAAATGTAAACTACAATGAGATGTCATCTCACACCGGTCAGAATGGCCATCATCAAAAAATCTAGAAACAATAAATGCTGGAGAGGGTGTGGAGAAAAGGGAACACTCTTGCACTGCTGGTGGGAATATGAATTGGTACAGCCACTATGGAGAACAGTATGGAGGTTCCTTAAAAACTACAAATAGAACTACCATATGACCCAGCAGTCCCACTACTGGGCATATACCCAGAGAAAACCATAATTCAAAAAGAGTCATGTACCAAAATATTCATTGCAGCTCTATTTACAATAGCCAGGACATGGAAACAACCTAAGTGTCCATCATGGGATGAATGGATAAAGAAGATGTGGTACATATATACAATGGAATATTACTCAGCCATAAAAAGAAACGACATTGAGTTATTTGTAGTGAGGTGGGTGTACATAGCGTCTGTCATACAGAGTGAAGTAAGTCAGAAAGGAAACGACAACTACCGTATGCTAACACATATATATGAAATCTAGGGGGAAAAAATGTCATGAAGAACCCAGGGGTAAGATGGGAATAAAGACACGGACCTATTAGAGAATGCACTTCAGGATATGGGAAGGGGGAAAACTAAGCTGTGAAAAAGTGAGAGAGTGGCATGGACATATATACACTACCAAACGTAAAATAGATAGCTAGTGGGAAGCAGCCCCGTAGCACAGGGAGATCAGCTCGGTGCTTTGTGACCACCTGGATGGGTGGGATGGGGGGGTGGGAGGGAGGGAGACACAAGAGGGAGGAGATATGGGAACATATGTATATGTATAACTGCTTCACTTTGTTATAAAGCAGAAACTGAAAAACCATTGTAAAGCAATTATACTCCAATAAAGATGTAAAAAGCCAAAAAACAAAAAAGAAAACCAAGACCCATATATATGCTGTCTACAAGAGACCCACTTCAGACCTAGGGACACATACAGACTGAAAGTAAGGGGATGGAAAAAGATATTCCATGCAAATGAAAACCAAAAGAAAGCTGGAGTAGCTTTTCTCATAACAGACAAAATAGGCTTTAAAATAATGACTATTACAAGAGACAAAAAAGGACACTACGTAGGATTAAGGGATTGATCAAGAAGATGACATTAACAATTGTAAATATTTATGCACCCAACATAGGAGCACCTCAATACATAAGGCACATACTAACAAGCATAAAAAGGGAAATTGACAGTAACACTTTCATACTAGGGGACTTTAACACCCCACTTTCACCAATGGACAGATCATCCAAAATGAAAATAAATGAGGAAACACAGGCTTTAAATGATACATTAAACAAGATGGACTTAATTGATATTTATAGGACATTCCATCCAAAAACAACAGGATAAACATTTATCTCAAGTGCTCATGGAACATTCTCCAGGATAGATCATACCTTGGGTCACAAATCAAGCTTTGGTAAATTTAAGAAAATTGAAATTGTATCAAGTATCTTTTCTGACCACAACGCTATGAGACTAGATATCAATTACAGGAAAAGATCTGTAAAAAATTCAAACACATGGAGGCTAAACTATACACTACTTAATAACGAAGCGATCACTGAAGAAATCAAAGAGAGGAAATCAAAAAATACCTAGAAACAAATGACAATGGAGACACGACGACCCAAAACCTATGGGATCAGCAAAAGCAGTTCTAAGAGGGAAGTTTATAGCAGTACAATACTACCTTAAGAAACAGGAAACATCTCGAATAAACAATTTAACCCTGCACCTAAAGCAATTAGAGAAAGATGAACAAAAAAACGCCAAAGTTAGCAGAAGGAAAGAAATCATAAAGATCAGATCAGAAACAAATGAGAAAGAAATGAAGGAAACGATAGCAAAGATCAATAAAACTAAAAGCTGGTTCTTTGAGAAGATAAACAAAATTGAAAAACCGTTAGCCAGACTCATCAAGAAAAATAGAGAGAAGACTCAAATCAATAGAATTAGAAATGAAAAAGGAGAAGTAACAACTGACACTGCAGAAATACAAAAGATCATGAGAAATTACTACAAGCAACTCTGTGCCAATAAAATGGACAGCCTGGAAGAAATGCACAAATTCTTAGAAATGCACAACCTGCCAAGACTGAATCAGGAAGAAATAGAAAATATGAACAGACCAATCATAAACACTGAAATTGAAGCTGTGATTAAAAATCTTCCAACAAACAAAAGCCCAGGACGACATGGCTTCACAGGCAAATTCTCTCAAACATTTAGAGAAGCGCTAATGCCTATCCTCTCAAACTCTTCCAAAATATAGCAGAGGGAAAAACGCTCCCAAACTCATTCTACGAGGCCACCATCACTCTGATACCAAAAACAGACAAGGATGTCACAAAGAAAGAAAACTACAGGCCAATATCACTGATGAACATAGATGCAAAAATCCTCAACAAAATACTAGCAAACAGAATCCAACAGCACATTAGAAGGATCATACACCATGATCAAGTGGGGTTTATTCCAGGAATGCAAGGACTCTTCAATATAAGCAAATCAATCAATGTGATACACCATATTAACACACTGAAGGGGAAAAACCATATGATCATCTCAATAGATGCAGAGAAAGCAACCGACAAAATTCAACACCCATTTATGGGAAAAATGCTTCAGAAAGTAGGCATAGAGGGAACTTTCCTCAACATAATAAAGGCCATATATGACAAACCCACAGCCAACATCGTCCTCAATGGTGAAAAACTGAAGCTTTTCCACTAAGATCAGGCACAAGACTAGGTTGCCCACTCTCACCACTCTTATTCAACATAGTTTTGGAAGTTTTAGACACAGCAATCAGAGAAGAAGACTAAGTAAAAGGAATCCAAATTGGAAAGGAAGAAAAAGCTGTCACTGTTTGCAGATGATATGATACTATACAGGGAGAATCCTAAAGATGCTACCAGAAAACTACTAGAGCTAATCAATGAATTTGGTAAAGTAGCAGGATACAAATTTAATGCACAGAAATCTCTGGCATTCCTATACACTAATGATGAAAAATCTGAAAGTGAAATCAAAAAAACACTCCCATTTACCACTGAAACAAAAAGCATAAAATATCTAGGAATAAACCTACCCAAGGAGACAAAAGACCTGTATGCAGAAAATTATAAGACACTGATAAAAGGAATTAAAGATGATACAAATAGATGGAGAGAGATACCATGTGCTTGGCTTGGAAGAATCAACATTGTGAAAATGACTCTACTACCCAAAGCAATCTACCGATTCAATGCAATCCCTATCAAACTACCACTGGCATTTTTCACAGAACTAGTACAAAAAAATTCACAATTTGTATGGAAACTCAAAAGACCCAAAATAGCCAAAGCAATCTTGAGAATGAAAAACAGAGCTGGAGGAACCAGGCTTCCTGACTTCAGACTATACTACGAAGCTACAGTAATCAAGACAGTATGGTACTGGCAGAAAAACGGAATATACATCACTGGAACAGGAGAGAAAGCCCAGAGATACACCCATGCACATATGGTCACCTTATCTTTGATAAAGGAGGCAGGAATGTACAGTGGTGAAAGGACAGCCTCTTCAGTAAGTGGTGCTGGGAAAACTGGAGTGGTGCATGTAAAAGTATGAGATTAGAACACTCTGAAGACCATACACAAAGATTAGATCAAAATGCATTAAAGAGCTAAATCTAAGGCCAGAAACTATCAAACTCTTAGAGAAAAACATAGGCAGAACACTCTATGACATAAATCACAGCAAGATCCTTTTTGACCCACCTCCTAGAGAAATGGAAATAAAAACAAAAATAAGCAAATGGGGCCTAATGAAACTTCAAAGCTTTTGCACAGCAAAGGAAACCATAAACAAGACGAAAAGACAACCCTCAGAATGGGAGAAAATATTTGCAAATGAAGCAACTGACAAAGGATTAATCTCCAAAATTTACAAGCAGCTCATGCAGCTCAATAACAAAAAAAAAACAACCCAATCCAAAAATGGGCAGAAGACCTAAATAGACATCTCTCCAAAGAAGATATACAGATTGCCAACAAACACATGAAAGAATGCTCAACATCATCATTAGAGAAATGCAAATGTAAACTACAATGAGATGTCATCTCACACCGGTCAGAATGGCCATCATCAAAAAATCTAGAAACAATAAATGCTGGAGAGGGTGTGGAGAAAAGGGAACACTCTTGCACTGCTGGTGGGAATGTGAATTGGTACAGCCACTATGGAGAACAGTATGGAGGTTCCTTAAAAACTACAAATAGAACTACCATATGACCCAGCAGTCCCACTACTGGGCATATACCCAGAGAAAACCATAATTCAAGAAGAGTCATGTACCAAAATATTCATTGCAGCTCTATTTACAATAGCCAGGACATGGAAACAACCTAAGTGTCCATCATGGGATGAATGGATAAAGAAGATGTGGTACATATATACAATGGAATATTACTCAGCCATAAAAAGAAACGACATTGAGTTATTTGTAGTGAGGTGGGTGGACATAGCGTCTGTCATACAGAGTGAAGTAAGTCAGAAAGGGAAAGACAAATACCGTATGCTAACACATATATAGGAAATCGAGGGGAAAAAAATGTCATGAAGAACCTAGGGATAAGACGGGAATAAAGACACGGACCTATTAGAGAATGGACTTGAAGATATGGGGCGGGGGAAAGCTAAGCTGCGGCAAAGTGAGAGAGTGGCATGGACATATATACACTACCAAACGTAAAATAGATAGCTAGTGGGAAGCAGCCCCACAGCACAGGGAGATCAGCTCGGTGCTTTGTGACCACCTAGAGGAGTGGGATAGGGAGGGTGGGAGGGCGGGAGACGCAAGAGGGAAGAGATATGGAAATATATGTATATGTATAACTGCTTCACTTTGTTATAAATCAGAAATTAACACACCATTGTAAAGCAATTATACTCCAATAAAGATGTTAAAATATATATATACAAGCAGCTCATCCAGCTTAATATCAGAAAAACAAACAACCCAATCCCAAAATGGGTGGAAGACTTAAATAGGCATTTCACCAAGGAAGACATACAGATGGCCAACAAACCCATGAAAGGATACTCAACATCACTAATCACTAGAGAAATGCCAATCGAAACCACAATGAGGTATCACGTCACACCAGTCAGAATGGCCCTCATCAAAAAAATCTACAAACAGTAAATGCTGGAGGGGTTGTGGAGAAAAGAGAACCCTCTTGCACTGTTGGTGGCAATGTAAATTGATACAACCACTATGGAGAAGAGTATGGAGGTTCCTTAAAAATCTAAAAATAGAACTATCATACGACCCAGCAATCCCACTACTGGGCATATACCCTAAGGAAACCATAATTCAAAAAGAGTCATGTACCACAATGTTCACTGCCGCACTATTTACTATAGCCAGGACATGGAAGCAACCTAAGTGCCCATCTACAGATGAATGGATAAAGAGCATGTAGCACATATATACAATGGAATATTATAGCCATAAAAAGAAACAAAATTGAGTTATTTGTAGTGAGGTGGATGGACCTAGAGTCTGTCATAGAGAGCGAAGTAAGTCAGAAAGAGAAAAACAAATACCATATGCTAACACATATATATGGAATCTTAAAAAAAAAAAAAAGGTTCTGATGAACCTAGGGGCAGGACAGGAGTAAATACGCAGACATAGAGAATGGACTTGAGGACACGCGGTGGGGGAAGGGGAAGCTGGGACGAAGTGAGAGAGTGGCATGGACATAAATACACTACCAAATGTAAAATAGATAGCTAATGGGACGCAGCCGCGTAGCACAGGGAGATCAGCTCTGTGCTTTGTGACCACCTAGAGGGGTGGGATAGGGAGGGGAGGGAGGCTCAAGAGGGAAGGGATATGGGGATATATGTATACATATAGCTGATTCACTTTGTTATATAGCAGAAACTAAAGCAACATTGTAAAGCGATTATACTCCAATAAAGATGTAAGAATTTAAAAGTGTATGTAGCTCATAGGATTAAATAGATTAATTCAAGTAAAGTTCTTAGCACAGTTCCTGGGCCAATAGACATTAGCAGGAGGCAGATCTTATAGGCCATGATGAGGGGTTCAGATTGTATGAGAGACAGTTCTAGTGGTAGTATGGAGAAACAAGTAGAAGACAGGCAAGAAGCAGGGATACTAGCTAGAGAACTTTCGCAAATATTCAGTCAAGAGCTGGTGATAGAGCATGGACCTGGTTAACGGAGTTAGAGGTAGTTCAAGTTTGGAGGAAACTAGAGCAGGGTTCATGGAGGGAAAATATCTAAGCTGAGCCTTGAAGGAAGATATTTCCAAGGGAACCTTGGAAAAAAGCCCAGATGACATGTCTTGAGCAGTGAATAGTCAATGTGGCAATGGAACAAGAAATGGAAGAGGAAGTTGAAAGGTTGAGACCTGAAAGATGAGTACTTTCAGAGCCTTACTTAACCTGTTTATTTGATGCATAAAAGAGCAGTGAGAGAAATTAATGGAATAGAAAGACATGGCTATGTCTTAGGAGTGACAGAGGAAGACCAATCAGACAAGAGGATCAAAGAAAAAGGGGTTATCATGTAAATATTTTGGTAGGATGAAGATTAATGCCACTGATAACTTGAGGCAGATTCAAATTGTAGCGGCTGAAGACAGATTGCAACCAAATAAGCAGGTGGGGAAAACTGCAAGTCTTCATTTCACTACAGGCTCTTTCTTGGATTTCAGCAGATAAAGGTAAAGAACTTTAGCTTGAAAAAAGTACTAGGAGTCTAGGAGGGAGTGGAAGTGGCGGAGGCTGACAAAGGGAAAACCAGAACATGACTGTAGGAGAATGCTTGAAGATTAAGATGCAGGGCAAGAGAAAAAACAAAAAGAAAAGCTGCTGGAGCTCTGTACCAGAGAATGAACATAAGGTACAGTGTGATCCAAGGCAATGATGGAAACCATGCTTTGTGAAAAGAAGGCTATCAAGCTTCAATATGTGTTTCTGCCATGGCAATTTTAGAGACGCATGTTTTTATATAAACACCACACTGAAGAAGGAATATCACAAGTGACTTCATGAATCATCAGAATGAGAATTTGCTCTTGAATGTGAACACTTTACTGAATATAAAATCCTCCAGATAAAGTTTCACTTTTGTAGCAAGGCCTCTTTGATTATAAGATCACTTATAGAAATTAAATCATTTCATATTATTTTACCTTTTTATTTTCTAAAAATGTGTTAGGTAACATGTAGAAAATATGTGAATTTTGGGTTTACCTAAAGTCTTAAATTTCTTTGAGTAAATAGGAAATAGACTCTGGAAGTACCTATAATGAATACCTGTTATATGGCTGCCCAGTATCTATTTTTCTTCCTTCTTGGAGTAATAGCCTGAATTTCTTTTCAGTACCTACCCTGTCCCTCCATTCTCACCGTTGTGATTTGGAAAATGGGCCTCACCTGCCCCAGAGAAAGGCCCTGACTCTTAGAGCCAATCTGAACGTGCCATCTCTGAATGTTTTGGAAATGGCACGATTACCTAAGTTGGTCCAATCAGTGACTCTTAGACACTTTCGCTGAATATATGATATAGATTCTGTTTCACAAAAAGGATTCATGTAATTCTTAGAATTCCTCAAAGTCAGTTTAGGATTATGAACTAGGGGGGTGGGGGGGAGGGAGGGAGTTTGTCCAAAAACAGTCAACACCAGGGAAGTGACAGTTAAAAACTGAAAGAAACTAGGTTCTAAGTCACATTATGTGAGCTTCTAGTCTCATTCCTAGCAACATGTATCTCTGTAGTTTCAAAGGAAGTTAATTGGTTCGCTCTATGTAAGCCATTCTCAGTTGGGTTTTTCTATTAGTTGCTGTACTTGAAAGCTTCCTAGGTGACAGAATCTGTGATCTAGACCCTAAAGCCTATGTGTCACTTTTCCATCAGCTGTCAGGATGTTGGTGAACTCGTCTGTGGAAATAGATGTCATTTTTATGAAAAGTGAGCATTTTGGGACCCTTATGTATGTTGTATATGTTCTTTAAAACGTTTAGTTTTACAGAGAAACTTTTTTTTTTAATAATAAAGATATTCAACTCACCATGAAAAGCATAAGAGACTTAGAAAAATAACTAAAACCTGCTTATAGTTGAAGGCCCAACTACACAAAAGTTGGATTTGAAGGTTGTCCCTTATCTATTTTCTGACAGCAAATATTGCAGGATTGTTTGTTTATATTAATGTAAGTTTCAATATGTTAATTATGAATAGAACAAGCTTAGAAAGTGATAAAACTAATTCACACTCAACTTGTCAAGAAATAGTAATAAGCTTCTTCCCTTAAGTGAAGCTTCTTAACCTCTTCCCCACCCAGGTTCTAAAGTAATTCATAAGTAGACAAGAGGTATGTGGAACATGATGTATTATCTTTATTGCTAATAACCCTCATTCTCTAATTTCAGTCTTATATCTGTGTAAAAGAGGGCTTCCTTACACGGAGCCCCATAATGATACAGACATACGCATCCAGACACAGACAGCACTGGACCCAGACTATTTTGCCGCCTGCCCCTGTAAGACTTATGGAGAAATGGGGCCCAATGCATGCTTTCTGTGAGCAGCTTATTCCCAAAGAGAGGGGAGAAACTGCTACTCATGCTCACTTCTTTGTCTCAAACTCAAGCAAGTCATCACACCTCTACCAATCTAGGTCCAACCAGGAGACAGAACACGGTAAATTTAACCAGAATTGTTAAGCTATAATAGAGTGAAATAAATACAATTACCCCTCTGTATCCACGGGTTCTGCACCCCGGATTCAACCAACCGTAAATTGAATTGCAGTAGATTGAATCCTCGGATGCAGAATCCTCCAATGTGGAGCCCCGGGGTACTGAGGGCAGACTGTACTATTCCATTTTATATAAGAGACTTCAGCAATTGCAGGGGACTGGCGGGGCAGGGGGAGCCTTAGGACCAATTCCTTGCTCATGCGGAGGGATGACTGCGTGTTGAGAACTCTTAACAGTATCCTAGGGCAGAGGGAGAGTACCCAAGGAAAGGCAAGCTTGGAAGAGGATCCCCCTCTGGCATTCATACCTCTGATGGAATAAAATTTAAAGGCAGGACAAAAAAAATAAACACAGAATTCTGTTCGGGCCTTCTCCCTCCCTAATGCCCAGTGTGCATCTGCATTACACATTAAGCAGAGCTCCTGAAATCTTCACGATCTAAAACAGAGAGAGATGATAAATATTTTAGCTACCCAAAACTTGAAAGCGATACTCGTTATATATCTTCTCGCTGTAGATCAGAGAAAGCGCGAAGGCGGAGCAGGTCTCGTTTAAATCTGACAGAGGTTCTAGAACTACTTCATCCTATTCTCGGTCAGAACGGTCCCATTATGACGACTCTCATTATGATGGTCGTTACCGTAGGAGCTCCCCTAATCGAGAGAGGGCACGCTAGTCTCGGCCATATACCAATAACAGGGCAAGACTGATGCATACTGTAAAACTGAGTCCTCTTACTTAGAGATGGAAAAAAGAGGAAAGGATTCTTCAAAATTAGAAGGAGAATCCAAAAGGACTTCAGAAAATGAAGCAATGAAAAGATGTTATTCTCCCACTAATGACCAGGGATTCCGACGCGGGTCATCATATTCCAAGCACAGTAAGAGTGCTTTCCGTTATAAATCTGCCCCTTCAAAACCTGCACCCAAGTCTGATCAATTTAAAAATTCTTTCTGTTGTACAGAATTGAATGAGGAAATCAAACAGTCTCATTCTTTTAGTTTACAGACTCCTTGTTCAAAAGGTAGTGAATTAAGAGTGATTAGTGAAGTTCCTGAAAGAGAGAAGATTGGGTCTCCATCTCCATCAAATCGATTAAATGATTCACCTACTTTTAAAAAGCTTAGATGAATCACCTGTTTTTAAGTCTGAATTTATAGGACATGATAGCCACGATAGTATTAAGGAATTAGACCCTTTATGTAAAGTGAAGAATGAGCAATTAAGAAGTTATTGTCCCACCGAATTTAATATAAATGGATCTCCTGGGGCAGAATCTGATTTGGCAACATTTTGCACTTCTAAACGTGACACCGTTTTGATGTCTTCTGATGATAGTGTGACTAGATCAGAGGTATCCCCTTTGGTCAAAACGTGCATGCTTTCATCAAATGGATTTCAAAACATTAATAGATGTAAAGAAAAAGACAAGGATGATACTCGCATGCAGCATAGTAAGTCAGAAAGCCCATTTAGAGAAACAGAACCTCCAGTGTCGCCACACCAGGATCAACTCATACCTTTGCCAGTTATGACTATAGATTATTCCAAAACAATAGTTAAAGAACCAGTTGATGTGAGAGTTTCTTGAGAAATTCAGATATACACTGTACTTCAAACGACAACCGCCCTTCTTTGTGTCATTCCGGAGCTGAAAATACTGAGCCTTTAGTAACGAAGATTTCTTCAAATAGCTTTATAAATGTGCATTTGAAATCAAAAACAGTTATATGTGATAATGGAAGTCTGACAGATCAGCACTCAAAATTTGCATGTGGAGAAGATAAGCAGAGTGTTGGTAGTACTAGTTCAGCTTCTGTTAATCATTTTGTTGATTTATATCCACCTACAGGGAGCTCATGTATTGCTTCATCTCTTCAGAGCCTTCCAGCAGGGACAAACGTAGACAGTTTAACTCTCTTGCAATGTGGAGAGAATACATCTCCAGTTTGGGATGCTGTGCTGAAGAGTTAAAAGCTCAGAGTTTTTAAAGCATGCAGAGAAAGAAATAATAGAAGTAGCTGGTGGCCTTCCTGATTCAGGAAGAGGATTTGCTTCCTGGGGAAACAGGCGTAATAATGGACTATCTGGGAAATGTGTGCAAGAGGCTCAAGAAGAAGGGAACTCCATACTGCCTGATAGAAGAGGAAGACCAGAAATCTCTTTAGGTGAAGAAGGTGGAAGAGGACATACACATACTTCTGATGACTCAGAAGTTGTATTTTCGTCTTGTGATTTGAATTTAATCATGGAGGACAGTGACGGTGTAACATATACCTTAAAATGTGACAGTAGTGGTCATGCCTCAGAGATTGTATCCACTGTCCATGAAGATTATTCTGGTTCTTCCAAAAGTTCAAGTGATGAAAGTGATTCAGAAGATACAGATTCTGATGATAGCAGTATTCCAAGAAACCGTCTTCAGTCTGTTGTGGTTGTGCCAAAGAATTCTACTTTGCCCATGGAAGAAACAAGTCCTTCTTCTTCTCGGAGCAGTCAAAGTTACAGACACTGTTCTGACCACTGGGAAGATGAGCGATTGAAGCCAAGGAGGCATTCATATGAGGAAAGATTTGAGAGTATAGCAAGTAAAGCCTGTCCTCAAACTGAGAAGTTCTTCTTTCATAAAGCAACAGAGAAGAATTCAGAAATCTCTCTTACACAGCCCAGCCCAAAACAGATAGATAATCACCTGTCTGAAATTGCTCATCCTCAGAGTGACGGGGTTTATAGTACAAGTCATACAGACATAAAATCTGACCCTCTAGGTCATCCAAATTCTGAGGAAGCAGCGAAAGCCAAAATAACTTCTAGGCAGCAAGAAGAGTTACCAGTTTATTCTTCTGATGATTCTGAAGATGTCTCAAGTAAGTCTCGGCAACAGACCACTTTCCCTAACAGGCCAGATAGTAGACTGGGAAAAACAGAGTCAAATTTTTCTTCTTGGGAGATCTCCCGAGTGGATGGTTTCCGTTCATCATCGGAAGAGCTCAGAAACCTAGGGTGGGACTTCTCTCAACAAGAAAAGCCTACTACCACATATGAGCAACCTGACAGCAGCTACGGAGACTGTGGTGGACACAAGTATCAGCAAAGTGCAGAACAGTATAGTGGGACACATAATTACTGGCAAGGCAATGGCTACTGGGATCCAAGATCAGCAGGTAGACCGCCTGGAACTGGGGTTGTGTATGATCGAATTCAAGGGCAGGTACCAGATTCCTTAACAGATGACCATGAAGAGGAGGAGAATTGGGATCAATGTGGAGGATCTCACTTTTCAGGCCAGTCCAATAAATTTTTTCTGTCCCTTCAGAAGGACAAGGGGTCAGTGCAAGCACCTGAAATAAGCAGCAATTCCATTAAGGACTCTTTAGCTGTGAATGAGGAGAAAGATCTTTCGAAAAACTTAGAACAAAATGATAGGAAAGATAGAGGGCCTCTTAAGAAAAGGAGACAGGAGTTGGAGAGTGATTCTGAAAGTGACGGTGAGCTTCAGGACAGAAAGAAAGAGGGGAGGTAGAGCAGGGAGAGACAGCAGTGCCTCTAGGCTCAGCATTGGTTGGGCCTTCGTGTGTCATGGAGGACCTCAGGGACCCAGAGCGGTGGAAGGAATGTGCCAAACAAGGGAAGATGCCTTCTTACTTTGATCTGATTGAAGAAAATGTTTATTTAACAGAAAGAAAGAAGAATAAATCCCATCGGGATTTTAAGCGAATGCAGTGTGAGTGTACACCTCTTTCTAAAGATGAAAGAGCTCAAGGTGAAATAGCATGTGGGGAAGATTGTCTTAATCGTCTCCTCATGATTGAATGTTCGTCTCGTTGTCCAAATGGGGATTATTGTTCCAATAGACGGTTTCAAAGAAAACAGCATGCAGATGTGGGAGTCATACTCACAGAAAAGAAAGGCTGGGGCTTGAGAGCTGCTAAAGATCTTCCTTCGAACACCTTTGTCCTGGAATATTGTGGAGAGGTGCTTGATCGTAAAGAGTTTAAGGCCCGGGTAAAGGAGTATGCACGAAACAGAAACACCCACTACTATTTCAGGGCCCTGAAGAATGATGAGATGATAGATGCCACTCAGAAAGGAAATTGCTCCCGGTTCATGAATCACAGCTGTGAACCAAACTGTGAGGCTCAGAAATGGACTGTGAACGGACAACTGAGAGTTGGGATTTTTACCACCAAACTGGTTCCTTCAGGCTCAGAGTTAACATTTGACTATCAGTTCCAAAGATATGGCAAGGAAGCACAGAGATGTTTCTGTGGGTCGGCTAATTGCCAGGGTCACCTGGGAGGAGAGAACAGAGTCAGCCTCAGAGCAGCAGGAGGGAAAATGAAGAAAGAACGATCTCGGAAGAAGGATTCGGTGGATGGAGAGCTAGAAGCTCTGATGGAGAATGGTGAGTGTCTCTCTGATAAAAACCAGGTGCTCAGCTTATCCTGGCTAATGGTTAGAATTGAAACTTTGGAACAGAAACGTACCTGTCTCAAGCTCATACAGAACACATATTCACAGTCTTGCCTGAAGTCCTTTCTGGAACGTCATGGGCTGCCTTTGTTGTGGATCTGGATGGCAGAGGTACGTGATGGCCGGGAAAGTAACCAGAAGCTTCAGGAAGAGATTATAAAGACTTTGGAACATCTACCCATTCCTACTAAAAATATGTTGGAGGAAAGCAAAGTGCTTCCTATTATTCAACGTTGGTCTCAAATCAAGACTGCTGTCCCTCAGCTGAGCAAAGGAGATGGGTATTCTAGCGAGAATACATCACGTGCTCACACACCGCTCAACACACCTGATCCTTCCACCAAGCTGAGCATAGAAGCTGACACAGACACCCCCAAGAAGCTAAAGTTTCGCAGACTTAAAATTATAAGTGAAAATGGCATGGACAGTGCGATCTCTGATGCTACCAGCGAGCTAGAAGGCAAGGATGGCAAAGAGGACCTCGACCAGTTAGAAAACGTCCCTATAGAAGAAGAGGAACAACAGCTACTCACACAACAGCTGCCTGAATCTAAAGTTGATAGTGACATTGCTGTGGAGGCCATTAAGCTACCCACATCTGAACCAGAGGCTGACACTGAAATAGAGCCTAAGAGAGCAATGGCACAAAACCAGACGAACCTATTGCTGAGGAAACACCATCCCAAGATGAAGAGGAGGGTGTGTCTGATGTGGAGAGTGAGAGAAGCCAGGAACAGCCACATAAAACAGTAGATATAAGTGATTTGGCCACCAAGCTCCTGGACAGTTGGAAAGACCTAAAGGAGGTATATCGAATTCCAAAGAAAAGGCAAACTGAAAAGGAGAGCACAATAACCGAACGAGGAAGGGATGCTGTTGGCTTCAGAGATCAAACAGTTGCCCCAAAGACTCCTAACAGGTCAAGAGAGAGAGACCCAGACAAACAAACTCAAAATAAAGAGAAAAGGAAACGAAGGGGCTCCCTCTCACCACCACCTTCTGCCTATGAGCGGGGAACAAAAAGGCCAGGTGGCAGATATGATACACCAACTTCTAAAAAGAAAATACGAATTCAAGATCGCAATCAACTTTCTACAGAGGAGCGTCGAAAGTTGTTTGAGCAGGAGGTAGCTCAGCGGGAGGCTCAAAAACAACAGCAGTAGATGCAGAACCTGGGAATGACGTCTGCACTGCCCTGTGACTCTCTTGGCTACCATGCCCCTCATCACCCCTTTGCTGGCTACCCACCAGGTTACCCCAGGCAGGCCTATGTGGATCCCAGCAATCTTAATGCTGGAAGGGTGCTCCTCCCCACACCCAGCATGGATCCTGTGTGTTCTCTTACTCCTTATGATTATTCTCAGCCCTTGGTGGGACATTCTACAGAACCCCTTGCTGCCCCTCCACCTGTGCCCATGGTGCCACATGTGGCAGCCCCTGTGGAAGTTTCCAGTTCACAGTATGTGGCCCAAAGTGATGGTGTGGTACACCAAGACTCCAGGGTCACCGTCCTGCCACTGCCAGCCCCAGGCCCAGTCCAGGGACAGAATTATGGTGTTTGGGATTTAAACCAACAGTCCGTGAGTGTACAGCAGCAGTACTCTCCCACACAGTCTCAAGCAACCTTATATTATCAAGGACAGGCTGCTCCAACTGTCTATGGTGTGACGTCACCCTATTCACAGACAACTCCACCAACTGTACAGAGTTATGCCCAGCCAAGTCTTCAGTACATCCAGGGACAACAGATTCTCACAGCTCACCCACAAGGAGTGGTGGTACAGCCAGCCACAGCCGTGACTACAATAGTTGCACCAGGGCAGCCTCAGCCCTTCCAGCCACCTGAAATGGTTGTGACAAATAACCTCTTGGACTTACCACCCCCATCTCCTCCCAAACCAAAAACCATTGTCTTACCTCCCAACTGGAAGACAGCCCGAGACCCAGAAGGGAAGATTTACTACTACCATGTGATCACAAGGCAGACTCAGTGGGATCCTCCTACTTGGGAAAGCCCAGGAGATGATGCCAGCCTTGAGCATGAAGCTGAGATGGACCTCGGAACCCCAACATATGATGAAAATCCCATGAAGACCTCAAAAAAGCCTAAGACAGCAGAAGCAGACGCCTCCAGTGAACTGGCTAAGAAAAGCAAACAAGTATTCAGAAAAGAGATGTCCCAGTTCATCGTCCAGTGCCTGAACCCTTACTGGAAACCTGACTGCAAAGTGGGAAGAATTACCACAACTGAAGATTTCAAACACCTAGCTCGCAAGCTGACTCACGGCGTTATGAATAAGGAGCTGAAGTACTGTAAGAACCCCGAGGACCTGGAGTGCAATGAGAATGTGAGACACAAAACCAAGGAGTACATTAAGAAGTACATGCAGAAGTTTGGGGCTGTTTACAAACCCAAACGGGACACTGAATTACAGTGACCTTCAGGGCCAGGGTGGGAGGACGGGCAAGCGGGTAGGAGAGACTCTGGGGAGAAGAAATCCCGTGGGCCCTGTCTCCCCACCCCACTGTCAGGGCTGTGCTACTGATGACACATCACCCTGGGGAATTCAAACCTGCAGAATGAGCTCACAAAAATGAGCTCCATCTACAACAAGCGGTCCCTGGTTGTGAGCTGTTGGTAGAGGCCATCTGAGGCAAGGGTTTAGGCCCTTGAGACCTTCCCTTCTGAGACCCCGGCCAGGCCTGACCCCACTCTCAAGGCTGGGCCTCCTCCTTGGCGGTGCTGTCAGCGCACAGACTCATGCGCATCCCCACCCACGACCCCTTATCCTGACGATCTGTATTATATTTTAATGTCTATGTGAATATATTGAAAATAATTTGTCTTTCCTGGTTTTTGACTTTTGTTTTGCTTTTAAGTCTCTGCGTGCTAGGATCACAGAAGACTCTGTAAGGATGGTTTAAGTTGTCCTGCAAGGTTTAAGGTGTTATCATGTAAATATTCCAGAGCAGGCTGCCTTGTGGTTTCGGCCAGCCTTGTGCTATGTTGATAAGATTGATTTACTGCTTAAAATCACTTTACTTGGGCTTCCCTGCTGGCGCAGTGGTTGAGAGTCCACCTGCCAGTGCAGGGGATGTGGGTTCGTGCCCCGGTCCGGGAGGATCCCACATGCCACGGAGCGGCTGGGCCCGTGAGCCATGGCCGCTGAGCCTGCGCATCCAGAGCCTGTGCTCCGCGACGGGAGAGGCCACAACAGTGAGAGGCCCGCGTACCGCAAAAAAAAAAAAAAAAAAAATCACTTTACTTTATCCAATTTTTACTGTATCCAATTTTTACTGAACTTTTTATGTAAAAATTAGAATCAAAGAAAAAAAAAGGATAAGTCTATGCCTTCAACTTCTAACAGGTGGAAGAGTTCTCAGTGCTCTCTGAGAATCTGCTTCCCAGGTTATAATACTCGGTTTGGCTGCAACGGAATTCCCTTTTTCTTAACTTGATAGTTCATTGAATTTCGGAGAAGGTGCGGTTGCAGGCAACCTCTGGCTGGTGAGAACGTTCGCCGGGCTGCCTGTGCCAGAACTGGTTTAGGCTCACGCGATGAACAGGAGACAGTCGCCTAGGACACAGGCAAGCCAAGGCATGTACGCAGGGTGCTGAGGAAGCTGGGAGGTTTCTGCGGCTGCCAAGCCAGAGCGGACACTGCCCACCTTGCAAAGGGCTCGGGAAGAGCCCTGCAGGGGGCAGCAAAGTCAGGCCTGGTCATGCCTGGGAGTGTGCGTGGTGAGGGCTGTGGGCTGCTACAGCATGAAGCCAGAAGCACGCGGTGTGCCTCTTAAGACCGCAGCAAGGTGATCACCAAGGCTCCTGGGCTGGAGCTACAAGGTAGTCAAAGGACTGAGCACTCTGGGTGTGCAACTGGAGAATGAATTTGGAGCTGGGAAGCAGTAAGTTCATAAGCAGCTCAGTCGACCCCTTTGACTTCTCAGCTTTCATATGCACCATTCTACACACATTTCAACGCCTGCCCAGCAAAGAAACTACATTTTAGCAAGAAACAGCTAACCCTCTGATAAGTGAAGTTCTTGCCCTTCCCCCAGGTAAAACACAAACCCCAACGGTCATTGAATCCATTGCTGCCTATATTAATTAGGCCTCAATTTCAGTCTTAGGTCCCACTAAAGACTACACTGTAAAGTTGACCTCCACCTAGTGTTATATAAAATTAAAATGGGAAGAAGTTAGAATAAACACATACATATAGCAGAAAATATGCAAAGCTACCAGCCCTGGTTTCTGTAGTTATTCACGAGGTCAGAGTTGACGTCTATAGCTTCCACCTTCACCCACTTATTCCCTGTTTTCCTTGCCCACAGCCAGAACCCACAGCTCCATCCAGATTCTTTACTGGTAGAATGATTCAATCCTTCCCTTCTGAATGGTCTGAATCCTCAGTTGTCCTGCCTTTTTCCAGTTCCTGTAGCTTTCCATTGATCTTTACTGTTGGCATGGAAGTATTGAAGGGAACCTCAGAAAATCTCCTGGGTTCCAGAGAAAATCTCCTGGGTTCCAGAAAAAATCCTCCTTGCTTCCATTATAAAGGCAACCAATTTCCTGCAGTAACTGAGATCATAACACCAGTAGATTAACCTTTTTCACCTGTTGGTTCAGTGGTATAAGGAGTGTAAGATGGCCAGGGGGCAGTCTGTGGTAGGCAGAATTCTAAGATGGATCCCACAATTCCTGCCCCCTGGGGCAAACACCAGTATAATTTCCTTTGAGCACTGTAGGGACGTGTAAATACCACTGGATATCACCTTCATGATTATACAACAATATGGCAAAAGGAATTTTGCAGATGAAATTAGGGTCCCTAATCAGCTAACTATAATTCAACGGGAGATTATCCTGGGTGGGTCCAACCTATCTAATCAGGCAAGTCTTTTAAAAGCAAAAGTTCTATTCTCCAGGATAGATCACATGCTAGGCCACAAGACAAGTCACAGTAAATTGAAGATTAAAATCATATGTTGGGCTGCACCCCACAGGCCTGCAAGGCTTGTAGTTGCCAGCCTCAAGACTGAAGAAAGAGCCTAGAGACAGCAACAGAGACATCAGTGACTTATTGGACAAGGGATCTTACACACCTGAAGCAAGGTCCTGGAGCAACACTTCAAGGTTTGTGGCAGACAGCAAGCAGGACATGGCAGCAGTCTTTGCTACCCGGGGGAGGAGGAGGCTACCATTTATAGGGGGAATTAACAGGTCAGGTTGGCTCATAAATCACCAGAGAGACCAGCAGCTGGGGCAGGAAGCAAGCACACAGGCAGTTACTAATTAAGCCCTATAATTAAGGAGATTGGATAGTCATGTGAGTGAAGCAGGTACTGGCTGAACAGGGGATATACAGAGCAAGAGGAGAGTCATCTTGAATGGCATGGTCAAACACTCCACCCTTACATACCCTGTACGACCTCTATAATCTTGGCCCATACTTCTTCTGCTATATCCCCGAGGACAGGTAGGTAGAAGTACAACTGCAACCAAACACCACAAATGCAATACAGACAGTCCAACAGGTGGGCTTTGGAACCAGGAGCTTATCAAGTCAATTTTTCATGGACTCTCAGAGGTTGACAATGGCATTTCGCTGTAGAGCCACCAATCAAACTCATTTCTCAGTGAGGCCACCATTGTCACCCAGTCCACAAACAGATTCCCTTCACTCAGAGCAGGACAAGCTGCAAGATGTCTAACAGCACAATATAGGGAAGATCATGACCATTAAGCAAAATACAAGCAGTAACATCATTCTGAGGTAATGCCACCCCTGTCTACGTGTTTTGTCCTGGCCTGCAATACCATACCACCTGCCCACCCTCAGTCTCCACAGCCAGTGCCGAATACTGGAGAGGTGGTGTAACAGTACACAGGGTTAGTAAAATGGTGCCTCTCTACATTAGAGGCCTGGATTAATTACCTTAGTAATCTGAGGTGGGGCTGGGGAGAAGACAGGTGAAATCTGTAAATCCCTTTCTGATCCTATTCCCCAATGGGACAGCAAACCCAAACCACTGAGGACTTACCTGCCAGTCCTCAGGGCTATTTATAATATGTTCCCCTGGGGATAGATCCTGTGAAGGGCAAAAATGAGTTGCTGTCCTGACCTGTAGTTGGCAACAGTCCTTCGGTGGTCAACAGTTGAACTCAACAGTTGAACTAACAGTGTTGACTAGTTACCTCCGGGTTAACATGGCGTCAGCACTGGGATAACTGCTCCTGGGATGTGTCCACGTGTTAAGAGTGAGTTTCCCACCTCAACTGTTGTTTAAGTAGTCTCTTCATAGCCCGGCAGCAGTGGGGTTGTAAGGCAGGTGGAAATGCCCCTGTACGTCCTTTGTATCGGCCCATTCCTGAACTTCATGGCCAATAAAGTAGATTCCTTGGTCACTATCGATGTCCACGGGGATCCTATATGTTGCATACAAATGAATAGTGGTTGTCTGCATGCTCAAAGAATCGGGTAGGTTTTTTGTAATGTCTTCCACCTGTTGTAATGTATCCTAGACTGCATATAGCTGTTGTTCCGTCACACTCTGTCATTGCTCTGCCCCCTTCCGCAGTTGGGACCAGAAGCCCAAGGGCACTCTTGTTATGTTGCTGTTGCCACAGACCTCAACCAAACACTCCCGGGTAACGGGCCATGTTAATTCACAAGTCTGTCTCTGAACTCATATCCCTAAAGCCTGTGTCTCTAATTGTTTAGGGGTGGTAGGTCAGGGGTATGCTTGTATTTTGTAGATAATCCAGGTCCTTGAGTTTTGTCTCTATTCACCAGCCACCCCCGTGCAGTCAGATGAATGAGGAGCACTGGGCTGCTACTTTTAAACTGGGAAAAGACAGGTTCACAGGATATCATCAACATAATGGAAGAAAAAGACATCTCTCATGGAACACAACTACCACCCCCACATGCTAGCAGACGGCCTCCTCCCGATCACCTCCACAACTTTCTGTTTCCCGTCCTTATGTCCTGACATCTCAGCTCCCAGGAGTTTTCTCACCCAGAGACAGCAACAGAGACATCAGGGATTTATTGGACAAGAGAAACTTACACATGAAGCAAGGTCCTGGAGCAACAGCTCACTGTGCGTGGCAGACAGCAGGCAGGACACGGCAGCAGCCTCCACCACTCCGGGGAGAAGGCGGCTACATTTATAGGGTGAATTGATGCCAGATTAGCTCATCAATTACCAGGGAAACCAGCAGCTGCGGCAGGGGGCAAGGAGGTAGGCAGTTACTAATTAAGCCCCATAATTAAGAGGATTAGAGAGTCATGTGAGTAAAGCAGGGACTGGTTGATGAGGGGAGGTACAGAGAGCAAGAGAACAGCCATCTTGAGGGCCTGACCATACATCATAGCAAGCATCTTTTCCGACCCAGTGCTATGAGACTAGAAATCAACTACAAGGAAAAAAGTACCCAAAACACAAACACGTGGAAGCTAAACAATATGCTACTAAACAACCAATCGGCCATTGAAGACATCAAAGAGGAAATAAGAAAATACCTGGAGACAAATGAAAATGAAAACACAATCCAAAATCTATGGAATGCAGCAAAAGCTGTTCTAAGAGAGAATTTTATAGTGATACAAGTCTACCTCAGAAAGCAAGAAAAATATCAAATCAACAATCTAACCTTACATCTAAAGGAACAACAAACAATACCCAAAGTTAGTTAAGGAAAGATACCAAGATCAGAGCAGAAATAAATGAAATAGTGACTAAACAAAAAAATAGAAAAGATCAATGAAATTAAGACCTGGTTCTTTGAAAAGATAAACAAAATCGATAAACCTTTAGCCAGACTCATCAAGAAAAAAAGAGAAGGTCCCCCCAAAATAAAATCATAAACAAAAAGGGGCAGTTACAACAAACACTACAGAAGTACTAAGGATCATAAGAGATTACAATGAACAACTATATGTCAATAAAGTGGACAAACTAGAAGAAGAGGACAAATTCCAATAAAGGTACAATCTCCTGGCTGAATCAGGAAGAAGTAGAAAATATGAACAGATGAATGACCAGGAATGAAATTGAGTCTGTAGTAAAAAATCTCCCAACAAACAAAAAATCCCAGACCAGATGGCTTCACAGGTGAATTGTACCAAACATTTAAAGAAGAGTTAACATCTACCCTTCTCAAACTAGTTCAAAAAACTGCAGAGGAAGGAACTCCTCCAAACTTATTCTACGAGGCCAGCATCACCCTGATACCAAAACTAGACAAAGAGAACACAAGAAAACAAAATTACAGGCCAATATCACTGATGAACACAGATGAAAAAATCCTCAAAAAATATTAGCAAACTGAATTCAACAACACATTAAGAGGATCATACACCATGATCAAGTGGGATTTATTCCAGGGATGAAAGAGATTCAATATCTACCAACCCATCAGTGTGACACACATTAACAAACTGAAGACTAGAAATCATGTGATCAGCTCAATAGATGAAGAAAAATCTTTTGACAAAATTCAACATCTATTCACACACACACTAAAAAGGCCACCTACTGAATGAAAGAAGATATTTACAAAGACAAATATTGTGTGGTTTCACTTATATGTGGAATCTAAAAAACAAAACAAATGAACAAGCACAACAAAACAGAAACAGAGTCATAGATTCAGAAAACAAACAGCTGGTTGCCAACCAGACTTATCATGGCAATTATTTTGAAATGTATAGAAATATCGAATCACTATATTGTACAAAAGGAACTAACATAGCGTTGTAGGTCAATGAGGTTTCAAAAAGAAACAGGCAAACTTATGGAAAAAGAGATCAGATTTGTGGTTACTAGAGGTGGGGATTGAGGGGAGGGGGAAGTGGATGAAAATAGTCAAAAGGTACAAACTTCCAGTTATAGAAATAAGTACTAGGGATGTAATGTACATGATAAATGTAATTGACACTGCTGTATGTTATCTGTGAAGGCTGTTAAGAAAGTAAGTTCTAAGTTCTCATCAGAAGGAGAAAAATTTTTTTTCTATTTCTTTTATTTTGTATCTATATGAGATGATGGAGGTTCACTAAACTTATTGTGATAATCATTTCAAGATGTACTTAAGCCAAATCATTATGCCATGCACCTTAAACTTATACAGTGCTGTATGTCAGTTATATCTCAAGGAAACTGGAAGGAAAAAAAAGTTTCATAAGATCCCATGCTGGCTAGGGTAGGGAGAACAGAAATTCTCCAACACTATTGGCAGGAGTGAAAATTGTCATAATAATTGAGGGTAAGTCAGTGATATATCAAAATTTGAAACATGCTTCCTCTTGGACCCAGGGATAATTTGCCCGACAGGCACTCTTGCAGAAATGCCCCAGGACATACTGTGTGTGCAAGGAAATTTCACTGCAGCATTGTTTGAAACAGCGGGAATAGAAAGCAATGTTAACAGTCAGTCAGTCACGAGGGTCTAGCTAAATAAATGATGATCTATTACTACAATGGAATGCTGTGCAGCTGTTTACGAGGGTGAGGTAAACATACATTTGTCTACATGAAAAGACATTCTTGGGACTTCCCTGGTGATCCAGTGGTTAAGACTCTGTGCTTCCACTGCAGAGGGGAACGGGTTCGATCCCTGGTCGGGGAGCTAAGATCCTGCATGCTGCACTAGTGGCCAAAAAAAAAGACAAAAAAACAAAAAAAATCCCACAAAACAACAACAACAACAAAAAAGATGTTCTTAATGTTAAATGAAAGATAAAAACATGTTTCAGAACAATAAAAAAGCAGAAGAGTTCTCTTGCTAGTCTGGAAGCAAAACAGCCATGTTTAGATAGGAGGGGCCGCGTGGCAAGGCCCTGAGAACGACCACCAGGTGCTGAGAGCCATCCCCAGCTGACAGCAAGAGAACAGGGACGTTAATCAGGCAGCTGCAAGGCACCGAGTTCTGCTAACGACCACATGACCTGTGCAGAGGACCCTGAGCCCCAGGTGAGATTGCAGCCTCAGCCAGCACTTTGATTTCAGCACGGTGACACCCTGAGCAGAGGAGTCAGCTCACCTGTGCCTAGATCCTTGACCCACAGAAACCAGGGGATAAAGACATTTCTGTTATTTTAAACACATAGTCTCATCTTCCAATTCGGTGGAAACATTGTTGTATCCCCTGGCAGAAGCATTCCCTTATTAGATACTTAGATATCCAAACCAGCAGAGCTCAAAGTTGTCAGGACAGGAAGCAAAAATCTGCAAATGGGTTATAAGATGTAATAGTGAGAGAAGCCACTTGCACTTCTGCCACTTGTATTCTGGCTATAGGAGCGAGAACACCATGTAATGCTTTCTGACCCAGAGCATATACTGCACCTGTAAGACAGAACCCCATTCTTTCAGGATGTTGTCTACCAACGGGTACCATCAATGAGTCCTCAGTAACCATTTCCCCTCTCATTTAGGCCAGTCACTTCCAGGTGATGGAGGATGTGGAAAGACGAGTTAATTCCATGGGACAAGCCCTATCGCTGCACTTCTTCGCTGTGACATGAAGTTTCTTGATCAGAAACAATGCTGTTTAGAGACTTACCTGGTGGTCCAACAGTTAAGACTCCGTGATCCCAATGCAGGGGGACCTGGGTTCAATCCCTGATCAGGGAACTAGATCCTGCATGTCACAACTAAAGATCCCGCACGCGGCAATGAAGATCCCACATGCTGCAACTAAGAACCAGCACAGCCAAAAAAAAAAAAAAAAAAAAATATATATATATATATATATACATATATAAAAGAAACAATCCTGTTTAGAATGTAAGGTGGTGGATAAGGCATTCTTGTGAGTCCATGAATGGTAGTGCTAGCAGAAGCATCAAGGGCAGGGAAGACAGATCTGTATCCAGAATATAGGTCTATTTCCATGAGAACAGATCTCTGCCCCTCCATGATAGAAGTCCAGGGTAATCAGCCTGCCACTAGGTGACTGGCTTGTCCCCCTGGGAATGATGCCATATTAGAGACTCCAGGCTGGACTCTCCGTTGGCCCATTAGGCACTCAGCAGAAGCACTGGCCGGGCCAGCCTTAGTAAGGGAAATGACATGTTGTCGAATCCATACATAACCTCCATCCTTGCCACCTCAGCCTCTTTGTTTAGGGGTCTATTGAACTAGCACTGCAGTGCTGGGGAAAGAAGCTGACTCACACCCATAGCGAGGTACTTTGTCCACCTCATCATTAAGAGCCTCTTGTGCAGTTGATGGCCTTTGGTGGGCATTCACATGGGACACAAATACCTTCACAGTCTGTGCCAATTCAAAGAGGTCTTAACTAACGTTCTGGTCTCCACTCAATATGTCCTTAATCCCAGGCCCCATTTGTCACAGTTTTTACCCATCTTGGTTAACTTCTACCTATCTTCAACATGATTTCATCTAGACCCCCTCTCACCCACTTTTCCTTCCCAGGTTATTCTGAAGCAAATTCCAGACATCATATCACTTTATCTTGAATATTTCTGTATCTCTAAAATATAAGTGCTATTTTAAAATAACCACAATACTACCTCACATCAAACCCCCAAATCATTTTATATCAAATATCTATCAATGTTTAAACGTCCTGAACTACCTCAAGCACCCAAATAAAGTCCAAACACAGAAAAGAGTTGATATCTATTAAACCTTTTAATCCATGTTTTCCTTTTTCTTTTGTTGCAGGATATGTGTTGAAGAAACCAGCTGTCTTTCAAGTTTCCCATAGTCCTGATTTGCTGATTATAATCCTGATATGTCAATTAACATATTCTTCTATCCGCTGTATTGCCTAAAATTTAATGGTTGTATCTGGAGGCTAAATCAGATCCAGGTCTCTTGTTTTTCTTTTTTTTTTTAAACATTTTTATTAGAGTATAATTGCTTAACAATGGTGTGTTAGTTTCTGCTTTATAACAAAGTGAATCAGTTATACATATACATATGTTCCTATATCTCTTCCCTCTTGCGTCTCCCTCCCTCCGACCCTCCCTATCCCACCCCTCTAGGTGAGGGATCTGATCTCCCTGTGCTATGCGGCTGCTTCCCACTAGCTATCGACCTTACGTTTAGTAGTGTATATATGTCCATGCCTCTCTCTTGCTTTGTCACAGCTTACCCTTCCCCCTCCCCATATCCTCAAGTCCATTCACTAGTAGGTCTGTGTCTTTATTCCTGTGTTACCCCTAGGTTCTTCATGACTTTTTTTTCTTAAATTCCATGTATATGTGTTAGCATATGGTATTTGTCCTTCTCTTTCTGACTTACTTCACTCTGTACGGCAGACTCTAGGTCCATCCACCTCACTACAACTAACTCAATTTCGTTTCTTTTTATGGCTGAGTAATATTCCATTGTATATATGTGCCACATCTTCTTTATCCATTCATCTGATGATGGACACTTAGGTTGTTTCCATGTCCTGGCTATTGTAAATAGAGCTGCAATGAACATTTTGGTACATGACTCCTTTGAATTATGGTTTTCTCAGGGTATATGCCCAGTAGTGGGATTGCTGGGTCATATGGTAGTTCTATTTGTAGTATTTTAAGGAACCTCCATACTGTTCTCCATAGTGGCTGTACCAATTCACATTCCCACCAGCAGTGCAAGAGTGTTCCCTTTTCTCCACACCCTCTCCAGCATTTATTGTTTCTAGATTTTTTTGATGATCACCATTCTGACTGGTGTGAGATGATATCTCATAGTAGTTTTGACTTGCATTTCTCTAATGATTAATGATGTTGAGCATTCTTTCATGTGTTTGTTGGCAGTCTCTATATTTTCTTTAGAGAAATGTCTATTTAGGTCTTCTGCCCATTTTTGGATTGGGTTGTTTGTTTTTTTGTTGTTCAGCTGCATGAGCTGCTTGCAAATTTTGGAGATAAATCCTTTGTCAGTTGCTTCATTTGCAAATATTTTCTCCCATTCTGAGGGTTGTCTTTTTGTCTTGTTTATGGTTTCCTTTGCTGTGCAAAAGCTTTGAAGTTTCATTAGGTCCCATTTGTTATTTCCATTTCTCTAGGAGGTGGGTCAAAAAGGACCTTGCTGTGATTTATGTCATAGAGTGTTCTGCGTATGTTTTCCTCTAAGAGTTTGATAGTTTCTGGCCTTACATTTAGGTCTTTAATCCATTTTGAGCTTATTTTTTTGTATGGTGTTAGGGACTGATCTAATCTCATACTTTTACATGTACCTGTCCAGTTTTCCCAGCACCACTTATTGAAGAGGCTGTCCTTTCTCCACTGTATATTCCTGCCTTCTATATCAAAGATAAGGTGACCATATAAGCCTGGGTCTATCTCTGGGCTTTCTATCCTGTTCCATTGATCTATCTTTCTGTTTTTGTATCAGTACCATACGGTCTTGATTACTGTACCTTTGTAGTATAGTCTGAAGTCAGGGAGCCTGATTACTCCAGCTCCATTTTTCATTCTCAAGATTGCTCTGGCTATTCAGGGTCTTTTGTGTTTCCATACAAATTGTGAAATTTTTTGTTCTAGTTCTGTGAAAAATGCCAGTGGTAGTTTGATAGGGATTGCATTGAATCTGTAGATTGCTCTGGGTAGTAGAGTCATTTTCACAATGTTGATTCCTCCAAACTATGAACATGGTGTATCTCTCCATCTATTAGACCAATCAGAGAATGGACTTGAGGATATGGGGAGGGGGAAGGGTAAGCTGTGACAAAGTGAGAGAGTGCCATGGACATATATACAATACCAAACGTAAAATAGATAGCTAGTGGAAAGCAACCCCATAGCACAGGGAGATCAGCTCGGTGCTTTGTGACCACCTGGATGGGTGGGATAGGGAGGGGGGGAGGGAAGGAGACACCAGAGGGAAGAGATATGGGAACATATGTATATGTATAACTGAATCACTTTGTAATAAAGCAGAAACTAATACACCATTGTAAAGCAATTATACTCCCAATAAAGGTGTAAAAAAAAAAACCAAGACCCATATATATGCTGTCTACAAGAGACCCACTTCAGACCTAGGGACACATACAGACTGAAAGTAAGGGGATGGAAAAAGATATTTCATGCAAATGGAAACCAAAAGAAAGCTGGAGTAGCAATTCTCTTATCAGACAAAACAGACTTTAAAATAAAGACTATTACAAGAGACAAAAAGGACACTACATAAGGATCAAGGACTTTAAAATAAAGACTATTACAAGAGACAAAAAGGACACTACATAAGGATCAAAAAGGACACACATTAAAAGGATCATACACCATGATCAACTGGGGTTTATTCCAGGAATGCAAGGATTCTTCAACATATGCAAATCAATCAACGTGACACACCATATTAACACATTGAAGTGGAAAAACCATATGATCATCTCAATAGATGCAGAGAAAGCAATTGACAAAACTCAACACCGTTTATGGTTAAAACCCTTCAGAAAGTAGGCATAGAGGGAACTTTCCTCAACATAATAAACGCCATATATGACAAACCCACAGCCAACATCATCCTCAATGGTGAAAAACTGAAAGCATTTCCTCTAAAATCAGGAACAAGGCAAGGTTGCCCACACTCACCACTCTTATTCAACATAGTTTTGGAAGTTTTACCCACAGCAATCAGAGAAGACGACTAAGTGAAAGGAATCCAAATCAGAAAAGAAGAAGTAAAGCTGTCACTGCTTTCAGCTGACATGATACTATACATACAGAATGCTAAAGATGCTACCAGAAAACTACTAGAGCTAATCAATGAATTTGGTAAAGTAGCAGGATACAAAACTAATGCACAGAAGTCTCTGGCATTCCTATACACTAATGATGAAAAATCTAAAAGTGAAATCAAGAAAACAATCGCATTTACCATTGCAACAAAATGAATAAAATATCTAGGAATAAACCTACCTAAGGAGACCAAAGACCTGAAGGCAGAAAATTGTAAGACACTGATGAAAGAAATTAAAGATGATACAAATAGATGGAGAGATATACCATGTTCTTGGCTTGGAAGAATCAACACTGTGAAAATGACTCTACTACCCAAAGTAATCTACAGATTCAATGCAATCTCAAGCAAACTACCACTGGCATTTTTCAGAGAACTAGAAGAAAATATTTCACAATTTGTATGGAAACACAAAAGACCCCAAATAGCCAAAGCAATCTTGAGAATGAAAAACAGAGCTGGAGGAATCAGGCTCCCTGACTTCAGACTATACTACAAAGCTACAGTAATCAAGACAGTATGGTACTCACACAAAAACAGAAATATAGATCAATGGAATAGGATAGAAAGCCCAGAGATAAACCCACACACATATGGTCACCTTATCTTTGATAAAGGAGGCAGGAAGGTACAGTGGAGAAAGCACAGCCTCTTCAATAAGTGGTACTGGGAAAACTGGACAGGTACATGTAAAAGTATGAGTTTAGAACAGTCCCTAACACCATACACAAAAATAAGATCAAAATGGATTAAAGACCTAAATGTAAAGCCAGAAACTATCAAACTCATAGCAGAAAACATAGGCAGAATACTCTATGACATAAATCACGGCAAGATACTTTTTGACCCGCCTCCTAGAGAAATGGAAAGAAAAAAGTAAACAAATGAGATGTAATGAAATTTAAAAGCTTTTGCACAGCAAAGGAAACCATAAACAAGACAAAAAGACAACCCTCAGAATGGGAGAAAATATTTGCAAATGAAGCAACTGACAAAGGATTTATCTCCAAAATTTGCAAGCAGCTCATGCAGCTGAACAACAAAAAAACAAACAATCCAATCCAAAAATGGGCAGAAGACCTAATAGACATTTCTCCAAAGAAGATATACAGATTGCCAACAAACACATGAAAGAATGCTCAACATCATTAATCATTAGAGAAATGCAAGTCAAAGCTACAATGAGATATCATCTCACACCGGTCAGAATGGCCATCATCAAAAAATCTAGAAACAATAAATGCTGGAGAGGGTGTGGAGAAAAGGGAACACTCTTGCACTGCTGGTGGGAATGTGAATTGGTACAGCCACTATGGAGAACAGTATGGAGGTTCCTTAAAATACTACAAATAGAACTACCATATGACCCAGCAATCCCACTACTGGGCATATACCCTTAGAAAACCATAATTCAAAAAGAGTCATGTACCAAAATGTTCATTGCAGCTCTATTTACAATAGCCAGGAGATGGAAGCAATCTAAGTGTCCATCATCGGATGAATGGATAAAGAAGATGTGGCACATATATACAATGGAATATTACTCAGCCATAAAAAGAAACGAAATTGAGTTAGTTGTAGTGAGGTGGATGGACCTAGAGTCTGCCGTACAGAGTGAAGTAAGTCAGAAACAGAAAGACAAATACTGTATGCTACCACATATACATGGAATCTAAGAAAAAATAAATTGTCATGAAGTACCTAGGGGTAAGATGGGAATAAAGACACATACCTACTAGAGAATGGACTTAGGATACGGGGAGGGGGAAGGGTACGTTGTGACAAAGTGAGAGAGTGGCATGGACATATATACACTACCAAATGTAAAATAGATAGCCAGTGGGAAGCAGCTGCATAGCACAGGGAGATCAGCTCGGTGCCTTGTGACCCCCTGGAGGGGTGGGATAGGGAGTGTGGGATGGAGGGAGACGTAAGAGGGAAGAGATATGGGAACATGTGTATGTGTATGACTGATTCACTGTGTTGTAGAGCAGAAACTAACACACAATTGTAAAGCAATTATGCGCCAATAAAAATGTTAAAAAAAACATCTTCCAACAAACAAAAGTCCAGGACCAGATGGCTTCACAGGTGAATTCTATCAAACATTTAGAGAAGAACTAACACCTATCCTTCTCAAACTCTTCCAAACAATTGCAGAAGAAGGAACACTCCCAAACTCAATCTATGAGGCCACAATCACCCTGATACCAAAACCAAAGATACTACAATAAACGAAAATTAGAGACCAATATCACTGATCAATACAGATGCAAAAATCCTCAACAAAATACTAGCAAACAGAATCCCACAACACATTAAAAGGATCATACCCCACGATCAAGTGGGATTTACCCCAGGGATGCAAGTATTCTTCAATATATGCAAATCAATGTCATACACCGTATTAACAAATTAAAGAGTGAAAACCATATGATCATCTCAATAGATGCAGAAAAAGCTTTTGACAAAATTCAACACCGATTTATGATAAAAACTCTCCAGAAAGGGGGCATAGAGGCAACCTACCTCAACATAATAAAGGCCATATAGGAGAAACCCACAGCCAACATCATTCTCAATGGTGAAAAACTGAAAGCATTTCCTCTAAGATCAGAAAGGAGACAAGGATGTCCACTCTCACCACTATTATTCAACATAGTTTTGGAAGTCCTATCCATGGCAATCAGAGAAGAAAAAGCAATAAAAGAAATACAGATTGGAAAAGAAGAAGTAAAACTGTCACTATTTGCAGTTGACATGATACTATACATAGAGAATACTAAAAATGCCACCAGAAAACTAGAGCTAATCAATGAATTTGATAAAGTTGCAGGATACAAAATTAATGCACAGAAATCTCTTGCATTCCTATACACTAATGGTGAAAAATCTAGAGAAATTATGGAAACACTCCCATTTACCATTGCAACAATAAGAATAAAATACCTAGGAATAAATCTATCTAGGGAGACAAAAGACCTGTATGCAGAAAACTATAAGACACTGATGAAAGAAATTTAAGATGATACCAACCGATGGAGAGATATACCATGTTCTTGGATTGGAAGAATCAATATTGTGAAAATAACAATAGTACCCAAAGCAATCTACAGATTCAGTGCAATCCCTATCAAATATACCAATGGCATTTTTTTACAGAACTAGAACAAATCAACTTAAAATTTGTATGGAGACACAAAAGACCCCAAATCGCCAAAGTACTCTTGAGGGAAAAAAAATGGAGCCGGAGGAATCAGACTCCTTGACTTCAGACTATACTACAAAGGTATAGTAATCAAGATGATATGGAACTGGCACAAAAACAGAAACATAGATCAATGCAACAAGATAGAAAGCCTCTAGATAGAAAGCCCAGAGATAAACCCACGCACCCACGGTCAACTAATCTATGACAAAGTAGGCAAAGATATACAATGGAGAAAAGACAGTCTCTTCAATAAGTGCTGCTGGGAAAACTGGACAGCTACATGTAAAAGAATGAAATTAGAACACTCCATAACACCATATACAAAAATAAACTCAAAATGGATTCGAGACCTAAATGTAACACCAGACACTATAAAACTCTTAGAAGGAAACATAGGAAGAACACTCTTTGACATAAATCACAGCAATATCTTTTTTGGTCCACCTGCTAGAGTAATGGAAATAAAACCAAAAATAAACAAATGGGACCTAATGAAACTTCAAAGCTTTTTCACAGCAAAGGAAACCATAAAGAAGACGAAAAGACAACCCTCAGAATGGGAGAAAATGTTTGCAAATGAATCAACGGATAAAGGATTCATCTCCAAAATATGTAAACAGCTCATGCAGCTCAATATTAAAGAAACAAACATCCGAATCCAAAAATGGGCAGAAGACCTAAATAGACATTTCTCCAAGAAGACATACAGATGGCCAGAAGCACATGAAAAGCTGCTCAACATCACTAATTATTAGAGAAATGCAAATCAAAACTACAATGAGGTATCACCTCACACCAGTTAGAATGGGCATCATCAGAAAATCTACAAACAACAAATGCTTGAGAGGGTGTGGAGAAAAGGGAACCCTCTTGCACTGTTGGTGGGAATGTAAATTGATACAGCCCCTATGGAGAACAGTATGGAGGTTCCTTAAAAAACTAAAAGTAGAATTACCATATGATCCAGCAATCCCACCACTCGTCATACACCCAGAGAAAACCATAATTCAAAAAGCACATGCACCCCAATGTTCATGGCAGCACTATTTACAATAGTCAGGTCATGGAAGCAACCTAAATGCCCATCGACAGACAAATGGATAAAGAAGATGTGGTACATATATACAATGGAATATTACTCAGCCAAGAAAGGAACGAAACTGAGTCATTTGTTGAGACATGGATGGATCTAGAGACTGTCATACAGAGTGAAGTAAGTCAGAAAGAGAAAAACAAATATCGTATATTAACGCATGTATGTGGAACCTAGAAAAATGGTACAGATGACTGGTTTGCAGGGCAGAAGTTGAGACACAGATGTAGAGAACAAACGTATGGATACCAAATGGGGAAAACCATGGTGGGGTGGGGATGGTGATGTGCTGAATTGGGCAATTGGGATTGACATGTATACACTGATGTGTATAAAATTGATCACTAATAAGAACCTGCAGTATAAAAAAACAAACAACAACAACAACAAAAAAAAAAACAAGAGCTGGTTCTTTGAAAAGATAAACTGAGAAACCTCAGGCCTGGTTCACCAAGAAGAAAAGAGAACGCACCCAAATAAACAAAATAAGAAATGAAAAAGGAGAAATATCAACTGATACCACAGAAATACACAAAGCCATAAAAGAATACTATGAACAATTATATGCCAACCAATTCAACAACCTAGAAGAAATGGACAACTTTCTAGAAACATACAGTGCACCAAAACTGAATCAAGAAGAAATAATTTGAACAGACTGATCACTAGAGTGAAATAGAATCTGTAATAAAACAAACAACAACAAAAAAAACAACTCCCTACAAAAAATGTCTAGGACCAGATGGCTTCAGAGGCAACTTCTACCAACATACAACGAAGAATTTTACTGATCCTTCTCAAACTCTTCCAAAAGTTTGAAGAGGGAACACTCCCAAAGACGTTCTATGAAGCTGCCATCACGTTGATACCAAAACCAGATAAAGATACCACCAAAAAAGAAAATTATAGGCCAGTATCTTTGATTAATATAGATGCAAAAACTCTTAACAAAATACTAGCAAACCAAGTCCAACATCACACAAAAAACATCATACACCACAACCAATTGGGATTCTTCACAAGGATGGTTCAACGTACGCAAATCAATGTGATACACCATATCAACAAAAGAAAGGGAAAAACTCACATGATTATCTCGATAGATGCAGAAAAAGCATTTGACAAAATTCAACAGCGATTAATGATAAAAACTCTTACCAAAGTGGGTATAGAGGAAACACATCTCAACATAGTAAAAGCTATTTATGACAACCCACAGCCAATATAATACTCAACAGTGAAAAGCTGAAAGCCTTCCCACTAATATCTGGCACAAGGCAAGGATGCCCACTCTCAATTTCTATTCAACATAGTATTGGAAGTCCTAGCCACAGAAATCAGGCAAGAAAAAGAAATAAAATGTTTCCAAATTGGAAGGGAAGAGGTAAAATTGTCTCTATATGCAGATGACATGATACTGTATACAGAAAATCCTAAAGACTGGCACACAAAAACTACTAGAACTGATAAATGAATTTAGCAAGGTAGCAGAATACAAGGTTAACATACAGAAATTGGTTGCATTTCTTTACTCTAACAATGCAATAGCAGAAAGTAAAAAAAAAAAAAAAAAAAAAGTATTTTTTAATAAAGCACCCCAGAAAAAAAAACTAGGAATACACCTGATCAAGACGGTGAAAGACTTATATGCTGAGAACTATAAAACATTAACTAAAGAAACTAAAGATGATTTAAACAAATGGAAAGATATCCCATGCTCTTGGATTAGAAGAAATAAAATTGTTAAAATGACCATACTACCCAAAGCAATACACAGATTTAATGCAATCCCTATCAAAATACCCATGACATTTTTCACAGAACTAAAACAAATAATCCTAAAATTTATATGGAATCATAAAAGACCCAGAATTGCCAAAGCAATCCTGAGGAAAAAGAACAAAGCAGGAGGCATAGCGCTCCCAGACTTCAGACAATACTACAAAGCTACAGTAATCAAAGCAGTGTGGTATTGGCACACAAAAAAAGACATATGGATCAATGCAACAGAACAGAGAGCCCAGAAATAAACCCACACAACTATGGTCAATTAATATTAGACAAAGGACTCAAGAATATAAAATGGGAAAAGACAGTCTGTTTTGCAAGTGGTGCTGGGGAAGTTGGACAGCTGCATGTAAATCAGTGAAGAACATGCCTTCACACCATGCACAAAAATAAACTCAAAATGGCTAAAAGACTTAAATATAAGACAAGACACCATAAAGCTAGAAGAGATCATAAGGAAAACATTCTCTGACATAAGTCGTACTAATTGTTTCTTAGGTCAGTCTCCCAAGGCAATAGAAATAAAAGCAAAAGTAAGCAAATGAGGCCTAATCAAACTTACAAGCTTTTGCACAGCAAAGGAAACCATTTATAAAACTGAAAAGACCTACAGAATGGGAAAAATATTTGTAAATGATGCAACAGACCAGGGCTTAATTTCTAAAATATACAAACATCTCATACAACTCAACAACAAAAAACCAAATAATCCAATAAAAAAAATGGGCAGAAGACTTAAATAGACATTTCTCCAAAGAAGACATACAGATGGCCAATAGGCACATGAAAAGATGCCCAACTAATTATTAAAGAAATGCAAATCAAAACTACAATGAAGGGGACTTCCCTGGTGGTCTAGTGCCTAAGACTCTGCACTCCCAATGCAGGGGGCCTGGGTTTGATCCCTGGTCAGGGAGCTAGATCCCACATGCCACAACTAAAAGATCTCATGTGCCACAACTGAGACCCAGTGCAGCCAAATAAATAAATTAAATAAATATTAAAAAAAAAGAAAACTAGGATGAGGTAACACCTCACACTGGTCAGAATGGCCATCATTAAAAAGTCTACAAATAACAAATGCTGGAGAGGGTGTGGAGAAAAGGGAACACTCTGACACATCCTTTATTGATAGCCCCTCAATATATGTGGGAATGTATATATGTGGGAATGTAAATTGATAGAGCCACAATGGAGAATAGTATGAAGGTTCCTTAAAAAACTAAAAAAAAAGCTACCATATGATCTAGCAATCCCACTCCTGGGCATATGTTCAGAGAAAATCATAATTTGAAAACATACATGCACCCCAATGTTCATTGCAGCACTGTTTACAATAGCCAAGACATGGAAGCAACCTAAATGTCCATTGACAGAGGAATGGAGAAAGTAGATGTGGTACATATACACAATGGAATACTACTCAGCTGTAAAAAAGAATGAAATAGTGCCCTTTGCAGCAACATGGATGGACCTCGAGATTACCACACTAAGTGAAGTAAGTCAGACAAAGACAAATATTGTATGATTATCACTTATATGTGGAATCTAAAAAAAGATACAGATGAACTTATTTACAAGACAGAAACAGACTCACAGACTTAGAATACAAACTTTTGGTTACTAAAGGGGAAAGGTGGGGGGAAGGATAAATTAGGAATTTGGAATTAACATATTCACATTACTATATATAAAATACATAATCAACAAGGATCTACCATATAGCACAGGGAATTCTACGCAATACTCTGTAATAACCTATATGGGAAAAGAATCTGAAAAATAGATATATGTATAACTGAATCACTTTGCTTTACACCTGAAACTAACACAACATTGTAAATCAAATATACTCCAATATAAAATAAAAATTTAAAAAAATATATAACAGCAATTACTGCCAAGGTAAAAAAAAGAAGGGAAGAAAGAAAAAAAAATCCTACAAAAAGTAGAGCCCAGACTGCTGCAATGAAGAACAAAAATTCTGTGAATGGATCAGAAGTTGTAATAGAGGTATAATTTATACTTCTTCACTTTCTTTTCCAAATGCACACATTTTAACTCTTGAAAAAATGTCACTATAGACTTTTTATTGATGTAGATCATTTATTCCAAGCCCTTCAGGTTGCCTCCAAGAAGGTACCAAAATTTGGGCATTTTGGAAATGTGATAAGACCAGTAGTATATATATAAACGTGAGTTGATTGCCACAAGTGTTGTGCTACAAGACGAGTTTCTAAATTTTATTAGGTTCTTCCCTGTATTTTTCTTTTATGCATATGTGACAGAGCCTATGAGACAGGCCTTTTCCTAGCAGCAAAGGAGTCTGGAGTGAGTTTATGGAATCCTCTTTGAGCATGCTCACCTGTTAATGTGAGAAGGGTTTCTCTAAAGATGTTGGCTGCAGAGAGAGAGAAAGAATTAGAGGGAGAGAGACAAGCAGAGAGACAGAAAGATCTATAACCTCTCATTTTACAGATGACAAAATGGAGACAAGGACGATCGTTGAAATTCAGGTTTTCTGCTCTGTTAGTGCTCTAGGATCATTGATATTATGATTACCCTTTTTGTTAGTTGTGTATTGGACAGTTCTCATAATATTTCTGTATGAATATGAAAGCAAATGGATCTGGACTTCGTAAAATGGGCTAACGTTGACTATTTTCTTTTTAAACATGTTTGTATTGAGAAAATGTATCCTCTAGATGTGAAGAGAGACTTAGAATGAGGAGGTCAGAAATGCAATCTCTTGGGGGAACATCAGTGCACAAAATGCACCATAGGAAACTACTATTCTGATGATGCTTTAGTCAATATGCTGGGGAAGGAGGTCAAAGGGGAAATACTAAATATGCTTTCGTAATTAAGAACATATAACGATTACTTCAATGTTTTAAAGAATAGTCCATTAGTTAGGAAAAATATTTTCCCCATTTCTACTGGAAAAAAAAATTGGAGTTCAAGAAAAGTTCAAATTGTAAAAAGTGAGATATATGATATAAATTAATAGCAATTTTTAAATACAGCACAACTAACTGTATACCAAATAGAAGATATTTTATATCGTATAAATATATATTCATGTCTGTTATTTTTCTATATTTTATTGTTTGCCATCTATATATTGTTATTTTCATAATAGATATAAACATTTTAAAAGTTACTTTGTTATATAAGGGGGCAAAGTTTTTTTTAAAAGAAGTTCATTTATGATTTGACATTGAATGTCAAGGGAAATGCAAGGCATGATACATTGACGCAAAGAGTTGTATTAATCTATTTTTGCCAACGAACTAGTCTGCTTATATGTTATGAACCATAAGAAGTATAGTAACAAATAAAAACAAAAAAGCACAGGGACCTCATAGTTCCCATTCCAAAGTTTCAGCCATGAATCAGGTACAACAATGTAAAACCTACCAGTTACAAAAGAGGTTGGATTCAAACTGGGTTTCTGGCAGATGGGACAAATCAAGGCCACCTGTCTAGATGACTAAACCCTTTTTACTAATATTTATGGAAAAGGCACTTCTACTTCTATTCGTAGCTTTTGGTGATTTTAGGAACCAAGTGGAACCTTTCTCTTCTTCCGGGGAATGTCCCACTCTTGGAGAAGAACAGACAGGTTTATTTATTTATTTATTTTTCCTGTTCCTTTCCTACATTTGACATCAGCAAACGTTTTAAATATCACAACTGATTTGGCTGTAAATGGAGAAACAGTACCGAACAAAACAAAATGAAAAACCCAAAGGACAAACAGAAAATCCTAAATAAACCCTCAAGTTTGGTCTTGGGGTTTTACATATACCAATGACACAGGCGATCATAAACAGCGTAATTAACACAGCAAGGATAGCAGTACATGGTGCAGAGTCCCAACATAACCCTGCCTAAACACCTTGTGGAGATCCTAATAGGTACTCTGGCCACACATTTTTACAATAAAATATCATGTTCCTCTCACCCATGTGTTCATAGTTGTAATCAGATCACTTAACCAAAATGTGCCTCAGAGGACTTCAGGGATTGTTGAAACGTTCCCCATTTTTAAAGACAGAAATTCAAGACAAACAAAACACAAACTTCACACACCAATGCCAGCATCCAAACAGACAAATGAGTCAGTTCACAAATCGGGGAGAAGTCCAACAACTCTTTCCTCTCTCCAACAGTGTACCCCACTCAAATGCAAAACAAATTGGCTTATTCCAGAGAAAAAGCCCCAAACGGAGAGAAACTAAAGTTCCCAGCTGCACACACTGGAGTGACTTACCCTACTGTATTGAGCTCGCCAGCTCCCGAATGCCGATTCCTTGTTCCAACTGCCAAGCGCTGGGGTAGGCACTGCTACTTCAGAGAATTCTGAAGGGAAGATCCTCGGTACAAGTGGTCCCGGCAGATGCTACGGCCTTACCTGAAAATTTTCCAACTGGGGCCGGCCACCCAACCTCTGCCTGGCAAGAGGCTGGAGAGAGAAACTCGGCAATGCAGCCCATTCCATAGTCTCTAACAGACTCTCCTTGCTAACGCCTAGCCTAAATCTCACTTCTGGAATTTTACATTTCCTAGACTCAGTGTTACCGACTGTTACCGCCAGTCCAAGCTCATTCTGCTCATCACACGACAGACCAACTTGTTGGGGAAAGGAATAGCGGCTTTACTCAGAAAGCCAGGGGACTGAGAAGACGGCGAACTCACACCCCAAAGAGCCATCTTACCTGAGTTAGAACTTCGGCTTCTTTTATACTAAAAGGGGAGGGAGTAAAGTCAAACACTTCCTGGTTCCAGCCCGCCTCCAGAGGGGATGTGTTAATTTCTTCCTGCCCGCAGTCATTCACAGGTGGGCCTGGTCAGGATGTTTCCTAAGAGCTAAACAAAGGTTTTTTAGCTTAATGCTCATTACCTAGGAGGCAGGGTTCCCAGAGATGGGCCATTTTGTATAATTTAAGCTTATAGGCAACATCCCTTTAGTGATGAACTTGTAATGGAATACAAAAGTTCTCCCCTATTACATTAGCACTACCTTCTAGAACTGTATAAAAAAGGGCTGATCTCTATTCCACATGATAGTCCTTCAAATATTTTGTTAGCTGTTTACTTTCCCCAGCTCTAAGAAAGCAGCAGAGCAAGTTAGCTAAAAGTACCAGTTCTAGATAAGAATACTTGAGTTCAAAAATGTGCTCCTTCATTTACTAGCTGTGTAAACTTGAGTGAGCCACTAGCCTCTCTAAGTCGGCTTTATCATCTATGAAATGGGGAAGAGGGATAACAATGGTACCTACCTCCCAAGGTTTTTGAGAGGATTAAGTGAGATAACAGATATTAATTCTAGACATGTAAGTACTCAGTAAGTATAAACCATTGCTGTAGTGATGGTGATTATACCTATTGTAAGAAACGGCACCAAAAACGGAGGCGAGCTTAAACAAGCTTTATTTGGGAACGCTCCCGGGCGAGGTTCACTGGTCCGAGAGAAAGGGGCCAGAGAAGTCGCACCTGGGTGCGGGCCGCGAACAAAATTTATAGGGGTGGACGCAGGGGAGGTGCTTGCTGTGTGAAGCAGCCCTTTTTTGGTAATCTCTCGGGTGTTGTGGCAATGTCAGGCGTCGGTTACATCAGCCTCAGAGCCATTGGTTTCGCCCCTCGGGGAGTGGGAAGACCGGTCGATTGCATCAGCCTCCTTGGCGGGGTGGGGGTGGGGGGGTTCGGTCTGGCTCCCTGGGCCCTTCCCCGGACCTGCTGGCCTTACACTTACTACTACCACTATTGACTCTTCTCTCACCCCTGCACTTCTAATCCCTTCAACCATTTGTCATTTACTAGAAACCTGGTCATCTTGCTTGTACTTTAATATCGTCTCCAGAATTAAACAAAGGACCCCAGACGGGTACTGGCCCATGAAGAGTACTAGACTATGGCACCTACTTCTATAAACACAGCCTAAAATTCCGTTGCTTTTTTCTGCATCCACCTCACGTAGCTCTTTCAGACTGGGCTCAAGGTTAACCAAATCTCCCTGACCCTCCTTCAGTGAACTGCTTCCTCATTCTGTCCTTGTGGAATTTTGTTTCTGGCCAAGCACAGATATAAAAGTTCATTCTTGATAAATTTTTTTCTTATTGGGTTTGTCGAATATTCCAGCCTGCTAAAATCACTATGACTGTCCTAACTCTAGCATCAACTCTGAATTATTAAGACATCAAATGTATCAGCTTCCATTGCCAGCTCTGGTGTTTCCTGTCTTCATCCATGTCTTTGATAAAATGTTGACTAAAATAGGGTCAAGATCAAAGCTTTGTAATCCTCTACTGGTAATATTGCTGGATATTAATAGTTATTGTCATGTAATACCATTATAGTTTATAAAATGCCTTTAATATACATAATCTAACTTAATCCTTATGAAGTAAATAGTGTTATTATCTTTATTTTGCACATAAGAAATCTGTAGTTCAGAGAGTTTACATAACGTGAGCAACGTCTCCCATCTGAGAAGTGGTATATCCGGATGCAAGCCAGGGTCCTCTGACAACAAACTGAGTTGTTCGATCAATTATGAGACCACTTCACCTTACGTCATCCACCATGCATTTTCCCTCTTTATCCTTAGGCAATCCATAGGACCTTTCTCAAATGACTTACTGAAATACAGATTTACTACCTTTATTATATTTTCCTCCTACTGCAAGGTGCCAACAAAGCACGGGGCGGGGGGGGGGGGAGGGGGAGGTGGGGAGGGAGGAAGCAGTTGCTGGTTATAATCATACCTACTTCTCTGAGTTATTATTTGGATTTGACTAGAACATGGATATGGTCTTGGCATAAAGTGGGTACTCACCAATGGCAGTTCTTTTCCTTATCACGGAAACTCTTCCCCATCATAACACTCTTCCGACAGGTACATGCGTAGGTGCTATTTATCCTCACTTATGGGATAAAGTGAGGATATCCTCCTTTTCTCATCAGAGCTCATCAGTGGAGCCTCTCTGTAATCAGACTTTTCGCTTATATGTTTGCTTTATGTATTTCTGTTTTGTCTGCCTTTCCCTTTTCTCTTGTTGGAATATTAGGATGATTTGCCTTCCCTAGATTTTTGCATGCCTCTTTGGCCATTACCACTCCCGCCAGGGAATCATCCTTATATCCTCTGCATTTATCAACACGCCAGTAAAAGCTCTAGGACACATGTCTGATGATGACCAGTATCTTCCTTCCTCACTGTGATAAATATAAAATGAAATAGTGACTTACTCCCAAGAGTGTAAATGACTTCTACTTAACAAACCAGTTTGGGGGTTTTTGTTTGTTTGTTTTAGAATTACACTCTATTGGCTGGTCCCTGGCTCTGCCACTTAGGGTTCAGCCTTGACAATATCATTTATATTCTGAGTCTCACTACCCACAGCAGCAAAATAGGAATAGTAAAACTATCCAATGCATTGGGTTCTCAGGAGGATTAAATGAGATTATGTGGAACCCACAGCATCATGAAGGTATAAAATAAGTGCTTGCAAATGCCAACTATTATGAGCATAAGCAATTAATTAGAATGTCTTGAAAACGGTTTCATTCTTTGTTGGTCTGTCTCATCGAAGGTACAAGCACTCCTAAGGAAACAAATAGTTTCCTCTGTACATTCAGGGCACCAGCTGCTGGATTTGGAGGTGGGTCTGCTGAGTTCCCTAATAGCAGACCTCGCCTAATCTCCCCTGGAGATGAAGGTACCCCCAATGGATTCAGCAGCCCACAGTCAGAGCTGCACACAAGAAAGACCCCAGTGAGGAATCTCAAGAAGGAAGGCAGCTCAGGGCCTTCTCAGAAGGGAGCAGCTGGGCAGACAGAGCTGAGCAGTTCTCCAAAACCTAGGACTTTAAAAATATCCTGGGAGAGTTCACTCCATATGGGCTGGCTCTGTGTGTCCTGGAGCATTGGAAATGGGAGGGGAAGTCCCGTCTCCTGGAAGATAACACTAGATGGAAGCAGGGCGACCTCAGAATCCTCGTAGGCAGATCCTTGCATTCTGATCATGCAGCTTCTCTGGATGTTTCCTAAGCAAGAAATAGGTCAGGCTCTTTTCTGGGTCTCACCTCCAGAGTCTGGGCTCCCCTCTGTCATAGGTCTGGCTGGTAGGCTGCCAGGGACAACACACTTCTTGGGTTTCCACTCAAGGACAGCAGGGCCCGGCCCTGGCAATATGCTGGGGTACACAAACCCTGAACCACTGATGGATGACTCAGGCCCTACCTGGGAAAGATGAACAGCACGGTAACAAGAAACTGTCTGTTAGGCAATCATAAGCTTTTCCGAGCAAATTTCAAGCTCTTGCTGGAGAACTATTGAAAAAATGTGGGGAAAGGTGCATGTTGCCTAGTTCATTCTTGATCTGTGTGCTAACAGCCATGAAGCTTATGTAAGTTGCTTGTAATACAGTAAATGAAACTAACCAAACAAAAATCAAAATAGGGCTTTCCTGGTGGCGCAGTGGTTGAGAGTCCACCTGCCGATGCAGTGGACACGGGTTCGTGCCGCGGTCCGGGAAGATCCCACATGCCGCGGAGCGGCTGGGCCCGTGAGCCATGGCCGCTGAGCCTGCGCGTCCGGAGCCTGTGCAAAAGGGACAAATCTAAACAGCTATTTTTCAGCCTGTTATTCAGCAGGTATGCATTCATAAGGCCATGCCAGGTGTGTTCAGTCAGGGCCCATTCTAATTGGTTGGCACCCTCTTCTAGTAGGTTGATTCTCCATTCTGATTGGTTGAGGTCTGCCTTGTATTAGTTATTAAGTATTTGACTCTCACCAAAAATAACCAGTAATGTGCCACCCAAAAGATAAGTTGAACTTATCATACTCTTTCTCTCAAAAGAAAAACATTGAAAGAATTAGCCCTACAACCCAAAATTGTGGATCACAAAAAGCATGATTAAATAGAGGAAGTTAATTGATAGTAGGATTTTTTAAAAAGCAGACATATAAGACTGTAATTGCATCACAATCATGGTGTAGCATTATAGCTTTGCCAGGATGCTTTGACCAGTCTTGAATTCAGAACCATCTGTCAGCTACAGACTGTGTGAGCCTCCACCCTATTTGAGATCTTCTCTTCTTAGATATCCAAGGGGTCTCCTAATCACTTCACCTGATTCCTCACATTAACCTCCCTCCCCCCAATTTAAGCTGCTTTGAATGAGTCTCTATTTAACCTAAGAGACAAGCCAAAACTGTAACATAATGTATAATTCAGAATATTTGTCAAGCCATGACATCAATATTTTATCAAAAATGTTCATACCAATATTTTCATTAAATACACACACACACACACACACACACTCTGTGTCAGTGCAGGAATAGGCCTAATATATTAAGAACAGATGAGCAATCTAAAAGCTAGAGACATGTTTTTTTCCATAAGATGGCTTTAGTAGCACTTAATTGTCTTTAACATCATTCAAAACAATTTTGTTAGATTGTACGTGACAGCTGTCATATCCATGTGCATTTTAAAAAAACTTATAAAAATTGGTGAATTTTTGTGTAGCCATTTTAATATTGAAGATGGGAGAAAAAAAGCAACATTTTTGGCATATTATGCTTTATGATTTTAAAAAAGGTAAAAATGCAACTGAAATGCAAAAAAAATCTGTGCAGTGTATGGAGAAGGTGCTGTGACTGATCGAACGTGTCAAAAGTGGTTTGCGAAGTTTCGTGCTGGAGATTTCTCACTGGACGATGCTCCACGGTCGGGTAGACCAGTTGAAGTTGATAGCAATCAAATCAAGACATTAATTGAGAGCAATCAACGTTATACCACGCAGGAGATAGCTGACATACTCAAAATACCCAAATCAAGTGTTGAAAATCATTTGCACCAGCTTGGTTTGTTAATTACTTTGATGTTTGGGTTCCACCTAAGTTAAGTGAAAAACACTTTCTTTCCGCATGCAATCTTCTACTTAAATGCAATGAAAATGTTCCATTTTTAAAACAAATTGTGACAGGTGATGAAAAGTGGATAGTGTACAATAATGTGGAACAGAAGAGATCGTGGGGCAAGCGAAATGAAAAACCACCTACCACACAAAAGGCTGGTCTTCATCCAAAGAAGGTGATGTTGTGTATATGGTGGAATTGGAAGGGAGTCCTCTATTATGAGCTCCTTCTGGAAAACCAAACGATTAATTCCAACAAGTACTGCTCCCAATTAGCCCAACTGAAAGCAGCACTCGACGAAAAGCATCCCGAATTAGTCAACGGAAAACGCATAATCTTCCATCAGGATAACGCAAGACCACATGTTTCTTTGATGACCAGGCAAAAACTGTTACAGCTTGGCTGGGAAGTTCTAGTTTATCTGCCGTATTCACCAGACATTGCACCTTCGGATTTCCATTTATTTTGGTCTTTACAAAATTCTCTTAATGGAAAAAATGTCAATTCCCTGGAAGACTGTATAAGGCACCTGGAACAGTTCTTTGCTGAAAAAGATAAAAAGTTTTGGGAAGATGGAATTATGAAGTTGCCTGAAAAATGGCAGAAAGTAGTGGAACAAAACAGTGAATACGTTGTTCAATAAAGTTCTTGGTGAAAATGAAAAATGTGTCTTTTGGCTTTTTTACTTTAAAAATGAAGGCAATTTTTGGCCCACCCAATAGAATTTACTCAGTTCTCTTGACCTTATGTCTTAACAGATGATATTGAGCAGTGGTTCTCAAACTTCAGTGCCCATCAGAATCACCAAGAAAACCTTGTTAAAATGCAAATGTCTAGGCCTTATTGCCAGAGTTTCTGATTTGGTAGGTCTGAGAAAGGGCTCAAGAATTTGCATTTCCAAAAAGGGTCCAGGTGCTACTGGTGCTGCTGGTCTGGGGACTACACTTTTAAGAACTACTGATGTGGCAAGTTCTCAGAGCAAGTTCATGTTTATGGTGGTCTGTATTTATGTTTCTCATCTTTAGAGAGTCATCAGCTCTGTGATCACTCATTACTTTACAACACTATGTCATCTGTATTCCCAGAGTTAGATGATGAGAAGCTGATATCCAAGATCAAGGAGAAGGTTATAAAGGAGCCATTTCAGTAATAAGGATTTTTCCTGGAAAAAAAAAATGATAGCAGGGAGATTTGAGGGTTTCCAGTTACTTCTCCAGTACTTACTGTGCTATAAATAAACAGCCTTAAGTATACAGTTGGGATCTGACGGTATTTCTTTAATAAACTACACTGGGAAAAGCTAATGATGGTGGGCCACAGATGTTTCTAATATTTAGGTGGTCATTGTCACCAGCAGTACATCTCTAATTCCCATCAAATGAAATTTCACAGCCCAGTGATGGCCCATTTTTTAATAGATGCAAAACCAAAAAACAACAATAACACTAATCATTGCCTAGACTTGATCTAGCTCTCCATTTTGTCAAATTGTGAAATTCCCACATGCATTCACTTTGCTTAGTCACACAACTTTTCTGTGAATTGAGTCCACGTCCTGGTGCTTCTTCACTCAACTAACGTTTATGGAAAAACAACAAAAGTTAGGACCTGTGCTCTGTGGGGAAGCCAAAGGTGTTCAGGATATGGTGACTTCAAGGAGAAAAGGTTACTGTAGAGGAGATGAGACTTCTGCAGAAATTACTGTGACAGCAAGAAGTGGAGCAGAGCAAGTAGCTGAGGACTCAGAAGAGAGTGGAGTCACTTTTTGGTTGGAGTGATCAGAGAAGGTTCTATGAAGAAAGTGGTAACTCAGCAGGATTTCAAAGGTGGACTTGGGTTTTGACAGGCATATGGGAAGAAAAGCAAGGACAGGGAATTAATTCTAAGTGCACCAGAGGCAAACTAGCTCAGAGTATATCCCATTTATAGTGAGTTAAGTAGTTCATTGCTCATGTAAGATCCATGCAAAGGAGTAGTGGGAGAGGAGATTAGAGGTGAGAAAAAAGGGGGTGTAAATGCTAGGTCAAGGATTGAGAGTTGATTCAGTAGACAACGGCAGCACATTGACTTTTTTGAACACAGGAATAATATGATCTGGAATTTACCTTTATCACATTCATGAATGGCCAATGACAAAGGAAGAAGAGTTAATGGAAGCAGTGAGATGACTCAAGAGGTGTATTAGTATAGGACTGACCCAGGAGAGTACTAATCCAGGCAAGACCCAGGAGGCACCCATGGGAACAAAAAAGTGGGGTATAAATAAAGGAGAGACAAAATATGGTAACCGATTGTATAAAGTTTAGGTTTTGAGAAGAGTGTTGGTACCATTAACCAAAATAGAAAAGTCAGGGGGAGTGGTATGTTGCAGAGTTGGGGAAGAAAATGATAAATGTAAGTATAGATATGTTAGGCTTATACTTCTGTAAGTAAAACCAGATGGAAATCTTAAAAGCAGCTGGAGAAGTGGGGACTGAGCTTCAGAAGAAAGTCAGAATAGGCCAGCTTATGCTGCCATAACAAGCAGCACTAAAAATCCTAGTGACTTGAAACAGTCGTGCTTATTTATAACTCACACACCATGGCCACCGCAATTCCGCAAGGAGACCCTGCTCATCAGGGATGCAGTTTCATGGAGGATCCATTTCAGTCCCACAGGAGACTGGGCAAGGGGAACATGGACAACCAGGAGCCAGTTAGAAAGCTGAGCAAATTTTAATCTAGTGTTAACTTGTGCTGCTTCTTGTGCACGACAGCAGCAGTAGTATCTCTCTCAGAAATAAACATCCCATATTACGATGTCTATGAATATAGGTTTCCTTTTCTACGTTCCCTCCCTCCTTCCTTCCCTCCTTTCTTTCCTTCTTTCCTTCCCTCCTCTTTCTTTACTTTTTTGGAAATCACTTATTGTATATAAGTTGTAATCCAGACCTCATGTATCAATGGGGAACTTTCAAATACAAATATTACCAATTAAAAAAAAAAAAAAAAACAACTGCTGCCCGGAAATGTCACGTGCCTCTTTTCCCCTCACATTTAATTGGAAAAAGCAGGTCATGTGATCATCCTTGAGATCAGAAGAATGTGGATAAATAATCCTATATGTAACTAGGGCAAAAGAACTACCATCTGTGCAACTGCTGTTCTGACTCCCATATGTATCATCTAAGACTGAGACCCTTGATGAAGACAGAGCAGTAGATACTGCCTTTGATGTAAAGAGGAGAGAGAGTGGAAAGCAAAACTCTAAGGACAGAAACTTGAGGAATACATAGGAAGAACACATACTTACAGAGGCAAAATAAAAACGCATAGAAAAGCAAAGGGCTCAGTTTACTAGGGCCACATTCACGAGAAGCATCTCAGGAAGGTTCCTTACTACCAAATCTGGAGATGAGTCAACAACATCCGAGGCCAAGGAAAGACCACTGAGTCTGACCTTGAAGGAGACATGGCTGACCTTCAAGAGATCTGCTTCACGGAGGCGATGGGGTCAGATATGAAGCCAGACTGAGGAAGGAGTGATCGAAAGTGGAGACAGAACACTGGACTGCTGAAAAAAGGAAGGGAAATAAGATGCCTGCTTGAGGTAGCAGCAAAATCAAAGCTGCTTTGCTAAATGAAGTCTGGCAGGTTTTCATGTGTTCACTCAGCACATGTTTATTGAACATTTACTCTTGCCAAACACTGTTTTAGGAGCTGGGGAGTGAGCAAGATAAGCTTTCTGTTCCCATAAAGCTTATCTTCTAGTGGAAGCAGACATACAATAAACAAGTGAGCAAAGGAATCAATGAGTGAAAGAGATCATTTCCAATTATATTTAGTTCTGATAAAACTAAATAAATTATATTTAGTTCTGCCTTCTCTTACAGAAGGGAGTCACAGGGTGGGTGGGGAGTATGGCCTGAAGAGTATGTCCTAGACTAGTCAGGAAAGGCATCTCAGGAGGGGATAGCATCTCAGGAGGGGATGCTAAAGGATAGCGTCCTTTAGCATGTTGCCTCCTAAAGGACAAGAAACATCAGCTAAGGACAGATTTGGAAACAGTGTTCCACAGCAGGCAGAAGCTCTGAAGGAAAGATCAAGTTCTCATAAAAAATGGGGATTAGAAGAAACATTTTAAGGGACTTCCCTGGCAGTCCAATGGTTAAGACGTTGCCTTCCAATGCAGGGGGTGTGGATTCGAGCTAAGATCCCACATGCCTCCTGGCCAAAAAACCAAAACATAAAACAGAAGCAATATTGTAACAAATTCAATAAAGACTTTAAAAATGGTCCACATCAAAAAAATCTGTTAAAAAAAATTAAAAAAGAAGAAGAAACATTTTAGCTAGCTGGTTGTGTGTGTGTGTTTGCATGTAAATACTTACAGCAAATGAAGGTCTAGAAGAAATTTGCCTCTCAATGCACAGGATTCATTGGTTTAGAAGGACACGCCTTCTCCTTCAGGCAACCTACCACAGAACCTGCTTCAGTTGCTTGGGGAAAATTGCTGCAGGGTAGAGATCTGCTGAGGCAGATTCTTTTGCTTGGTGTATTATATTGTGCAGAACGTTTCTTTTTAAAGCTTTTGAACCAGGCTTCTCATGAAAATGCCTTTTATATTGGTACTTCCATTCTCTCCAGTTTCAGTCTTGCAAATTTTAGTCAAACGTTTGTATAAGGTCGACCTTTCTCACATGTGACTGTGGGTATAGGGAAGGTTTTCCTGGGCCTGCTCATGGATTTTTTAAAAAGAGAAGCTTAAACAAATCTCTGCTGAGCTCTATGACCAGCCCCACTGGTCTTAGGAGGGCAGTCATCATGGCCATTATGATCTGAATTAAACCACCACTGGAAAAAAGTACATATATTTTAAATTGGGGTATGCCAGTGTGGTGGGATGATCTGCTAAAAGATTAATTTGTGTTAACTTTTTTCTGTTTATTCATAATATTTGTTTATTGTCCCCACTGCCCTCCCCTGCTATAACATAAGTTCTACAAGGGCAGGAATATCTGTGTGTTTTGTGCACTGATGTTTCCTCAGTTCCTAGACAGTGCCGGGCACAGGGGAGATACTCAGTAAGTACTGGGTGAATTCGTGTTTCTTCTTTGTTGTGGGACCCTGGCAGGAAGGAAGGTTTTTCTTGGGCTAGTGCCAGAAGGTAGCCAAGTTCCTGAGTGAGGTGTTCTGTCCACCTCGAAAGCCCTACTCCCAACATGCAGAGAAAAGCCTCTGCTCAGAACAGCAGGCTGGAGATCAAGGGGGACAGAGGTGTGAGGACAGGGTCATGGGGACAGGACCAGACCTTCCCTGAGTCTTTGAGCACCAGGGATAGAGGGTGTCTCTTGCAGATTGCCAAGGAGAAGGAGGCGCCCCTACTACATTCTGAGGGGAGAGGGCTAGAATGTACTCTTCTGATTTACATAAATTCAAAACTTCCAAAAGATATCTTAAAGGCCAAAATGGGATGAGAGGGTGGGGAACGTGGCCACAGCCCACATGTACTTTTTCCTCACATGCTTTGGGTATGGGGCAGAGTGTCAGGGCTTTCCAGTCATTTTGTCACCCCAGTCTCAAGACCACCCTGGAGGCAGGTATAAGTGCAATCTCCATTTTGTAGGCAAGGGGACTGCAGTTTGGAGGACGGTTGAACCTGGAGCTGGTGGTGGCTAGTGTGGCCTGGAGAGGAAGGGCTAGAGCCACCGTAGTCAAGGACTCACAGAAGGGTCGTGAGCATGATCTCGGAGCTGTGGAGACTCACCCCAGAACAGGGAGGTCGCCCCCAGTGATGAATGTGGAGGCCAGGGGCATGGCTTAGAGACAGGCGGGGCAGGTAAACTTGACTGTGGCCTTGGATCCCCGCTCGGTATTTCACATGGTGGCTTCGTTTTAATATGCCAGCAATTTGGGGAAATCTTGGCCCAGGAGGTTTCAGAAGACAAATTCTGCTTTCAGTACATGCGTTGATGGCAGGAAGTTGGCTTCAAGGAGAGCTCAGCAAGGGCAGCAAAGGTGCGGGTCAGAGAACCCCAGCCCCTGTGTAGCCATGCTGTGTTCACAATCCCGGTTCAGTCCCACATTTCCAGTAGGAGAGAAGGAAAACAGAAGAGGGTAAGTGAATGCCCAAAGCCACTCTGCTAAATCTAATTTAAAACAGAAAAATCACCAATGGTCATTTTGGAAATGAGACCCTTTCCCTGCAGAGCTGGGCGGGGTCAATAGCACCCTTCAAGAGAGAGAAAAGCCCATCATTCCCCGGGCCTTCCGTGAAGCATCCTCTCGCCCGTGGGAGGCCAGGAGGGTGTCTGATTTTCCACCTTTCTGCTCCAACAGGCTGGGCACAGGCTCCTCGTTAGCAGAGAAGGGTGCAGAGGAGCTTGGTCTGCATGAACCTGTATTCTCCTGGCCTAGGTCACAGCCACGTGCCTCCTTCTCCCAGTGTCCTGAGGTCCCAGGAAATGTGCCAGGCAAATTCAGGGGGCTCTGACTTAGGGTGTAGGCTTGGGTCCATTCTTTTTTTTTTTTTTTTTTGAAGATGTTGCGGGTAGGAGTTTATTAATTAATTTATTTATTTTTGCTGTGTTGGGTCTTCGTTTCTGTGAGAGGGTTTTCTGTAGTTGTGGCGAGCGGGGGCCACTCTTCATTGCGGTGCGCGGGCCTCTCACTATCGCGGCCTCTCTTGTTGCGGAGCACAGGCTCCAGACGCGCAGGCTCAGTAGCTGTGGCTCACGGGCCCAGTTGCTCCGTGCCATGTGGGATCCTCCCAGACCAGGGCTCGAACCCATGTCCCCTGCATTAGCAGGCAGATTCTCAACCACTGCGCCACCAGGGAAGCCCGGGTCCATTCTTTTGTCTTCAGTCTCTTTTCCTTGTCCTCCTCAGGGCTGACCTGAAGGCTCAGCATCTCCAGGGCCAGCTGTGTCGCTCCTGTACTTGGGCAGAAAACCCGCTGCTGTTTGGTGACTGACACTAGCAATGGCTGTGGGAGGAGACGTCAGACTCGGGCTTCTGACGAGACGGCCAAGCGTGTTTTGTATCTTCTGCTCTGTGAGCACGGTGTGTACTCACAGCGCTAAAGCCCTGTGTCAGATGGATTCCCGCGTGCGACTCACGCTCGGCTGGTCGCTCCTGCAGAGAGGAGCGACAGTAGGGACGTTGGTCCCAGAGAATCTATTTCCACGGGTTTGAAAAGCTACGGGGCTCTGGGAGCATTTGATGATTGAGAGAGATCAACACCATGTTTGCACCTTTTCGATTCCCCCCTAGACAACCTGAACTAATATGTGAGAACAGAGAAAATTGGTTCCCAGGGAGACAATACTCAGGGTCAGATGACCCTGGCAGCCCCTCCCTCCTCTTTTCTATCTCTCCAGATCCTTAGGGCCAGCACAGTGTCGCCTCTAGGAAACATCCTCTGACCTTTATTAACTATGAAGATTTCTCTCTTCTCTCAGTTCCGATGCTACCTGCTATTTCAATTCCATTCAACCTATGTTTACCAACCTCCTACTTTGTTCCAGGCAAATGAAAATGACAGTGACACCATCCTACCCTCTCGGGGACTTGGAGGGGAGATAGGAATTCATTAGTGCATCATAGTGCATTAATATATACTGCCTTAGAGTGTTTATTCAACTCAGCTGCATGTGTATATATTTATATTACATAGATATAGATATTGATATATAATTGGTTTTCCCATAAGACTAAGCATTTTGAGCATAGGGGATGTATGTTGTATGATCATTCCCAGTGTTCAGGGTATAAAGCAAATGTATAATAATTCCTTTTAAAATTGAAAGGAAATGAATTTGAGGTGGTAGAGCCCTATGGTCAGAGCATCTTCTGGAAGAAAACCAGCAAGTTATTCATGTTTGTTACAACTAAGCATTCATGGTTGGTTTCACTTGCACTTTTTCCACTTGAAAATAACCCTACCACTTATGCAGTTAGAACAGAACAGAATCCTGCTGCTGATCTCAGGAATACCTTGCAGGCTGATTATTTCCAGGCTTATCTTTTCAAGGCAGCCAAACAGGCCAGTAAGGAGCAATGAGGGATACTCATAAAAGGAAAAAAATTAAGTGGGATCCTTATCCCATATCATACACAAAAATAAATTCCAGGTAGATTAAAGATCAAGATGTAAAAAGAAAACCTAGATAATTAGAATATCTCTTTGTAATCTTGAGATAAGAAAGGCCTTCCTAAACAAGACAAAACAAAACCCAAAAAATTCAGGAGGCATTAAAAAAAAAGATTGACAGATTTGAGCTTATAAAATTTAAAACTTCTCTAGTAAAGAAAGAAAAAAGTCTTTTTTTTTTTAAGCCACCAAGTTGGAGACTATTTTCCACATAGATGGAGATCAGTAAGAAAGGTGAATGTTTTAAAAAAAGATAATCTAAAAGAAAAAAAGGATTTTAAAATGACATAAACAGAGAATTTATAAAAGTTTACAAATGGCCAATACAGGATACCTTTATTTTTGTCTCTTAAGGTAAGCTATGCTTTTATTGCTGTTAGTCTGTTTTTGTCTCCATCATAGCGAAATTCATTTTGTAATATGATTTCAAAAAATACAGCACCATTCTGTTATTAAGATCTTTTGGAAAGAAGTAAAGAATTTTATCTTTTGGAGATATTTTACCTCTTTGCAGTCATATAGAATCCAGGTTTCCTCTTCATGACCTAGAAAAGAGAGGAAAAGTTCACCAGGGCCTCAGCTTTGAGAAGCCACAAATGGAAAATAAAAGTCCTGGAGCATCATCACCATGGCAGCGCCTCCTATTCATTGCCAGAAGTGAAGCCTCTTTGACTGTCACAGGATCCAGCATTCTCAACAGAGATGAGCTAAATGTGTGTTCCTTAGTGGCTTGGAGTAAACAAAGAGTTTATTTTGGCACCAGTGATGGTTCAGACCTGTCTCATTCAAAGGCAAGCTGACTTCAAATCACACATAAAGATAGGATGCCATTGTATCCCCGGGCATCAGAGGCCTAAACACACTCACTTTCTCATTATCTGACCCCATTTCAGGGATAGTCACTTCCATAGCCGTGTGTTGCCTTGGTCACCCGGGCACACAGAGCTAAAGAAGAACTAGGAGAAATATATTTATATACCTATGAAAAGGGCTGTCAGGAGAGCTGAGAAGAGAGATTCTGAGAATTGGAAACCGACTCTGAGAGAAACAGGAACAATGGTAACTCAGATAATGAGCTATGAAGGTAAAAGTGCAACTTTGCTGAGTGTGATTGGAAAGAGAACTAAGAAGTGGATCAGTAAGGGTTGGGAATGTTTGTTAGTCATATGCCTGAGGTTGCTAACATCAGCTTTTTCGAACTCGCTGCCAGGGCTCAAGTGCTGTCAGTAGCACAGGGAAGCTGCCCTGTCATCCTCCCAGCCTTCCTCTTCCCTCCCGTGGGTGGAAACCATGGCATCCAAAAATTATTGCTGGCATGTCTGGAATTCTTATTTTTCTTTCTTTCTTTTTTTTTTTTTTTTTTGCAGTTCGCGGGCCTCTCACTGTTGTGGCCTCTCCCGTTGCGGAGCACAGGCTCCGGACGTGCAGGCTCAGCGGCCATGGCTCACGGGCCCAGCCGCTCCGCGGCATGTGGGATCCTCACGGACCGGGGCACGAACCCGTGCCCCCTGCATCGGCAGGCGGACTCTCAACCACTGCGCCACCAGGGAAGCCCTGGAATTCTTAATGAAACTTTTCTTATTTACCTTAACAAGGTGTCAGATGCTAAAACAGGTATCCCACTCATGCTCCTACATCATGAGTGTAAATATATTGGGCAAATCCTTGTCTGTCTTATTTTGCTGTTGCTGCCCTAGTATGAATGAACTCATCCTTCTTTCCTACTCCTTCCATATCTTCTTCAGCATAATAATAACTGCTCAGTTGTTTATATTCATAAACATGTATATATAATATATGTTATTTAAATATGTACATGATTATATATTTTAGGGTGTGTTTTGTAATATAAAGTATACACATTATGTGTGGTTTAGAGAGCACTGTGGTGGTGAACTGGTGCAGAACAGCTGCAGGAATCCAGGAAGGTAAGTCAGCACAATACAGAAGCAAGTAAACCCTGGGAGCATTGTGTGCATCCCACTGGTCTCGAACATTAGTGCCCAGGGGGATGGATTCAAAGGGGGGAGGCAGATCAAAGGCCACCACAAGTATTTATAGGTTTTAAAAAGAGTTACACCCACAGAGGAAAGGGAAATTAGAAACGCAGGAACCATTATGGCACTCAGAGACAAACAACAGGGACAACTGTCTGTCTTGACCTTAGACAAGTAACCCCCTCTCCCAACCCAAGAATTGTCACTTAGGTGACTCTTGGCTGTTGTTCCCCCATTTGGCATAAGCAAACACTAGTCATGCTCTCAACCCAGGCCTTAATTTTCACTGATAGAGTTGCAACAAATATGCATTTACAAAAAAAAAAAATCACAAAAGAGAAAATGAAACAGTATTTCATGAATAAGAGTAAGAATAAAAAATAAAGACCAGAACTACAAAGACTTCAGATATTGGGATTATGAAATATAGAATACAACCTGTTTAAAGAAACAAAGTAGGAATTAAAGACACTAGTAAGGAGCAGCAGGTATCAAAGTGATAATGTTCAGATGAAATTTGAAAAATATCCAAGTAGAACTTATAGAAGTAAAGACTATCATAAATGAAATATAAAATACTAATCAATGGGTTAAACAGCAGTTTGGACACAGCTGAAGAGAGAATTGGTGAACTGGAAGATAGGTCTAAATAAATTACATGGAAGAAGAGGTGTCAAAAGAGATAGAAAATATGAAAGAATGGTTAACAAACATTTAAGATAAAGTAAAAATGCCAATATACATCTAATGAGAGTTATAGAAGAAGAGGACAAAGAGAACTGGTAAGAAGCAGAATTTTAAAGCAAATGAGACTGCCCCTTACTAATGTAAAATGTTAATAATAGGGGAAATTGGGTGTGGGGTATATGTACTACCTTCTATCTTTACACTATCTTTGTGCTTCTGTAAACCTAAAATTGTTTTAAAATAAAAAGTTGATTAGCATATCTCCTCTCCCAGAGAGAGAGAGAGAGAGAGAGAGTGAGAAATTTTCCAAATACTATGAAAGACACAAATCTTCAGTCAGGAAGCCCTATGACTTCCAAGCAGAATAACTAAGAGGAAGGTAGACAAAAGAACGTACTTAGACACATCATAGCAAAACTGCAGAAATCAGAGGCAATGACATCTTTAAGACAGCCAGTGAGAAAGGAAAGATAACCACAAACAAGTGATAATTAGACTGACAGCTGACTTAGCAGCAACAATGGAAGTCAGAAAATTGTAAGACAATATCTTCAGTATGCTCAGATAAGATAGTTGTCAAGCTAGACAGAAATACTTAGCAGAACTACTTCTCAAGAACAAAGGCAAAATAAAGACATTTTCAGATAAACACTGAGGACGTTGACCTCCAAACGCTTACTAATTGAAATTCTAAAGTCTATACTATAAAGAGAGACAGAAAGAGAAAGAGAGGGAAAAAAAAAAGAATCCTCAATAGGTCTGAGATACAAGAAAGAAGGGTAGGTAAAATTTTTTTAAAATTCTGAATTTGGAAAAATCTTACAATGATGTTATAAAAATAATATCTAGATTATGAGGTCAAAAAACAATGCTCCCCTTGAAAACTGTAGGGGAATCCTTACTTGTCTACACGGCTTCTGGTAGTTTGCTGGCAATTTTTGGCATTCCTTGGCTCGCAGATTGCTCCTTCTAGTCCTCCATGTTCACGTCATCTTCCTTCTCTGTGTGTCTCTCTGTGTCCAAATTTCCCCTTTTTATAAGGACATCGGTCACATTTGATTAGGACCCACCCTAATAACCTCATTTTAACTTGATTACCTGCGTAAAGACGCTACGTCCAAATAAGGCCACATTCTGGGGTTCCAGAGGATAGGATTTCAAGATATTTGGGGGAGGGAGGGGGAACAAGTCAACCCGTAACACAATCCCAATTCTAACTGGTGGTTTTAAACTCCGGACTTCACCCTTGGTTCTAATTGCTACTGCCTCTTTCTTTTCCACCTCCCCTCCTTTCAAACCTCCAAAGCCAGTGGTGCCCATGGTTCCATGCTCCTACACTGCTTATTATGGGCTAAATTGTGTCCTCCCTAAATTCATATGTTGAATCCTAACCCTCAGTACTTCTGAATGTGATTGGAGATAGAGCCTTTAGAGAGGTGATTAAGTTAAAATGAGGCCAGTAGGATGGGCTATAATCCAATATGACTGATGTTCTTATAAAATGAGGAAACTTGGACACACAGAGAAACACCAGAGAGGTGCACGCACAGAGGAAAGACCTTGTGAGGACACAGTGAGAAGGTGGCCATCTGTGAGCCAAGGACAGAGGTCTCAGAAGAAGCCAAACCTGTTGGCACCTGACCTTGGACTTCCTTCCTCCAGAGCTGAGAAATAAATTTCTGTTGTTTAAGCCACCGAGTCTACGGTATTTTGCTCTGCAGCCTGAGCTGACCAATCCACTGCTCAAAGCCCCTCCTGGCTGCATCTGGCAATGCTCCTGAGCACTGTCCCCAGGCCTAACTCCCTCCTCCCCTCTGTGGGCTCTTCCTTGACTTACATCTCAGTGTGTGAAGTCCATGTAGCCATCTTCTCAGCTTAGGTAGGTGGCATGGCCACCCACAGGGTTACGCTCCCAACACTGTCCAGTGTGACCTTTGATGCCACAGCCCCCGTGGCTATGATGAGGGGCGATGGGAGCAGACGGAAGGAGGGATTCCAGCAGCTGGTTTGAGACTATTTATGGGCTCAGAGGATGTGAAAGAGGATCACGTGAACATCAGGCAGCTTGCTGAAGGAGAAGCGTGACTGAAAAGCTCCGTTGAGGCTTGAAACTCTTGTTTATTCCTGTAGGTCCAGCAATGCAGGAGGAAGGAAGCCGGCCCCTCTAGCCTCTTCTACCCCCACATTGTCATCAGGCTCTGGATTTTTCCTTCCTTGGATTTCTCCTGGAAACAGCTTCCTTTACTTGGTGGATATCCAGATGTTCCCCTACCCCATGGGTCTTTCCTTCCTCTTCTGGTTCTCCACTTGTTTCCTGGCCTCTCCTGCATAACAAGGGTTAACACAGTAAAGAGCCTTGAGTGTTGAACAACTCACTGTTCTGGGCTCCGTGGACACAGCTGTGGTCAAGGTTGACGTCAGGAGTTTACATTCTTGTGCTCTGGAGACCGCAGATAAACAAACAAACAAGAAAACTTTGGGGGAGTCGTGCTGAGAATTAAGATGGGGAGATGAAATGGCAATTGATCAGGGATGGCTTTAGATCAGGTGGCCTTTGGAGCAGCCCTTGGGGTTGGGGAGCCGTTGACAATTTATGATCGACAGTACTCTTACTCGAGCTGTGAAAGCGCCAGATACACAACAGAGTTCTGCCCTCTTGGCTCTAAGTTACAAACAAGTAAATGTTTGCTTATCTATACCAGACAGAGCGGGTAACCAGACCTGGTTAGAAAGTGAATAAAAAATGCTCCCAGGTCCCATTTCCTTTGTCTATTTAAAGGGGATTTTTAGCCATCTGGAAGTTTTCTTATCAGACATTTGATAAGGAAAAGGGATGTTTTGAAAGGTTGTTACCCAAGAACACATAAACCAGGAGAAACATATTTAACCTACCCTGGTACCTTCTTGAATTCCCAGACATTGAAAGGACATTTAAAAGTGACTCGGGATCCCAAAGCCAGGCACTGTCCCTTAGGCCCCAGCACTAAGTCCAGGGGAGCCCTTTCAGATGGGTACACTTTTGCCAAGGGTCTGAGGGCAAGGGCATGCAGCATCCCAGGTCTTACAGACATGCCCCGTGGAGCTCTGTGGCAGCACTCTGTGGGAGGGGCACAGCGGAGGGGGCTGGGGGCCATATGGGGAGCATCTGCAGCCGCAAGGCCTCCCCCCAACCTCACCCGAAATGGCAGGAGAGAGCACTTGGCTCTTATCGCTGGTGCACCGACGTTCATTCCAGGGCCAACACACTGACCTTCAGCTCAGGAAGTGACTTCTTAGTCAATTGCTTCTTTGGAGGGACCTGCCAGGATTTGAAATGAAGCAGCAGTTCTTGTAATATCCAGTCATAAATCTACATCTTTTTTTTTTTTAACTGAAGCAAAATAGTGAGATAACTTGACGTTTTGCATGCTTAAATTTAGAACAGATTATAGCAATTGAATACCCACATCATAAGCTGCTTCATTTGAGCACAACACACGTACCCAGGCTCAGCTTCATGTGATTTGAGTCTCGAGAGTGATTCTTCTTCTGCCGAAGTTTTTAAATCTTAGGCTGACTAGTAACTTTCAGCCTGAGGATGAGGCCACCTGATCTCCAGTCCTGGCCCTCACTTGGTTGAGCAAAGGTGCCTCTCTGGGCCTCAGGAAACCCCTCTCTGTGGTGGGCACACACTGTGTGGTGTGCACACATGGTGTGGTGTGCAACGCCCAGCTCTTATGCCCAAAGGGTATCATCCCAGATGACCACAGATAGTCTTTGGGATGATGTGAGTAGAGAGATCTATGAGATTATATTATGAATCTATGGCTAATAATGGCTATTAATAATAGATGCCACTCACCCAGTACTTCTCACGTGCTGGGCACTGTTGGAAGCACACTTTGTTTGTCTTAATTGCCCTAGTTCTCATTCCTCATTTTACCAATGAGGAAACTGAAGCCCAGAGACGTTAAGTAACTTGCCCAAGCTCAAACAGCTCTAAGCGGGGAGCCAGGATACAAACCCAGGCATGTGAGTGCACCCTGTGCCTTCCAGCCTTTGGGTATCAGCCCTGAGGTCTCCCCACCAGCACTGACATAGAGGGATGAGAATGGGATGGAGCTAGAGAGTGATGCTGACTCAAAGATGGCTCCTCGTGGGAGTGATGTCTCTGGGCCTGTCCCAGAGCTGGGGAGAGAGAGACGTGGAGGCAAGAGGGATGAATAAATACAAAATGGGTGATCCAATTTAGAAAAAAAAAAAAAAAACATTGCCGCCTGACCATGAGCAAGGTGCAGTGTTTTAAAATTTCCCTTTCAAGATAACTGCTGTAGACCTTAGAAAAATGAATCTAATAGAAGAAAAAAAGAAAGGCAAAGGGAGCCCAGTGATTTGAGTATGAATATGCAGGTTTAAAACATCTTTTCCCCTTGAAATACAACCTCTTACCTTGGTGGAAAGTCCTGTTACTTTAGCTTTGTCTCAACTCTCACTCTAAAGGCTGGCTGGGCTTGTCAGTCAAGACCATCTGTGCTGGAATGAGGTTTCTTCCAAAGACCTGATTTTGATTTTCTAGGAGCTACACCTGACCTCATACACTTAAAGAGGAACGTCTTCATTTCTGCTTGCTGTCTCCCTTCCTGCCTAAATAGGTGCTTGCCTGATACGCTACAGGCAGGACAGCGGGAGGCGGGTTATTGGGTTTTCGGAGAAACCATTTCCTTTTCGTAGGACATAGCCGCAGAACCCGGGAAGTGCAGAGATTCAGCCAGAAGTGTTTGAGGGCTTTGCCTGAGGACAAAACATCCAGGCCAAAGTGAAGCATTTAGTCAAAGCCAGTGGGCCTCGTCTTTCCAACCCTTGCTTTGTTTTTTTCTCCTACTCGAAAGTTGTTAGAATGAATTCACCTTTTGGTGGGTTTCCTTGTGGATATTTGTTTGGACTGACTGCATTCCTACACATGCTTGTCAGTAGTTTCAGCCCTTCTGGGACCTAATCTGGGCCCAACTGATAAATATTACAAGGCAGGTGCTATGAAGATGAGGAAATAGGAGAGAGTGGGCTTCACAGAAAATTATGAGAGCCCCTGACTTTCGAGGCTTCCATTCAAATGAAGCCACCATCTAATGGTTAAACAGATCCATTTAAATAAGTGCATAAAGTACAAGAGCGTCATCCCTCTTGCTGGAGCCGGACGATTAAATAAGACTGAATTAAAGACAGTATTATTGATAATAATGGTAAACGACACCACTTATTGAGCATCTATTATGTGCTTGGCAACATTATCATGTGGGAGGTACTAGCTCTATTTGGATGACAGAAAGCAGACCCTGTGAGGTGCCAAGGTCACAGAGCCAGTAGTGGCGGAGACGCAGGTCCGAGTCCACAGTCTGTGCTCATGTGGCCCCAGATGAAGAAAATGAGACACAGATTCTCAAGATGTGACTTACTCATGCACGGGTGCAAAACTTGCTAATGAATAAAGCAAAATAATAATAAAATGAGCTGGTCTGAGGACCCGGGATTGTCTGGGTTCAAAACTGAGTTATAAATACAATTCCAATCATGAAACTCTCCGTATGACACTGGATAAGTTACTTAAACTCTCTGAGCCTCTACTTCTTCATCTCCAAAACGGGCTAATAATGCTTAGTTCATAGCATTGTCATGAGGCTTAAATTAGATACATCATGTTATGTGCTGAGCTCAGGACTTGGCATATGGTATATAATTGATAATGTTGGTTATTGTGTGGGTCTTCAGGGAGAGCAGGTGACTATTTGTCCAGGGGGCTTTTCTTGACCTTTTGCCCTCATGCCTCCACCTCCACTGTTCCCTGCAGGAGTCCTGCAGTGTCAGCCATTATGCTCTTACCCTGCTAACTCCCTTGAGGTCAGAGAAGCAGGTGGCTGGGGATGGAAGGCAGTCAGGACCTTGGCCAACATGCCAGTTGAAGGTCTTGGCCAATGGCCTTGACTTTGCCCGCGCTAACCTTTTTTATACCTGACAAGGCAAACTACCACGTGTCAGGTCAAGACAAGAACAGGGGTGCAAGGAGAGAGCCAGCCCATGAGATAGGAACAGGGGTAGGCCAGAGAGCCCCTGGAGGTCACTTTCAGCCCTATGATTTGATATTGGCATAAAACTGAATGCAATACATTTAACTCTGAGACATTCCCACCTCCCACCTGACCTCAGTCTGGGCAATCTTCCTGCTAGTCAAGAGGACAAACCATAAATCTCCCTGTGGATGGGAGTGCTGGGCGCACAATAAACTCTGCTGTCTCCCCTGTTTTCCAGAAAGGGTTGATGGATCCTTCCTTCAGCACAGTAGAATTTCAACAAGACAGAAATAGAAGCCAGAAAGCTTGTTCCTGTCAAAAGCTCTTAATATAATTATGAGAGTCAGGCCTCTCCATGTACCACCCCCCAGCCCACGAATAATTAGGGTGCGAGAGGCCGGGAACTGAATGGAGGTGGGGGAGGAGTGGGGAGAGACGCAGGCTGAGGACGTTGTGACTAGTGTAATGGCTGCTGCTTCTCTGCTGGGATGCCCCAGTCCTGCAGACTCCCTGGGAATTCTGCAGCTTCATAAAAGCTCCCCTTAGAGCTGGGATCATCCCAGGCAGCAAGTAGTGGCTCTAATAGTTTCAGCTGATACGTTATGGCTGTCCCGCCTCAGCTCCCTTTACTGAAGGTTAGTTATATAGAGATATGCCCTCATCACCCCCGACATCCACAGTATATGCAGAAAGAAGGTGGCCGGGACACCTAGGCCATGGCACCAGGCTTCGGGTCTGATGGGGACCTCAGAGGCAGGCCCAGCCTGAGCATTCGGGCTGCCAACGGGAAAGCAGAGTCCCTCTTCCCTGGAACATTTGCTTTCTGTTTAGTGTTTAATTTTCTCTCTGAAAGGCAATCTATGGAATGGGAAAAAAAAAAAAAAAAAAAAAAAACACCAGTCCCTAAAGTCCATTCGAGCTTTCTCTTCTCCAGGTTAATTTCCATTCTAATGCTTATGTAGCTCCCGCCGCAGAGTTAGGCATTTGTTACTCTAATTCTGCTGCTATTCTCCCCAGGGTTTGCTGTTTTGTCAGGGGCTGTGCTGTTCCATTTCAGGGTTCGGAGCAGAATTACCGAGCTCAGTGTCAATGGAGGGGCTCAGGAGGGCCCAACACCCAGGGAAGGAGCTCTCCATGGATTCTTTCTTCCCAGCCCCAGAGGGAGGCTGTCCTTTAGCTCTGCTGGCTGCCACCTGGCCCCAGAGCATCTATTCTACACTGGTGGTAAGGTGACAGAGCCCTGTGCTCTGTACATGGAACAGACTTGGGTCCCCAGAACCTGCTCCTCCATGATTCTGCACTTGGCCTCTGTTGACAGCGGTGCTGGGTGCTGACGAGATCCTTAAGAGACACCTCAGCTTAGTCCTTAAAAGCACTCTCTTGAGTCAAGCTGGATTGCTTTGGTTTGAATCTAAGAACTGCCACTTACCAACTGTGTGACTCTGGACAAGTCCTTTAACTTCTCGGTTTCACCATCTATAAATTGGATACCAACAGTACAGGGCATTAAATGAGTTACCATTGTTGTTAGCATTAAATGAGTTTGTAATAGATATAAATTGCCTGTAAGAGTGTCGGGCACAGAGTCAGGGTCAGCGGGTGGTGGCTATAATCACTATTACTGTTATTAGTCCCTCCTGGGGCTGGCCTGGCTGCAGAGGCAGGAGCTGAGTGCCCAGCAGGATGTGCCCTGCATCTCAGCGGGGCAGGGTGTGAAGGGGTGGCCATCCCTGCTGGGTCCACCGGATGCTAACTGCTTGGTACTCACACACTGGATTCTCCTGGATCAATGGGTGCTTCCATCCCTTCACAGCCTCCATGTTATTCCTCCAACCCACCTGGCCTGGGGACTCCTGGAATGTGACTTCTTTGAGGAGGACAGGCAGGCAGGGAGGAAATCAGGAATTCTGATTCTCATCCTCAGAGGGATTCAGTCCCTAGGCCAAGGCCACTCAACTAGTAAGTGGCATTGCAGGAGCTCACACGCACGCTGGCTTGACTCCCAGGGGCGCACTTGCCTACGAGGCCCCTTGGGGTGATGACCCTTTGGCCAGGGGCCGCTCTGTGTCATTCCACGCTGTGGAGTGGTGAGTGGTATGAACGGTTCCAGCAGTGAATCTCTGAGAACAGAAGTGAGGCTGTTTCATAGCCTCCAAAGGCTGGAGACAGGCTCTGGTTCGAGACTCCCCAGGAGGGAGAAGCTGGCCTTCTTTGAAGGCCTCACCGAAAGAAGCGCCCAGCCTCTCCAGACACAGGGTGAGCTGTCACCTTCAGGCCGAGTGGAGGACAGAGCCTGAAATGCCTGGTCACCAGCTCCACCCTTATGGGACCCAAAGCCTCACCAATCTGTGCCCCTGCCTGCTGGCAAGGGCCGCCAGTACCAAACCAGGGCCTGCTCCCTGCTGCCCAAGGGCCCTCCCTTCCGGGCACGTGTGGATGAACCCTCGGCTCCCACCAAATGAGCTTCCGGGCAGGAGGATGGGCAGCTGTCTCTGTCAGCCACCCCTCTGCAATTTCCTAACTTGTTTTGTGGCACGCTGCCAGCTGCCCAAGTTGGCTGCTACAAAGTGTAGAAATGCCAACTGGAAGTCCACGGGCACATCAGAGCTCCAGGCTGCACTGGGCCTCCAGCAAGCCGGGCAGGGTCCAGCAACCCCAGGAGTGTGGATCTCCTGAGGGCTGTTCTCGGCCTTGGCGTGGTCAGACCTCCATGTCTGCAACCTGCCCCACCCCCGTCCCCCCCCCCCCCCCCCCCCCCCCCCGCTGCCCAGGGCCTTCCGTGCTGAACTCCCCCTTCAAAGAGGCCAGGCCCTTTGCCTGCCTGTGATTCTCTCCCTGTTCAGGCTCTGGTTATATCACCTGGGGAACGGCTGTTTTAGGCTGTATTTCCCTAGATCAAGAGTATTCCAGCTTTGTTCCCAGCAGGCCAGGCAGCCCCAGGGTGATCTAAGGAGCTGCCAGTGTCTTTGGTGCCGGTCACTTCCCAGCCATAACCTCCTCAGGTCCTGGCTTTCCTGTGATCTTTATGTACCATTATCAGCAAAGGTCAAGGATCTGGGCCCCTAAGGCATTCCCTTGTCAGTCTAGAGCCTTCACTGCCCCTGTTAAGAGATCCATCTTCCTGAGGCCCCTACAGAAGAGGAGGGGTGAAGTGTCGAGGACAGAGCCTGGCTTTGGGGCCAGATCTGGGCTCCAGGACTGGGATGTTGAGTAGCTCTGGGCAAGGGATAATTCTAGCACTCAGAATGCTCCCCACACAGTAAGGAGAGTGGTAGCTCCACTAACTGTCATTATGTGGGCAGCCCAGGCCACTGTGCACACTCAGTGCTCCTCAGATGCCTGTGAAACGGTTTCCCAGTAAGCCCATGACACCCAGGCTGCTGGTGAGCTTGGGCTCCTGCTGAAAGCAGGCTGCGCTTGTTTGGGAGAAAGGGAAAGGAATGGCCTTGAACCTGGCCGCCTCCGGAAAGAGGTAGCAACAAAATCCAGAGCTTCCCTGAGCAGAAGAGCTAAGCATTGAAGGGCATGTGCAAAAGAAAGTGAAGAGGAGATAGCAAGGGCGCCACACATAACTGGCCTATTTTGCCTTTTCGCACATCCTCAGGCAACTTCCAGATTCTGGAGTTTCCTGCCCAGCCACCCTCCGCAGACCGGGCCCCTCACTTTGCACCTCATTCATATCCCGTTGTTTCATGATCTTGCTCTTTGCAGGGACAGCTGATTCCCAGCGCTGATCCTTGAGACCGCAAATACTTCTCTGTGTTGGGAGGATGGTCGGTAGAAACATGTGGTCTGCTCAAGGCATTCTGGAGGTTCTAAACATTGGGAGTTCTATGCAAGAATTGGAGGAGGTGGACAGGCAGGACTTCCAGCTAACAAGCCTCCTGGGCACTTTGGAATCCCACCACAGGCCTCTGCTGGCACGGCTGGCGACCAGGAAGAAAAGTGAGCAGATGGACAGAGATGTGTGTGGCTGAAAGATCAGCCTGCTAGGGCTTCCCTGGTGGCGCAGTGGTTGGGAGTCCGCCTGCCGATGCAGGGGACACGGGTTCGTGCCCCGGTCCGGGAAGACCCCACATGCCGCGGAGCGGCTGGGCCCGTGAGCCATGGCCGCTGAGCCTGCGCGTCCGGAGCCTGTGCTCCGCAACGGGAGAGGCCACGACAGTAAGAGGCCCGCATACCACCAAAAAAAAAAGTTCCGGCTGTTGGATGCATGGATTGGTCCTCTTGGATCTTGGGAGGTGTGCTGACTGGAAGAGAGGTTAGTCCCACAGGAGAGCCCGGCCCACCACATGTCCGCCTGGCTGTGGGGCCCATACTGCCTCCCCCGGAGGCTGCCTGCATACAGAAAGGCAGGGAAGTCTCAAGGAACAAGATGCACGAGCTGGGCAGGCGTGCAGAAGCCAGCAGCACACCTGGGCTCCTTCCTGTCCTGGGGAAGCCTCACAAGGAAACAGCACCCCATACCCCAATTCTGTCCCATGAGAGCATCCCGAATACAATCACAGAAGAGGTATGTTTGTGCATTTTCAAGGCTACAGACATAAATTAGGCAATTTCCCTGATACCTGAACTGCCCCACATGACATCTGATTTAATTCTTCATAACCAGCATCAGTAACTACTGATCTCCAAAGCAATGAATGAAGCTGCCCAAGGTTCTGCCGAAGAAGGTGAGTCCTGCCCCAGCCAGAGGTGTTCTGAGCCGCCAGGTGCCACTTCCCAAGTCCCTCCCATCAGTTATTTCTGGCCTTACCTTATCGATCCTTTTAATAGCAGGCAGTAACAATTTATTAGCACTTTTCCAGAGTCTCTGCCTCCTGGCTAGATCTTTTGCCATCCTGAGAGCTGAAGTAATATTTCTTCTAAATCTAGCTCTCTTCAAGGAGCTACAGGAGGCCAGTCTGAGTGAGTCAGGGATGCTACAGAGAAGGAAGAATTAAGACATTTCCATTTTCCCACTGCTTATTTATGAACAAATAAATCTGTTGGTTACAACTGAACAACTGTATGGGGCTGGGGGGAGGGGACTACAGAGACCAGATGAAAACAAGCCATCTTTGATTTCCCTTTACAGAATTTAATTTTTTTAATTAAAAACATTTTTAATACAGTTTTAAATGTTACTTTCTACTTACAGTTATTACAGAATATTGTCTATATTCCCAGAGTTGTACAATACATCCTTGAGCCTACCTTACCCTCACTACCCCACCCCGGTTTGTCCCCCGCCCCGGTAATCACTAGCTTGTTCTCTGTGAGCTAATTTGATTTTTAAAAGTGGGTTAGGAGGTGAAAGGATAGCGCAGCTTGAGCCCGGTGGGTCGGGGGCTGGACTTCCCGGCAGCCCAGCCTCCCTGCCCTGCTCTTGTGACTCAAACTTTTGGTGCTTCAGTTTTACCCACGACCAAAACGAGGTAAGGAAGAAGCCACTTCCCTAACTCATGACCCACTAGTTGATTCCTGACTCCTCTCCTTCCGGAGAATGAAGAACTGCCGGGAAGGCGCTGGCGGCCCGCGCGCCGGCAGGGGGCGCCCGACTGCGGGAAGGAGGAGAAATTCAGGAGTAACTGGGCCGCGGGGAAGGGGCCTCGGCAGGCTTCTGGCTTCTCAGTTATCCTCCGGCCCCAGCCAGGAAGCAAGCAGGGACTCGGCCTGGGCAGGCGTCTGGGGCCGTATAAACTCAAAGCGTTTATCCTGTTGGCGGCTGAAAGGAAAGAGGCCAAGAAGAGGCCAGGGACTAAGAAAGTCCCACTGTGGGACCAGCGCTGCAGGCTTTCGGGCTAGAGTTGCCTTTGGAACCAGAGTGACTGCTTCCCAGAGGAGGGACTGCTGGCCCAAGGCTGCTTCACCCTCCCCACGAAGGCCCTGCTCTGTTACCCTCCAGTCCTCTGCCCAGCACCTCCCACTTCCCAGAGCCGATCCACATCCCAGGCACCAGCTCCCCGCGCGTGCGCAGTGCCAGCCCTTGCGCCCACTATCCACCTGACTCTAATTTGCCCAGTAACAGACGTCACTGTGCTAAGAGCAAAACAGAGGCTCAGAAAGGGTAAGTGACTTGTCCAAGACCACACAGCTAGTAACTGGCTTCAAATGCAGTCCATCTGCTTTACTGTTTACTTATTTTTCCAATATTAATACTATAGTAAGTTACTGACATATTGTTTTATATATAGAACTTTAATATATTTGTAAAATTATGCAATATATTAAATTATTTTATGGTTAATGACTATTTTTATTATTACTGTTGAGGTTTTATTTATTTTTAGAATAGGCAGTAGTGCATGCAATTCAAAATTCAAAATATACCAGAGGAATGCAGTGAAAAGTCCCCCACCTCAACCTTTGTCTTTCAGCCGCCCAGGTCCCTCCTCTCCTCAGGAGCAACCACAGTTAATCTGTTTCTTGTGTATCTTTTCAGAGACAGCGGAATAGATAAAGATCCAGGGGTCTACTAGCCAAAGAATGTAGGCAGCCTCTAGAAGCTGCAAAAAGCAAGGACACAGATTTTTCTCTGGGACCTCCAGAAAGAGAAACAACCCCACTGACACCTTGATTTTAATCCCTTAAGACCCATTGCAGACTTCTGACCTCCAGGATAATAAGGGAATAAATCTGTGTTGTTTTAAGCCACTAAGTTTGTGACCATTTGTTACATCTATAGAAAACTAATATGAGTTCCCAGTTTATAACTTATCAAATAAATATTAAATATTTAAATAGGAATACCATACAAACAAGAAGACAAAACTTGTGGGGAGAGTAGATCTTATAATTATGGCTTCAAAGACAGAGTGAAAGCATTTGTAAAAACCTCTCTATATTAAAATAAACCTATAAATGAAATTATCATGCAAGTTACAAACTGGAAAAATATTTGAAATGTATAAAATGAACAGAGAATCATCTTGAATAGTAAAGTTAAGGGTGATTTTCTACAATGAATGTGCTTTTTTTTTTGTAAAGAAGATACATATTTCAACAGAAAGAAATTGTTACTGTGGCAGTTGTATTAAAAATGAATTAGAGACAAGTATGGGCACTTCACCAAAGAAGATATAGGGATGGCAAATAAGTGTATGAAAAGATGCTCCACATCATTAGTCACTAGACAAATGCACATTAAAACTACATTGATACACCACTGCACACCTATTAGAGTGGGTTAAATTAAAAAGACGGACCATATCAAGTGCTAACGAAGACATGAAGCCACTGGAGCTCTCACACTCTGCTGGAGAGGATGTAAAACGGTGCAACCACATTAGAAAACTTGAAAGATAAGCAGACACCTACCATACGATGCAGCCGTACCACTCCTAGGTATTGTCCCCAAAGAAATGAAAGCATGTGCCCATACAAAGACTTATATGCAAATGTTTATAGCAGTTTTATTTTTAATAGCCCCAAAGTGGAAACAACCTGTCCATCAACAGGTTTCTGGATAAACAAATTGTAGTATATCCATACAATGGAATGCTACTCAGCAATAAAAAAGAATGAACCATTGATATCTGCAACAACATGGAGAGATCTCAGAATAATTACACTGCATGAAAAAAGACAGACCAAAAAAAAAAAAAAGACTACATACTGTATGGTTCCATCTATAAAATTCTAGAAAATACAAACTAATCTATAGAGGCAGAAAGCAGACCAGTGGTGGCCTGCGGATAGGGTGGAGTGGGGAGGGGAGAGAGGGAGGGGTCACAGTGGTGCACAGGGAAACTTCAGAAGGGGTGGGTATGTTTACTATCTTGCTTGTGATGATGGTCTCACAGGTGTACACAGACATTGAAACTCATCAAATTATGTACAGTTTGTTGTATGTCAATTATACCTTAATAAAGTGGTACTTGAAAATGGCTTGATCTTGGAAAGAGATGGAAGACACTTAAATACATAACACTAAGTGAAAGAAGCCAATCTGAAAAGGTTACATACTCTATTATTCCAACTATATGACATTCTGGAAAAGGCAAAACCAATGGAGGCCATAAAAAGATCAGTGGTTGCCAAAGGTTGGTGGGGAGAGAAGGATCGACAGGCAGAGCCCAGAGGATTTTTAAGGCAGTGAAATCATTCTGTCCGACCGAGTATCCACTATAATGGTGGACACATTTGTCCAAACCCATTGAATTTACAACACCAAGAGTGATTTGTAATATAACCTATGGACTTTGGGTGGTTATGACGTGTCAATGTAGATTCATCAGTGGTGACAAGTGTTCCGCTCTGGTGTGGGATGTCGATGGTGAGGGTGGCTTGTGCATGTGTGGGACAGGGTGTACGGGAGAAATCGCTGTACTGGCTGCTCAACTTTGCTGCGAACCTAATACTGCTCTAAAAAGTAACGTTTCGTTTTAAAAACTGGCTTGAACCATTGAATATGTTTTGTCTCTCATATCAGGGCTCTGGGGGCAGAGGGGGTCAAGGGTTTGTTCAGGTGCTACAGATGCTACTGAGGACACAGATGCTTCCCATCTTTGGGCTGTGTCTCCCCTGTATGGTTCCATCTATAAAATTCTGTTCTCTCTGGCGCTCCCTTCCTCCACCCTCTACCCCAGAGGGTTCAGTGATGCTCACTGGGGTTCCCACAGGACTTTCTATATAACTTCATTGTCCTTCTGTCTAGACTGCCTTATGCGGGCACATGTCTTAACGGCCAGACATGAGCTTCTAGAACCACTCCTCTTTCATTAGGGGAGTCCCGGGACCTAGCCCAGTTATGCCTGAAAAAGTGAACTTGAATAGGAAGAAAAGCCGATGGAGCTAGAAGAGGTCCCGGAGAGGACACAAGGCAAAGGTGGGAGGTGGGAGGTGGTAGGCTAGGAGCGGTGTCAGTACAGAAGCGAGTACTAAACACTGGAAGACTTCAGTACTGAAGCAGCAGAAATGATCAAGATCTAGAATGACAAAGGACATCACTTGGATGAGCTCAGAAAAAACAGACCTGGGAATATCGCTCTGAAATTAAAAGGAGAGAGTTTTAGAACAGAGGTGGCACAGCTGGCCTCATGGGACAGAATTCTCTGTTCATTCAACATATGGAACTTATTATCTCGAAGAGGTCGTTCAGGGAAGACTACAACAATTTTTAAGAGGTTAAAAGCTACTAAATGGACAAAGTGACCTCCCTTGTTAATGCCAGACCCCGCAACCTCACAAAACACCCTCTCCCGATCTCAGTTCTCCAGAGGTATCTTTGGGCTGGATGAATCACGTGCGTCTGAAGTGAGCCTCAGATTATCCATGCTTCATGGCTCATCAGATCGAAAATCACCTCTGTGGGGCAGAGATTCCTGATAGCAGGAGAAAGAACAGGAGATGCTCCTGGGCCCAGGATTGTACAGTCATTGCAGCAGTGACTGACTCTTCCTTGCCGGCCATCCCAGGCAGAATTCCAGAGACGCCCTGGAAGTTCGGGCCCCAGTCTTAGTTGGCTGGTGGCCAGCAGGCCCTAGCATTGGAATCAGGATGGTTCCTGCATATCAGGACCATTGCTGTTCTGAAGCCATTTATCTGCGGCGTACAGACGCTCTCTAAAGAGTCCAGCCCACTAATTGCAGACTCAGAGTCTTTAAGGAACATTTGAGCTGAATCGGGTTGAGATTCTCCGCTGAGCATAGCTTTTCTATTCTCTAAGTTCACTGGAAGCACCGGAAAGAAATCTTGCAGCAATAGCTGAATCTCATTCACCTGCATCCCAGCCCCCCAGCCTTAAGCTGCACCCAGTTCTAGGTGTCTCTAAGGTCTAAACCCAATTGGCCATTTCCTCCCACTCCCAGCTTGGGCATTGCCAGGCGGCTCTCCAAACCCCTGGCTGCCTGTGATGGGCCCTGGGGTCTGGGGTCCTCCCCCCATCCCAGTACTTCTTCCAGCAGCTGCTCCCAGATTTGCTCTCCTCGACCCAGCAACCTCTGTCTCCTTCCCTTCTCTTTGAGCAGAAGGCCCCCTCTTCTCTTTCCCCAAGAGGGCTGAGACCATCCTCACCAGTTTCTTCCTTTTCTCCTCATCTGATCTCCTTTGTGAGCTTGATATGTTAAGTTTTCTCTGTTCTTCCGAAAACCAAGATCACTGCCTCTCTAGGACTTGCCTTCCCCTCTCCGTTTCCGTCCTCAACACAGCTACACAGTAACCTTTGGCTTGCGCCTCGCCTCCTCCTGGTTCCTTCCCCCACCCCTCTACTGAAATGGCTCCTCCCAGAGCACCAGTGACCTCCTGGTCACCAAAGTCTAGGGCCATTTCCAGGACTTTGTTCTTTTTCCTGCCCTCACGGTCACCAGCCTGCTTCCGACTCTCCTTCCCTGACTCTTCCCTGTCTTGGACCCCCAGCATTGCTTCCGATGACCCAATCAGCCAACCGCACTGCACTCTGGACCTTCTTGTTTGAATGAAAACATCTTGCTTCAAGGGCTCTCGTTACCTTCTGGACTAAATCAGCCCCCTGACATGATGGGTTGTCACAGATGTGGCCCCGGCAGGCTTGCCTGCATCACTTGTGACCGCTTGTCCCTAGCCCCGTATACTTCAGTCACATCCAGATTTTTGTAGCCCTCTCATTGGTTTCCATAAGCTTGCAGGTGCTGTTTCCTCTGTCTGGAATACCTCTCTTCCCACCACCACTTGCCTCTCCCCCTCAGTGGGGGAAGCCGTGCTCCTAATGCTTTTCCTGAATGTGTTCTATGCGCTTAGTGACTCGGCAGCAGCCTCAGCCCTTTGAGTGCCAGGAAGGTACCCTGCAGCCCGGTACACAACAAACAGAGATCCTCAGTCTTCTGCTTCCGCACTGGCTCCCTCTGAAAATCCATTCCATCTCACAGTTTCAGCTTGCAGCTCAATTCAGCAGAAATGCTTGGATGCTACCCTGCAAGCACACGTTGGGCTAATTCTCAGCTCTCCGCCTTTATACCTCATGTCCTCTCCTAAGGCCAGACCCATGTTCCTGCCTGTTCGCAGGATGGAAAGTTCTGATCAGCACTGATTGCTTTCCTCTTTCTCCCCCAGCTACCAAATTCTGTCCATTCGCCCTTCACAGCCTAAACAGACAAACAAGCAAAACAAACAAAGCCCTATGCTTTGTCTTTCCTTTCTAGTACTCAATCTGGTTGTGACGGTTCATTTTCTGTGTCAGTTTGGCTAGGCCACAGAACCCATTTGGTCAAACATGAATCTAGACGTTACTCTGAAGATGTATTTAAGATGAGATGAACATTTAAGTCAGCAGACTTTGAGGAAAGCAGATTATCCTCTCAAATGTGGGTGGGCCCTGTCCAATCAGTTGAAGGCCTTAAGAGAAAAAAGACTGAAGTCCTCCGAGGAAGAGGGAATTCCACCTGCAATCCACCTTTGGACTCCAGCTGCAACATGAACCCTTCCCTGGGTCTCCAGCGGCCGGCCCACCCCGCAGATTTTAGATGAGCTGCCTCTACAATCAATCATGTGAATCAGTTCCTTAAAATAAACCTCTTTCTCTCCACACACACACCCTATTGCTTCTGTTTTTCTGGAGAACCCTGACTAATACACTGTTCTACCTCCTAACTCGGCTCCCTGTTCCTGCGTTCACTCCCCTCCAGCCCACTCCAATGATGCTCGCTGATTTTTTTTGTAATGTTAATTTGCTCACAAAATTTGCTGGAGCCCTACTGTTTATCAATGAATGGCTGTGTTTCCCAAACATCAGATGTTTGCGTATCTTCACCACATTTGACATGAGTTTTCAGTGTCTCGTCTATACAGTTACTTGTTTTAGATTTTACTTTACACTGACCCTTCTCAGGGATGTTTGCATTTTGGCAGGAATGTGTGAAATTTTTCTTTAACTTTTTATTTTTATTGGAGTATAGTTGATTAACAATATTGTGTTAGTTTCAGGTGTACAACAAAGTGATTCAGTTATACATATTCATGTACCTATTCTTTTTCAAATTCTTTTCCCAATTAGGTTGTTACAGACTATTGAGCAGAGTTCCCTGTGCTATACAGTAGGTCCTTGTTTGTTATCCATTTTAAATATAGCAATGTGTACATATCGAACCCAAATTCCCTAACTATCCCTCCCCCTTCCCTCCCCCCGGTAACCTTTAGTTCGTTCTCTAAGTCTGTGAGTCAGATTCTGTTTTATAAATACGTTCATTTGCGTCATTTTTTTTCAGAATTCCACATATAAGCAATATATTATGATATTTCTCTTTTGCCGTCTGACTTACTTCACTCAGTATGACAATCTCTAGGTCCATCCATGTTGCTGCAAATGGCATTATTCCATTCTTTTTAATGGCGGTGTAATATTCCATTGTATATATGTACCACATCTCTTTATCCATTCATCTGTTGATGGACATTTATGTTGCCTCCACGTCTTGTCTATTGTAAATAGTGCTGTGATGAATATTGGGGTACAAGAATCCTTTCGGGCCATGTTTTTCTCCAGATTTATCCGAGAGTAGGATTGCAGGATCATGTGGCAACTTTATTTTTAGTTTCTTAAGGAACCTCCATACTGTTCTCCATAGTGGCTGCACCAATTTACAGGAATGTGTGAATTTTTAAGATAAAAGCTCTTGCAGTCCCAATCAAAAGGTGAAGAGCAGTTTTGTGGAAGGGTTTTGAGCTTTCCTAATTTCCTGCCACCACGCAAGCTGGTCCTCTTGACTTGAAGCTAAATTTCTAAGATGGAAGGTCCCGGCAAGATTGAGATGCGTGGGACTTCCCTGGTGGTCCAGTGGTTAAGACTCCATGCTCCCAATGCAGGGGGCCTGGGTTTGATCTCTGGCTGGGGAACTAGGTTCCCGTATGCTGCAACTAAGAGCCTGCATGCTGCAACTAAAGATTCCGTGTGCCACAACGAAGATCCCACGTGCCACAACTAAGACCCAGTGCAGCCAAATAAATAAATACATATTACAAAAAAAAAAAAAAGATTGAGACGCATGACGCAGATTACTACACCTCTCTTGAGTCATCAAGGCAGAGGTGGCTCCTTCATGCCACTTGTCTCTTCCTCTGAGGTTGGGAGTGGAGACGGTGAACGTTTGGTCCCACCTCTGGGGGTAGGGATGGGGGTGGGAAGCATGAATGAAGGAAGAGGAAGAGGGCGAGAGACCACCCAAGTTTTCGTAACTCACTCTCTGACGTTTGAAAATACCCTATTTCATTATTTTCTAGGATTGATTTCTGCAACATCTATTCCGAGAAAAATATTAGAAAGGAACATGTCGTTTCTTTGCACCAGTTATCCCCTTTGTCAATATTAAACGACTTAGTCACTTCTCTGGGGAATTAAAGAGGTTGATTCATGGCTATGTGACCCTCTTGTCACTTCTGGTTCCTTTTTCCTTGTTCTATATCAACACTCAGAGCCCTAGGGAAGGGCATTTTTGCACTCAGAGAAGAACCTGAGAGGAGCCTGTAAGTAAACTTTCAGAATAATCTTGATTTTGAAATTGCCTTTTTTTAGTAAGAAAAAATTAAGTATTAGTAAATTGGAATAAACAGTTGAGACTAGAGGAAACTTTAAACCTCTGCCTCTATCCCCGACAGTTTACCTATGTACAGAAATATCAGAAAGTCTCTGTTAACGTTGGTCTGAGGGATCTGAATCCCTCATCTCAGGGAGGACTGCAGCCTGAGCATCTTCTTAACAGAACAGCTGTGTGGACGTGGGCCATCCCTGGCTTCTGAAGAATTGATCTGTTAGCCAGGCCTCGGGTCACGGAGAGGAGCAGGGCTGGCTCGGAAAGCCTGCCAGGCCTCGCACACAGTGCCATGCTGGGCTGAATTGTTCCGTAGACACTCCTCTGTTTACCCAGTAGCTTTCATTAATCTTTCCTTCCTTGTGTGAAGGTTGCTTTCAGAGAGGAAGGCGTTCACTGGCTTTCCCAAGGCAAGAACGATGAAAACAAAATTATGAGGAATTCATTTCACCTCTTGGCGCTGCTCGAGCTACTCTGGCAGGCTCAGAGAACACTGCGTTCCTGACCAATTTATAAGTTTGCAAGAGTTTAAAAAAAGAAAGAAAGAAAAAGAGAAAAGGACAAGAAACGCTCTGTCCTCCTTTTGTCCCCCTTACGGGTGCTGGGCTTCTGCAAAATTCCAGCGCCCAGAGTGGGCTCAGCCACTCTCCTTTGCCTTTATTTCAGAGACTGTGGGCTGGCAGGACCCAAGGGAGCTGTGGTCCCCAGAGGTGAAGTGACTTATCCAAGGTCACATGCAGGCCAGACCCCAGGTCTCCTGTCTCCCTGCCCCGGGGTCTTTTTCTATCCCACTCTGCCCTTTCTCCAAATTCCCTTTAAAATGAGATTCCCATCAAGTCCTGAGGTCAATGAGAGGCTGATGTGTTCAGACAAGGTTCCCACAGGGGATTAGCAGAGCCGGTTGGAGAAGCGGAGATAGAACATCGGCAGTCGGGTTTATTTTTCCCCAGGGTGTCTGCAGACTATACCTGGGCTTGTTGAGCATAAGCCATTGGCTTCTGCATGGGGAGCATGGTCAGAAGGAGCTGGTCTCACTGACTGGAAATCTCAGGATGTCCGACAAGGCGAGTGCTACCCACTTGGGGAAGGAGGGGAGCAATAGGGCCGCACTGAGTTCCTTGTCCTCTGGGTCCTTCCCCAAAGAAGGCTGCACTGGTTTCTCCTGCAATTGCAAAAGCTGTGATCCTGTGGGTTTCTGTCTGCCAGCGCCAGAGCGACACTGGTGATGTGCTTCTTCAATATCCCCTCAATCTTGAAGGCGCCCAGGGTGGGCCACTTTGGAGGCTCTAGTTATTATTGTCACAGCTGCTGACTGGGCCTTGTTATCTGAAGCAAGGATGCGTTCTTTGCACCTTGAGAGTTAATCTGTGCTCAAAGGAATCACAGGACAACGCAGGAACGTTCATCGCCCTGACCCCCCAACAAAGTGGGCGAACAGGGCTCCGGGGCTGGGGCTGGGGCTGGGGGCCTGTGTCCTCCGTGCCAGGGCTTTTGCTGCTGCCACTGACGTTTAATACCCCCCGGGGAAAGCAATCAAATCCACTGCGTGTGCACCTCACAGCCGGCGTTTGCTGGTGTGCGCGGGTTGACGGAGAAGCCTGGCCGCTTCTGTTTCCCATGGCAACAGCTCAGCTCTGCGTGAAAGCAGATGTGTGGGCTCAGGCTGGATACACAGACCGCACAGTTCTGCCTGGCTCCGGACTTGGACCAGGAGCTTCTCATCACTGCCCCCGTTCCTTAACTTGTTCCCTCCCACCCAGCCACACAAACATTCCTTTCATGCCGTGAAAGAGATTTGGGTCCTTGGTGATATTCTCCTGTGAACTGCAGCTGTGGTTTCCTGGCCCCGGGTTGTGGCACGAACTAGAGTTTAGGGATAAAGGCAGAAGAGTGGTAATTATTCTTGGGATATTGCCATTGATAAAAGCAAAAAAGCAGGTACACGGTCCTGGGGAGACACTGATGTTGAGATAAACATTGTTGATAATGGAGGCACCGTAAAGAGAAACTGCAGGTTAAAGCGATCAGGTGAGCCTTTCAGCTGCTGCTGGAAGAAGCGATGGAGAGAGAGGGAAGGGCTCAATCCAGGAGAGCAAGAGAAGGGAATAAAATAGAGCTAGAGATCTTTGGGGAAAAAATATTCCCAAGGCATAGAGAAAAACCTTTATGCATGAGACTGGACTCTGGCCTACAGCATGATTTAAAAAGGTACCAGGGAATAAAAAGAGGGTAACTCAGATGACTGGAGAAGGAGAAGGAGAAGGAGAAGGAGAAGGAGAAGGAGAGGAGGACGGCCGGGCAGAGAGAAGAGGGGGAAGTCACGTGAGGATTTCCCCAAACACCAAGGGTTGCAAACTGACAACCAGTAGCCAAAATCAGTGTCAGACTATTTAAAAATAATTTGAGCCAACTTTTTTTTAAATCAGAGATGCTACCCAAAGAAAACTGGATTTCTGGCTTTTCTTAAAAAAAAAAAATCAGAAAATCTGGCAACACTGGGTCTGTGTACAGCCTCGAAGAAAATCTGCTGGGCTGGAGCTACTGCTCCTGCAACTTCAGCTGGGACATGGGCTCCCAGCCCCCCAGGACCCACTGCCCACACCCCTGCCCCCCAGGAAGTCTCTGTATCTCCTGATTTTCTTTACTCTTTACAGTGCCTGTCTGACCCCTGCAGGCGTGTAAAGGCTCAGTGCTGCCCACACTGCCCTAATTTACCAGCAAAGGGAAAGCCCCGACCCTAACCCCCAGCTCAGCAGAGAAGGTGGGGACCAACACTGAATGCTGCTCTCATCCCCTGACGCTGGGAGAGACGGTTCAGTTGAGAACAAATGCCCTGCAGCCTAGACCTCAGACCAGGATGGGCCTGACACCCGATGAAGATCTACAGTCAGCTCTGGAGGGTTCAGTTAGGCTGTGCTGACAGAGGAGGTGGAGGACGCCCCATGCACATGACAACGCAAGGAGAGTTTATACCTACGGTGTTGAATGGCATTTCAGGATTCGCGTATGATTGGGATCCTGGGAATACATTTCAACCAAATTTAGAAGCTACTCTTTGAGGATCATGGTAAAGAGAGTCTGAGAAACTTGCCTATCCTGAACCCTCAGTGTCACGTAAACACAGGTTAGAATCCTGGCTCTTCTACTTACTCGCTGTGTGACTTTGGGCAAGTTATTGAACCTCTCTGAGCCTCAGTTTCCTCATCTAAAATATATATAATCATACAGAGCTACTGTGAAAATTAGGAATAATGTATTTTGGATGCTGTTAACAGTGGCCAGACGCTTGGTAACAACTTGGTAACTATTATTATTACTATTTCGCTTCTCCACTTTTCTAATTATTTATTTTATGGTGCCTGAAGGCAAATTTGGTATGTGGGAAATTTTAACTCCGTTGCTTAGGAACTCTGGTAGGAATTTTAAAACAGGTTTCATGAAAAGTCAGAAGTGAGATGTAAATGTGATGGGAAATGTGTCACATTGTGGGAGAAAACTGGGGTCTCCCTCCCACTTCTGCCTCTAGTCCAGGACAGCCTCGGCCAGCCCAGTAGCCTCCTTGGATTTTCGTTTCCTCATCTGTGGCAACCAGCCGGCCAGGTGTTGCTCATCTAGAACTGTGCTGTTCGGTAGATAGACACCAGCCACATGTGACTGTTTAAATTTAAATTAATTAAAACTAAATAAAGTTAAAAATTCAACTCCTCAGTTGCACCAGCCCTAAGTGCTCAGTTGTCACATCAGGCTAGTGCTGACCATGTTAAACAGCACAGATACAGAACGTTTCCATCACCGCTGAAAGTGCTATCAGACAGCCCTGAATTCTAGAGCTTGCTACGCAGTGCCTGGTTCTCAGACGAGCAGCCTCAGTACCACCTGGGACTTGTTAGGAACGCAGACTCTCAGGGGCCAGTCTAGACCTTTGAAACCAAAATCTGCATTTTGACAAGACTCCCCCAGTGATAACATACTCAAGTTTAAGAAGCTCTGACCTATAATATTTCTTCCAGCTCTAAAAGTAAAATTTAAGAATCTGGGTATCTGCCTGAAAAAGTCTTTGAGAAAGGAATAAGTAACCAGCTTGTCCAAATCCTGCTTCCCTGATTTTTCTAAAAGGAAAGAACTGGGGCCATCTGAAGAAAGAAAGTTCAGCAGAATGGCTGCACCTCTGCAGGAGCAAGAGGATAGAAATCAACAGACATCTAAAGGCAACGCGTCAAATATCAGTGCTGGGAAGGCGGTGCAATCCACCTCCTGCCTCTGAGCCTCTCATCGTTGGGACATTGAAGCCTTGCCTAAAGAGCTTCAGAGAAGGGACATTCTCAATTTGCTGTGGCAGCAAAGAAACAAGAAGAAATGGGTTGCATTTCCTAGGCACCTTATCTCCAGGGCATCTTAACGTGCTTGCCAAAGCTTCCCTCCTTAAACATCACCAGGAAGGAGCTCAGGCAGGTCTTTTATTCAAGTAGGGAAAATCAGGAACAGAGATTAGTGAAGAAATCAAGGCCACATTCAACAGCGACAGGAAATCAAGGCCACATTCAACAGACTGGAACACCAGCCCTAAGCTTGTGGTCCAAACTCGCCTCTGTGGCTTGAGCTATAAGATAGGAGAGAAGGCATTTGGTCCTCTTGCTGCAGAAAGTTTTGATGTCTTTTGGTGACATGCTGTTTTCAGCACCAAAACAAAGGGGAATAATATTAGATCTTTTGCTTGTTAAGAAAACATGTGCCCCTTACAAGACAAAATTGCAGTAATATATCTTATTTAATTGTTATTAGATTTTATTGCCGAAGGCTAAAATTTTAATGTATCCATATATCTGTTTCTCACTTGCAGAGAAATCTCTTTATAAAGAACACACTGTACAAGGATGAAGGCAAAAGGAGGGAAAAATGAATCTAAAATACGCATTATTAATTTTTTAGAAAGCAAGCAACATGGTACCTCATAAAGGATATTAGAAAAAAATAAGACAGCTGGGATTTTTGATTTGCTGTAGAGAAAAATCTGCTGATTTGAGAAACATTCTTACAGGGTAAACTATTTTGATGCAAAAGGAAATGAGCAGATAGAAATGGGTTTGTGATCTACAAATCAGCTCTTAAACAGTAACTGGCAGAAAGTGTGATGTGTTTCCAGCAGACACAGTGGGCTGAGCACCCTGTCACATGACGCAGAGCCGTGGAATCTGGGCATGGCTCAGGGGGCAGGGACACCTGGTCTGAATTCTGCTATGCCACCTACTCCCCGTGTGATCGCTGACACATTTCAGCAAGCACCCTGAGCCCCACTGTCCACTGTGTGAAAAGCAACCTCCAGAGGCTTTAGGGACGATGCAGAGAGATGCTACATAAAAAGAGCTCCTAGGACATAATAGACAATTATTATCTATTAGTGTACCAATTACTCAGATAATGGTTTGGGGTCAAATCCAAAGCCATACTGAAGAAAGCAAATGGGGACACACCTAGGAGGAGAGGCAGCACCTCCCAGTTTGCTGTGGTGCTGGCTGTCCTGCCCAGTGTCCACCTGCTCTCCGCTGACTGATCAAGTCCTCCGACCCAGGCAAGGAAGCAGGGCTGACTCGCACTGGCAAGGCTGGGGACGGTTCAGGAGCACAGGGGCTATCAGTGATTCCTGGGGCTCAGAGAGGCACAAGAGTGGAGTTGGTGCACAGGAGTACTGCCAACCTCCAAATCAACCTCCAGTTCTGAAAGGAAGCAAGCTTGCAGGAAAAAAGAACTCTGTTCTTTTGCTGGTCCCCATTCTAAAGTCCATTTCTTCCAATTTCCTTTCCTCCGGATGGAGTAAAACCACCTTCTTAGGGAGGATCTTGAATCTTCTATAAGGCCAGTCCCACATGGTAATGACCCTTCTTCAACACGACGTCTCCCCGTATCTCTTCTCTGCACTGAACTTTCCCATTCAGATTACGTGCAGCAGCTGCAAGCCCTCTATATTATTGCTGAAGACATTTCCACAGGTTTGTTCCTAACCTGCCTATTTCCCCATCTCATTTCTGTCCTACATTAACCCCATTCCGCCCGAACCCAAAAAGAGAGCCATTTCTTCCCTTCAGCTTGCTCAGTTCATGCCCTCCCGCCAGTGACTGGATACCTTTCTCACATTACCAGTGTAATTCACTGGCTCAAACGGTATTAAGCTACTCCATAAATCCAGCCCCAAAATATTTGATGTGAGAAGGGATTTATTTGAGTGTTTAAAAACTGATCAATGTCTTCGTTAAAATTCCATACATAAGGTATAATGCTCATTAGATATTTTCATGTCAATTAAGATAGCTCAAATTTATTTTGTATCATCCCAAATGAACCCAAGGCTCTCTGAGTGCATCACACGCCTAAATCTGCATGACTGACAGGGCAGTAGCAGCCCCATAGCACCTTCATTTTAGATCCGGGAAAAAAGAAAAGATGATTAACTCGGTGACAGATTATTCTCATTTTCCCTGTAAGATTCTCAGGAGAGAACTGCACTCAGAGGTTAGGAACAAGGGAGGGAAGGCACAACGGTTACAGAGCTGAATACAAGGGCCTCAGTCCAATGCCACGTTTAAGTTTGGATGCCTTTGGTTTGCTTTCTTGTCTGTAAACTTAGAGCACAAGAAAATAGATGACTGTCAGAAAGTGATCTTATATAATGCAGTTCATTGAAATTTCAGCCTGTCCATCAACCTAAGGTCTGTTTCAGTTAATAAGACCCATGGCACAGGATTGCTGCTTTTATCAGTGAACAATCACTGTGCAAAAAAAGCAGCACATAATTCAGGGGCTCAAAGTGAATAAGCGTTTCTTATTGCTCAAGTATCTGTGATCAGCTGGCGGCTGGGGACCGGCTGGTCTAGGATGCCCTATTTCACATATATGGCAGTTGACTAGCTATTGGCTGAGTTGATGGAATAGACTGGTCATGTTCCTCTTGTCATTCAGCAGCCCAACCTGGTATGACAGGATGAATGACCCCACCCCCCCAGCCCCAGCCAAAGATGTCCATGTCCTAATGCCCAGAACCTATGACTATGTTACCTTTCATGGTAAAAGGAACTCTATATATGTGCTTGAGTTAAGGACCTTGAGATGGAGAGATTATCCTGGATTCCTTGGATGGCCCCAGTATAGTCACAGGGGTCCTTTGAAGAGGGAGGCAGGAGGATCAGAGTCATGAGAGAAGATATAAGGATGGAAGCAGAGGTCAGAAAGAAAAGAAGATGCAACATTGCTCTCTTTGAGATGGAGGAGAGTCCACAAGCCAAGGAATAGAGGTGGCCTTTAGAAGCTGGAAAAGGCAATCAAATGGATTTTCCCCTAGAACCTCCAGCCCTCTGCAGCCCTCTGGACAAGTTTTAGACTTCTGACCTCTAGAATTGTGAGAGAATAAATATGTGTTTCTATAAGCCACTAAGTCTGTGGAAATTTGCTACAGCAGCCATAGAAGCTAAAATACCTGGACTTGTCAACAAGTTAGTAGTAGGGTTCCAAGAGAGGCAGGAGGGAATCACAGACTCGGGACAGGCATACTATTACTTCTGCCACATTCCATTGGCCGATGGTGTCACAAGGCCATCCCAAATTCAAGGGCTGGAGAAATAAACCCCACCATGTGATTCTATTTCTCTCACTTCTTTTTTTTTTTTTGCGGTACGTGGGCCTCTCACCACTGTGGCTTCTCCTGTTGCGGAGCACAGGCTCTGTACACGCAGGCTCAGCGGCCATGGCTCATGGGCCCAGCCACTCTGCGGCACATGGGATCCTCCCAGGCCAGGGCACGAACCCATGTCCCCTGCATTGGCAGGCGGACTCTCAACCACTGCGCCACCAAGGAAGCCCTCTCTCACTTCTTGATGGGAGAAGCTGTAATATCACTTTGCAAGAGGTGTAGAAACTGAGCAGGACCCTGTGGGGCCTCCCCAGGGACACACCCCATGTCCCCCACCTCTTGTTTGTAGAAAAGCTTTAGCCTCGTAGGCCTCCCCCCAAGTCCAAAGAAAAAATTTAATGAGAAAAGTGAGAAAATGCAGAAACAAAGGAAAACAGTCAAGTAAGACAAAATAATAAGAGTTTAGCCATAACACAAAGTCAAGGACTTTTAGTGCCTCCTCAAGGCTGTAGATAATAACCTGAACCATATCCTTGAGGTGTTTTGCAGACATTAAAACCCCCCACCAGGTGGAAGAAGTTACCTGCACGTGACGACAAGCATGTAGACCCCAGAGGGGTTGGAACCAGAGGTTGATGATGTTAATTCCCGAAACATCGCGCTGTTACCTCACCACCCACAATTAGAAGGATGTACCAAGCTGATCAGGCATCCTGCAACCCTCTCCCTCACCTTGCCTTTAACAACCCTTCCCCGGAAGCCACTGAGGAGTTCAAGTCTCTTTTTTTTTTTTTTTTGGCTGTACGCGGGCCTCTCACTGTTGTGGCCTCTCCCGTTCCGGAGCACAGGCAACGGACGCGCAGGCTCAGCGGCCATGGCTCACGGGCCCAGCCGCTCCGCGGCATGTGGGGTCTTCCCGGAGCGGGGCACGAACCCGTGTCCCCTGCATCGGCAGGCAGACTCTCAACCACTGCATCACCAGGGAAGCCCAGGTCTCTTTTTTTTAAACCGTGTTTTTTTATTTAAGTTTAGTTAATTTACAGTGTTGTGTTAGCTTCAGGTGTATAGCAAAGTGATTCAGTTATGCATAAACATTTGTATATATATTCTTTTTCAGATTCTTTTCCATTATAGGTTATTACAAGACACTGAATATAGTTCCCTGTGCTGTACAGTAGGTCCTTATTGTTTACCTATTTTATACATAGCAGTTAATCCCAAAGTTTTAATTTAGCTCCCCTGTACCTCCCCATCCCGTTATCCCCTCTGGTAACCATAAGTCTGTTTTCTATGTCTGTGAATCCACTTCTGTTTTGTAAATAAACTCATTTATATCAAGTTCAGGTCTTTTGAACACAAGCTGCCCGTTCTCCTTGCTTGGTCCTGCACTGGGCACCTTGCAGTAAACTCTGCACTTCCCTTCACCACAATCCAGTGTCAGTGGATTGGCAGCGAGCAGGCCCAAGTTTGGTTTAGTAATAGTGTAGAGACTGAGAAGGGTAAAAACTTACGGCCATTTTTTGCAATCAATCTATCATCGTGCCCTTTACAAAGAGGACATTTAAAAGCAACATCTGACCCTGTTTCTCTTTCATTTCCAGGGACACAGGGAGCATGGGTGTCTGGACCTCAGGCACCAATATCTTCCTCAGTCTTTGGAGGACGTATGTGTCTCCAAGGAGGCTTGGATGGATGGACTTCACCCAACATTTGGGCGCTTGTTGTTTTGTTGCTTTCATTTCTGTTGGCCTCCTCTCTGGGGCCTTCTACTGGTTTCTGTCCTCGTTCATAGTCTTCGCCACCTCCTGGATGGTCACGTGTGCTCTGCTGTGCTGTTCCAAGCACGCACGGTGTTTCATTCTGCTCTTCTTCCTCTCGTGTGGCCTGCGTGAAGGCAGAAACGCTTTGCTCACTGTTGGCACAGGGATGGTCACATTTGGACACGTGGAAAATATTTTTCACAACTTCAAAGGTCTCCTGGACAGTATGACTTGCAACCTAAGGGCAAAGAGCTTTTCCATCCATTTTCCACTTTTGAAAAAATATATTGAAGCAATTCAGTGGATATACGGCCTTGCCACTCACCTAAGTCTATTTGATGACCTTGTTTCTTGGAACCAAACGCTGGAGGTCTCTCTTTTTAGTCCCAGCCAAGCCCTGGAGGCACAGCTCAATGACACTACATACAAAGCCCTGCGTGTCTTGTACCAGGTGGTGACAGCGACAGAGGTGTTGTCTTCCCTGGGGCGGCAGCTAGTTGCCCTCACGGGGCTTCTGCTGGTGCTACTTGGCACTGGCCTCTTCATGAGGCGATTTTTGGGCTCCTGTGGTTGGAAGTTTGAGAACATCTACATCACCAGACAATTTGTTCAGTTTGACGAGAGGGAGAGGCATGAACAGAGGCCCTGCGTCCTCCCACTGAATAAGCAGGAAAGGAAGAAGTATGTCGTCATCCCATCTTTCTGGCTGACTCCTAAGGACAGGAAAAACCTGGGGCTGTTTTTCCTCCCGGTACTTACCCATCTCTACATCTGGGTGTTGTTTGCAGCCATAGATTATCTGCTATATTGGCTCATTTTCTCCATCAGCAAACATTTCCAAAGCTTGCCAGGGCTTGAGGTTCACTTGAAGCTGCACAGAGAGGTAGGTGCTCACAGGCCCGTCTCACTGTGTATCCCAGCTGTTTGCTGTGTGTTTGCAAAAGATCGTGAACTTCCCAAGGCAGGGCAGTGTCTTATTCCCCTCTGGATCCTCAGTGCCTGGCACGGAGCCTGGCGTGTAGGAAGAACACCCAAAATGCTGGTTAGATTGAGTTGAAACCCTAATGTTAGAGTACGAGAACACTCTGAACATTTTTGATCACTGTATTAGTTTCCTGTGGCAGCCGTACCGCAACAGAGGAGACCATGCTTTTTGTTCATCCCATCTTTTCTCTTTTCCATTTTTCCCTGTGGAAATTGATGATTATGTAGACATTTCAGAGGATCTGGATACTGTCAGATACTTGTCTTATTTGTTTTTAAACCTAGCATTCTGCGCTACGTGGAACGTGCACACGTGTGTGCCTCTGTGTGCATGTGCACACGTAGCGCGTGTAGTTGTATGTGCGTACATGTGCACGTGTGCGTGTGTGTGTGAAGGTCATGCATGCTGGGTGGTGTGCACTAGCCTGGGCTGGTGAACACACCATCTACTGTTTCCATATGTCTGATTTTCCCTCCTTTTTATCGAGCTACAATAGATTGTGCCTCTGCTGGGGAAATCTCAGAGGGGAAGGGCAGAAAGGGACCTGGAAACCCTCCTTTGAAAGCCCATTTCCTCCTGCTGCATCCACACTCTCCCTCCCCTTTTCTCCTGGCTCAGCAGGCACTGTCTGGCCCCTGCCCCGCCTAATCCTGGGCTGCTTCTCGGAGTTGATTACTCTGAGCCCTCTGTTTCCTCTGAAGTCTTCAGTTAATTACAAGAACCCTGCTGCTCTACATATCTGGAGCAGGGTGGATAATGGAAGCAGTGTTTCAAATGAAAGCCAAACAAGGTTTTCCGCCAGACTTGATCCGGGGCGGCGGCTAGTAGAAGGGCTTCTCTCCTCCTCTCCCCCATAGTCCATCCCCCTCCTTAGTCCCTTTTTTGATCTTCCCCTCTCAGTTCTTCCCTCTCCTTCATCTTTTTGCTCCTCTCTCATCTAGTTCTCTCTGAGCCAAAACCCATGCCTGTTTTGTGAATTCTCACTGTTTTAGATAGACGGGGGGAGAAAAGCAAGTCTGCCTTCCAAAAAAGGCCCAGAAGCTTTCCAATGACAATGTCCTGGCAAATACATTTTGGGGTCTTGCTGGGTCCTGGGGATGCAAAGTTGTCTAGACCGTGATGGCTGCCATCGAAGGGCTCACGTCCTGGCGGGGGAGGCCACCACGTACACTCACAATGACAGCAGGGTGGTGGGCGCAGAACAGATGCGAGCCCAAGACTGCTGTGGGAGCTTGTCTCAGACTCTCTCCTGCCGAGCCTGGGAGGCTGTGCCACCAGCAGCTGGCTTCCACGTAACTGGCAGTGCCCTGCCCTTATCCCACGATGACCCTGGAGGTTCCTGGTCTCTCCATTGCAGCAGATTTGCAAAGGAGAAGTCAAGCAAGAAAAGAAACATTGGCTCAAGGTTTCTCCCACTTTTTTTTGTTTTAAACTTTTTTTTTTTTTTTTAGAAGATGTTGGGATAGGAGTTTTATTAATTTATTTTTGCTGTGTTGGGTCTTTGTTTCTGTGTGAGGGCTTTCTCTAGTTGTGGCAAGTGGGGGCCACTCTTCATCGCGGTGCGTGGGCCTCTCACGATCGCGGCCTCTTTTGTTGCGGAGCACAGGCTCCAGACGCGCAGGCTCAGTAGTTGTGGCTCACGGGCCCAGTTGCTCCGCGGCATGTGGGATCCTCCCAGACCAGGACTCGAACCCGTGTCCCCTGCATTAGCAGGCACACTCTCAACCACTACGCCACCAGGGAAGCCCCTCTCCCACTTTTATACAATTTTAAATAAAGAAGAAAAGTGGGAAATGACGTGAATAGACCTGGCTGGATAGGTGGACGCTGTAAGTAAAAATAGCTACAGTCGGGCTTCCCTGGTGGCGCAGTGGTTGAGAGTCCGCCTGCCGATGCAGGAGACACGGGTTCGTGCCCCTGTCTGGGAGGATCCCACATACTGCAGAGCGGCTGGGCCCGTGAGCCATGGCCGCTGAGCCTGCGCGACCGGAGCCTGTGCTCCACAACGGGAGAGGCCACAACAGTGAGAGGCCCGCGTACCACAAAAATAAATAAATAAATAAATAAAGCTACAGTCGCTACTTATTGAGCACCTACTATGTGCCCAGCATTGGTCTGCATTAACTTTTCAGGACTGTCTGATACCAGAGTGAATCTTCCATCCATTACTCAATACCACCTTGGCAAATTGTTTACTTGAGAGAGGCAAACACATTTTAAAACATTGGGGTACCATTTAGTACATTGCTCGGTATTTTGAGAGTTTGTTACCCTCCACCAAGCCCTTACAAGACTGTTGACAACCTTTCTGAAGTCCTGACTCCCAGCTGCAAAATCCCCTGTTAGATTCCTAGACTAAATAACTTCTTCCCAGACCGGACACCCGCTGCTTTCTTATTGCAGGATTTCTCATCACTTACTCAATCAATGTGTTTGTTTCTTCCACAGTATTGAAAAGAATGCATGCCTCTGCTCTGGGGACTGAAATCTCTCTATTTAATCGTAGGTGAACTGTCTTTTTAATAAGAGAAAAGGAGAGGCAACACAAATGCTTTCTACTGCTTAGCCACAGTGCTGGGGAAATTGCAGATCTGACTTGACATTTGTGTAGAAGTCCCAGGTTTTGGGGTTTCCAGATTTTTCACAGGTATTGGGGTAAATCGAAGGTGCGTGGTGTTCTCTGGGTGTGATTGGGTTCTTTTCAGAAGTCATTTTCCTCCTCTGTGCCCCAGGGCTCTAGGGTGTTGGAGTGATAATAACTTACTAAGTACTCCAGTCTGTAACGTTAATGCTCCATCCCCAAGGTGCTTAATTTACACTGGGAGTCGTTTATTCGTGGGCAGGAGCTGGTCCATTAATTCCTGTTTTACCAAATTGGAAAACAAATCCACCAAGAGACTATATGGCTTTCTCAGGTCAGGGAAAAGTAAGAGCTGAATCAGCACACACGTCTCCTGCTGGTGGCTTGGCTGGGCGGCTCAATGTCATCTGCCCTCTGGGTCAGTTTGTTGAGGGCAACTGGCTTATTCTCTTGCCTTCAAGCGGGGAGGAATGCACCCCTCCTATCGTCTAAGAGAGATGTGAAAATGTCCTATTTTGAGACCTCTATAAATAGGATTTTAGAGACACTCTGAGTAAATATACTCTTCTTTGTATTCTTGCATCAAGAATAATTCCACCCCCCACCCCCCCTCCCCGCCACCTCAAGCTCTAGAAGGATGACTTAGAACATAATTTAATGCCTCCACATCTTTATGACCTTGTGGTCTGGTGACGAGGTGTTTGTCGAGATGGAGAGGCTATGACTGGGTCTTGAGGGGCTCTGCTACAAAAAAAACTTCTCCCCGAGTTGAGTAAAAACCATCTTTCGTTAGTCCCACATGCTCTGAAGTGTAGAAACGGGTGTTCCGTAAAAATAAGTCATGCGGTCAAAATTAATAGGAGAATCGTTGGCTGAATTTAAGCAAATTTCTCTGCTTTCTTCTCAGCACCCTCAACAGTCTCATGGCCATCGTGACTCTCTAAAGAAAGGACAGAGCAAACAAACTTATCTGATATCCTTCTCTCAAGGAAATCTGTATTTCCACAATCCCACTTTGGAAAACTCTGCAATGGCTACAACTAAAATTCGTCCCTTCTCCTTTATTCCAGTCATAGCACATAAAAGGAGCTGGGATAGCCCCTTCAGCCAAAGCTCCCTGCATATTTTAAGATAAATGTTACGTGCTACGGGGCAGTATTGAGAAAGACAAGGACAGAGTATGAAAATGGCATGGATCTTGATGATTTTATTCTTTCGTTTTAGAAACAAGAAGCTCAAGACATCATCCATGATTCTTCATTTAATGTATCTCTGTTTGAACCCAGCTGCCTCCCTAAACCAAAGCTACTTCTGTCTGAGACCTGGATTCCTCTCAGTTTTATTCTTGTGATACTAGTGATGCTAGGACTGCTGTCCTCCATCCTGATGCAACTTAAAATCCTGGTGTCAGCATCCTTCTACCCAAGTGTGCAGAGGGAGCGCATCCAATACCTACATGCAAAGCTACTGAAGAAAAGATCAAAGCAGCCAGTGGGAGAAGTAAAAAGGAAACTGAGTCTGTACTTTACAAAGGTAAAGCCAAAATAGGGTTATAACCTGTAATTAGGGAAATTTTGATTTTGAAGGGCAAATGGAATTTTAAAGCACTCTTCAACTTTACATTAGGGCTTATATCCCCGGCAACAGATAGGACACTTTCGGGGTGGGGGTGGGGGTAGGTGAACAGTGACAGGGAACAGATGTACATGACTAAGTCCAGAAGACTGCAGCAATGCCGGTCCAGAGAATTCTATCAGATAGCCTTCAAAACACTGATTTCAAGTGAGTACATTCAGTCATATTGTAGAAAAGCTACCGGGAAGGCCCTCTCTAATGGCTGTTAAAGAACAATACCCAGTCAGAGTTACTTTACCGGGATAAATAAATAACAGAAGGGAAGTATCTACTACACCTTGGTAAACTCCAAAGAATTTGCTCATTCTCCAGTATTACAAAATATATATGATGAGGGCTTCCCTGGTGGCGCAGTGGTTGAGAGTCCGCCTGCCGACGCAGGGGACACGGGTTCGTGCCCCGGTCCGGGAAGATCCCACATGCCGCAGAGCAGCTGGGCCCGTGAGCCATGGCCGCTGAGCCTGCGCGTCCGGAGCCTGTGCTCCGCAACGGGAGAGGCCACGACAGTGAGAGGCCTGCGTACCGCAAAAAAAAAAAAAAAAAAAAATATATATATATATATATGATGATATATATATATGTATATATTTATACATATATATGATAACATAATGACTTTCATACACATATAAAATGAACACTTGTCAAAGATTTCATTCAACATATTAAAGACAGAACAGTAAGAAACTCCAACCAATTCAAAGAACAATTTAAATCACACATACATACAGGCCATCTTGAATACCAAAATGAATTTGTTTAATAGATACAAAACTGGCTTCTTCCACAAGGGAGGATGGGAGGGTCAATTGTACTCTGCAGGGTGAAATTCATTTGCATGTGCATGGACAAGAATCATTTGCATTGTTGCCATCAGCTATCTACAGCTTACAGAACTGGAAAATAGTTCATGGACAATGAAAGACCGAAATAATCCCTAAGGATAAGCTTTCCCGGCCATTTCAAAGTCTTGTGAAAAGTTTGTGTCAGTGGCATTTGAAATGACCCTAATGCTCATTCATCCAGCTTCGTGTCTTTTCAGATTCATTTCTGGCTTCCAGTCCTGAAAATGATTGGGAAGAAACAAATGGACACTGCCAGTGAAGACAACCTGTGAGAGGCCCCGTGCAGCTCCTCAGCCACACTGTTCCAGCAATTCTCCTTAAGTCTACCGATCGTGACCCTTACTCATGCCCAGCAACAGAGAACTACACTGCATGGTCCTTCAGCGGTCTGAGGTTGCAGGGCCAAACTCCCTTTTTCCATAAGGGCCAAAGGGCTACCAGATAAATTGTTGTGTTGTCTGTCTCGCAAACAAGGCACACGATCTGGACCGTATCTCAGTGTAACAGCACTATAACCAGGCCCTTCGAGGAGAGTCTCAGCATAGAGTAGTATGCAAAGAAAAAAACAGAAAAAAATTGGAAAAAATCAAAATCTCTACTGCAGGCTCACAAACAAATATCAAGGAGGGCATACATGTATGATGCGAGCAAAATATCTTTAAATGCTTCTATCCCTTCTCTGCCCTTCTTAATATCCTTCATAGCTATTTCCTACCCACAGCTGTCTGTCCTCCCCCTGCCCCCTTACTCAAGAACTCTTTCCAAAACCCATCTCCAGCAGCTCCTAATTTCTTCTCACCACCTCCTCTGCTCCTATCCTCTACTTTCCTGGATCTCTTTTGTTTTCCTCTTCTACCAAAGCCTCTAGCCACATTTATTTAGAGAACACATTTATTAAAATCATATGAGAGGCTTCCTACAATGTGCATCTTGGCCCTCTTTTTCACTATAATCAATGTACACTCTGCAGTACAGGGGCCTATTTCCCCTATATTCAAAATACCTAAGAGGGAAAAATACTGATTCTATTATCTCTAAAGTGCCAGAATGGGAAGAAATGAAGAAACATTAAAATTTTAAAACAACTTTTTAGCTTTTCATCTTGAAAATGTTTCAGCCTTACAAAAAAGTTGCAAAATACTAAGTACAGCGTTCCATTTACCCATCACCCCTCATCCCCGAACATTAACATCTTACATTACCACAGCACAATTGTCAAAACCAGGTAAATAACACTGAAAAATGCATACTCTACAAAACTCATTGGATTGTCACCAACTGTCCCACTAATATCCCGCTAATGTCCCAAGGACTAGTGCTTGATCCAATCCAGGCTCATGCATCGCATTTGGCTGTCATGGTTCCTTAGTCTTGTCCAGTCAGGGACAGTTCCTCAGTCTGTCTTTCTTTTTCTTTCATGACCTTGACATTTCTGAGGAGTGCGGCCAGTTATTTTGTAAAATGTCCTTTGCTTTGGGTTTGTCTGATGTTTCCTCATAAGTAAACCCAGGTAATGTATTTTTGGGCAACAATAGTACAGAAGCGCTGGCATGCTCTTCTCAATGCATGAGATCAGGGGTATGTGATGTTAATATGTCTCATTACTGGTGAGGTTACCTTGCTTCACTTAGTTAAGATGGGGTCCGCAGATTCTTCCACTGTTGAAGTTACTATTTTCCTTTTGGAACGAATAAGTATACTGTGGGAAATACCTTCAGACTATGCAAACATCCTGTTTCTCATCATACATTTACCCTCTAATTTTAGCATCCATGGAGGCAAAATGGGGCCAGCCAAATAGTGATTTTCTATTTTGATAATATCTTCTACATTTTAAACTTGAAATTCTACACTCTCCCCAGAATGAAACAGTTTTTCGAAGACCATATTTTGTTTTGGGCACCAGAGTAGGCATTTTACACATAGGTCTCATTTATGTTTCATAACAATCCTGTGAGGTAGGTAGTATTATTTCTATTTTATAGACGGGAAAACTCACCCTCAAAGACCCTGACTTAGCTGGCCTGGGCTGGGGCCTGGGCACTGGCATGTTTAAAGCTCTCAGGTGATTCTAATAGTTGGCCAGCACTGAGAACCATCATGCCAGGAAGTTGTACTGAATTGCAGGTCTTTCAACACAGGTCTTCAATGGTGAAATTTCTCTAGCAGAAGGAGCCTATATTAGAAATCTGAGTCAGGATTTCCCAGTGTGTTCCTCAGACCACTAATCCCTTAGTTGTTCCATAAAAGAGTTATATGATGTCAATAAATCCACACAATCTGCCTTCCAACCTTGAAGATTCATAATGCATGTTGGCATGATTTTAAAACTTTGAGAAACCCGATAATAAAGAAATCTCATTTAACCTGTTTCACCCAAAATTTTCTCAAATTATTAAACCATGGAACAATTTTACCTATAATAACTGTTAACAGCACATAGGACCAGTTCTACAGCCCTGATACTGATATAGTTGGCATAACTTTCAACCAGAAAAGATCTGAGAAGGTGAAGATGAATTTGAAGTTTTGGCTTTTATTTTTATTTTATTATTATTATTTTTTTGCGGTACACGGGCCTCTCACTGTTGTGGCCTCTCCTGTTGCAGAGCACAGGCTCCGGACACGCAGGCCCAGCAGCCATGGCTCACAGGCCCAGCCGCTCTGTGGCATGTGGGATCTTCCCGGACCGGGGCACGAACCCATGTCCCCTGCATCGGCAGGCGGACTCTCAACCACTGCGCCACCAGGGAAGCCCCAGTTTTGGCTTATTTAAATATTCTGATGATTTTATGCTTTACTGTGTTTCCTAAAGAAAACAAAACTGTGTTTATTAAAATTATATATTAATAAACTAATACAATATGTGATTTTTTTTACTCATTTTGCATTTATTCCTCCTACAGAGAAGGGATCTGCCCCACATTAACTAGGCAAAGAATCAACTGCTCAAGTTAGAATGCACACTCTCACCATACACAAAAATAAACTCTAAATGGCTTAAAGACTTAAACATAAGATATGACACCATAAAACTCCTAGAAGAGATCATAGGCAAAACATTCTCTGACATAAATTGTACCAATGTTTTCTTAGGTCAGTCTCCCAAAACAATATAAATAAAAACAAAAATAAACAAATGGGACCTAATCAAACTTACAAGCTTTTGCATAGCAAAGGAACCCATAAACAAAACAAAAACACAAACTACAGAATGGGAGAAAATATTTGCAAATGACAAGGGCTTGATTTACAAACAGCTCATACAACTCAACAACAAAAAAACAAACAACCCAATCCAAAAATGGGCAGAAGACCTAAACAGACATTTTTCCAAAGAAGAAATATAGATAGCCAATAGACACATGAAAAGATGCTCAACATCATTAATTATTAGAGAAATGCAAATCTAAACTACAATGAAGTACCACCTCACACTGGTCAGAATGGCCATCATTAAAAAGTCTACAAATAACAAATGCTGGAGAGGGTGTGGAGAAAATGGAACCCTCCTACACTGTTGGTGGGAATATAAGTCGGTGCAGCTGCTATGGAAAATAGTATGGAAGTTCCTCAGAAAACTAAAAATAGAATTACCACATGATCCAGCAATCCTACTCCTGGGCATATATCCAGACAAAACTATAATTCAAAAAGATACATGCACCCCTGTGTTCATAGTAGCACTATTTACAATAGCCAAGACATGGAAACAACCTAAATGTCCATCAACAGATGAATGGATAAAGGTGTGGTACATATATACAATGGAATACTACTCAGCCATAAAAAAGAATGAAATAATGCCATTTGCAGCAACATGGATGCAACTAGAGGTTATCATATTAAGTGAAGTAAGTCAGAAAGAGAAAGACAAATACCATTTGATATCACTTATATGTGGAATCTAAATTATGACACAAGTGAACCTACCTATCTATGAAACAGAAACAGACTCACGGACGTAGAGAACAGACTGGTGGCTGCCAAGGGAGAGGGAGTTGGGGGAAGGATGGAGTGAGAGGTTGGGGTTAGCAGATGTAAGCTATTATGTATAGAATGGATAAACAACAAGGTCCTATTGTATAGCCCAGAGAAGTATATTCAATATCCTATGATGAACCATAAAGGAAAGGAATATTTTAAAAAAGAAATGTGTATATATATGTATAACTGAAGCACTTTGCTGTGCAGCAGAAATACATTATAAATCAACTATACTTCAATAAAATTTTTTTTTTAAATCAACTGCTCAAGTTTTAGAGAAAATTGGATCCTTTGGCCTTTAGAAATTCTACTAATTAACTAACTTACTTATTTACCTAAAAATATCACCAATATCTACAGCAAACACTTGAACAGGGCACACAGAAGGTGCTGGTGATACCCAGACAGCTCTCCTTGGTCCCTGCCTTTGGGATGCTTCCGAACTAGTCAGGAAGACAGACAGATGCTTAGACAAAAAGTAACAATATGCGGGAGCTTTTGGTAAGTGCCAAGGGCACCGGGCAGGCAGTGCCTTTAGGGAATCATGGCCAGTTTCTCTGCCCTCGTCTATTACGAATGCCCAGTTTACCCCTCTTCTCTATGACAAGGGCACTGGAGGGGTTGGGAAAAGGGTCTTAATTTTCTTGAAACCAAACTACCTTTCTGAAGTAGCACAGTCTCTGTTGTTTCTAATGGACCGTGACTTTGAACAGTTCTCGCGACTTCTGGAGAGTGACCTGCTGTCTCTATCTGTTAGGCATGCTTGCCCTTACTCTGAAGTGCTTGTCCCTATTGGAAGGACAGACTGGCAAAGAGGTGCTGTCACAAAAGGCAATTTTGATCTTGAAAACAAGATTTAGACTTGCTCATTAGGGCCAATCTAACGTAGGGCATAAAATGCTAATTTAATTGCAGCTTATCCATGTTAGATTTAAACAAATGGTTAGTTACATTTCTTGAGACATCTATTGTCAAGTGTGCTTTGTTAATCTTGTAGAGGAAGAAAGATATTGCCCCAGGTAATTTAATAGAACTTCCTCTTCATCTCTAATGTTAATGGCTTATAAAAGAGTATCACATTATGGTCTAAGTCACTATTTCTCACTTAACGAATCTCAGCTTGGTGGCTGTATTTTGTTATAAGCGTCATTATGATGTCCTCATTGACTCCATATTTGTTGTCAGTTACGTTTCTCTTTGACAGTAAGATACAGTAATTCTAAACACCTTCAAAGTAATAGATCTCTTTTACTGTTCTACTCAGGAAGTAAAACCTTGTCCTTCCTCTTAGATCCTATATCTGCTGCTTTAGAACCTAATCAATCCTAATTATAATATGGGATATGTTGATATCTTCACACATCATATATTTTTGTCTTAATTAACCTAAGAGAAAGAAATTAAAATATCTTATTTCGGGCTTCCCTGGTGGCGCGGTGGTTGAGAGTCCGTCTGCTGATGCAGGGGACATGGGTTCGTGCCCCAGTCCGGGAAGATCCCACATGCTGTGGAGCGGCTGGGCCCGTGAGCCATGGCCGCTGAGCCTGCACGTCCAGAGCCTGTGCTCTGCAACGGGAGAGGCCACAACAGCGAGAGGCCCACGTACCGCAAAAAAAAAAAAAAAAAAAAAAAAATCTTATTTCTTTTTTTTTTGAATTTTATTTTATTTTTTTATACAGCAGGTTCTTATTAATCATCAATTTTATATACATCAGTGTATACATGTGAATCCCAATCGCCCAATTCATCACACACCATCCCCACTCCTCCGCGGCTTTCCCCCCTTCGTGTCCATACGTTTGTTCTCTATATTTGTGTCTCAACTTCTGCCCTGCAAACCGGTTCATCTGTACCATTTTTCTAGGTTCCACATACATGCGTTAATATACGATATTTGTTCTTCTTTTTCTGACTTACTCACTCTGTATGGCAGTCTCTAGATCCATCCACATCTCAACAAATGACTCAATTTTGTTCCTTTTTTGGCTGAGTAATATTCCATTGTATATATGTACCATATCTTCTTTATCCATTCGTCTGTAGATGGGCATTTAGGTTGCTTCTGACCTGGCTATTGTAAATAGTGCTGCCGTGAACATTGTGGTACATGTGTCTTTTTGAATTATGGTTTTCTCTGGGTATATGCCCAGTAGTGGGATTGCTGGATCATACGGTAATTCTATTTTTAGTTTTTTAAGGAACTTCCATACTGTTCTCCATAGGGGCTGTATCAATTTACATTCCCACCAACAGTGCAAGAGGGTTCCCTTTTCTCCACACCCTCTCCAACATTTGTTGTTTGTAGATCTTCTGATGACGCCCATTCTAACCGGTGTGAGGTGACACCTCATTGTAGTTTTGATTTGCATTTCTCTAATAATTAGTGATGTTGAGCTGCTTTTCATGTGCTTCTTGGCCATCTGTATGTCTTCTTTGGAGAAATGTCTATTTAGGTCTTCTGCCCATTTTTGGATTGGGTTTTTTGTTTCTTTAATATTGAGCTGCATGAGCTGTTTATATATTTTGGAGATTAATCCTTTGTCCATTGATTCATTTGCAAATATTTTCTCCCATTCTGAGGGTTGTCTTTTTGTCTTGTTTATGGTTTCCTTTGCTGTGCAAAAGCTTTGAAGTTTCATTGGTCCCATTTGTTTATTTTTGTTTTTATTTCCATTACTCTAGGAGGTGGATTCAAAAAGATCTTGCTGGGATTTATGTCAAAGAGCGTTCTTCCTATGTTTTCCTCTAAGAGTTTTATAGTGTCCGATGTAACATTTAGGTCTCGAATTCATTTTGAGTTTATTTTTGTGTATGGTGTTAGGGAGTGTTCCAATTTCATTCTTTTACATGTAACTGTCCAGTTTTCCCAGCAGCACTTATTGAAGAGACTGTCTTTTCTCCATTGTATATCCTTGCCTCCTTTGTCATAGAGTAGTTGACCATAGGTGCGTGGGTCTATCTCTGGGCTTTCTATCGTGTTCCATTGATCTATATTTCTCTTTTTGTGCCAGTACCATATTATCTTGATTACTGTAGCTTTGTAGTATAGTCTGAAGTCAGGGAGTCTGATTCCTCCAGCTCTGCATTTTTCCCTCAAGACTGCTTTGGCTATTCGAGGTCTTTTCTGTCTCCACACAAATTTTAAGATTTTTTGTTCTAGTTCTGTAAAAACGCCATTGGTAATTTGATAGGGATTGCATTGAATCTGTACATTGCTTTGGGTAGTGTAGTCATTTTCACAGTATTGATTCTTCCAATCCAAGAACATGGTATATCTTTCCACCTGTTGGTATCATCTTTAATTTCTTTCATCAGTGTCTTACAATTTTCTGCCTTCAGGTCTTTGGTCTCCTTAGGTAGGTTTATTCCTAGATATTTTATTCATTTTGTTGCAATGGTAAATGGGAGTGTTTCCTAATTTCTCTTTCAGATTTTTCATCATTAGTGTATAAGAATGCAAGAGATTTCTGTGCATAAATTTTGTAGCCTGCAACTTTACCAAATTCATTGATTAGCTCTAGTAGTTTTCTGGTGGCAGTTTTAGGATTCTCTATGTATAGTATCATGTCAACTGCAAACAGTGACAGTTTTACTTCTTCTTTTCCAATCTGTATTCCTTTTATTTCTTTTTCTTCTCTGATTGCTGTGGCTAGAACTTCCAAAACTATGTTGAATATAGTGGTGAGAGTGGACATCCTTGTCTTGTTCCTGATCTTAGAGGAAATGCTTTCAGTTTTTCACCATTGAGAATGATGCTTGCTGTGGGTTTGTCGTATATGGCCTTTATTATGTTGAGGTAGGTTGCCTCTATGCCCCCTTTCTGGAGAGTTTTTATCATAAATCGGTGTTGAATTTTGTCAAAAGCTTTTTCTGCATCTATTGAGATGATCATATGGTATTTATTCTTCAATTTGTTAATATGGTGTATCACATTGATTGTTTTGCATATATTAAAGAATCCTTGCATCCCTGGGATAAATCCCACTTGATCGTGGGGTATGATCCTTTTAATTTGTTGTTGGATTCTGTTAGCTAGTATTTTGTTGAGGATTTTTGCATCTATATTCATCAGTGATATTGGTCTGTAATTTTCTTTTTTTGTAGTATCGTTGTCTGGTTTTGGTATCAGGGTGATGGTGGCCTCATAAAATGAGTTTGGGAGTGTTCCTTCCTCTGTAGTTTTTTGGAAGAGTTTGAGAAGGATGGGTGTTAGCTCTTCTCTAAATATTTGACAGAATTTACCTGTGAAGCCATCTGGTCCTGGACTTTTGATTGCTGGAAGATTTTTAATCACAGTTTCCATTTCGTTACTTGTGATTGGTCTGTTCATATTTTCTATTTCTTCCTGGTTCAGTCTTGGAAGGTTATACCTTTTTAAGAATTTGTCCATTTCTTCCAGGTTGTCCATTTTATTGGCATAGAGTTGCTTGTAGTAGTCTCTTAGGATGCTTTGTATTTCTGCGGTGTCTGTTGTAACTTCTCCTTTTTCATTTCTAATTTTACTGATTTGAGTCATCTCCTTTTTCTTGATGAGTCTGGCTAATGGTTTATCAATTTTGTTTATCTTCTCAAAGAACCACCTTTTAGTTTTATTGATCTTTGCTATTGTTCTGTTTCTATTTCATTTATTTCTTCTCTGATCTTTATGATTTCTTTCCTTCTGCTAACTTTGGGTTATTTTTGTTCTTCTTTCTCTAGTTCCTTTAGGTGTAAGGTTAGATTGTTTATTTGAGATTTTTCTTGTTTCTTGAGGTAGGCTTGTATAGCTATAAACTTCCCTCTTAGAACAGCTTTTGCTGCATCCCATAGGTTTTAGATCGTCGTGTTTTCATTGTTATTTGTCTCTAGGTATTTTTGATTTCCTCTTTGATTTCTTCAGTGATGTCTTGCTTATTTAGTAATGTATTGTTTAGCCTCCATGTGTTTGTGTTTTTTACGTTTTTTCCCCTGTAATTCATTTTTAATCTCATAGCATTATGGTCAGAAAAGATGCTTGATATGATTTCAATTTTCTTAAATTTACTGAGGCTTGATTTGTGACCCAAGATGTGATCTATCCTGGAGAATATTCTATGCGCACTTGAGAAGAAAATGTAATCTGCTGTTTTTGGATGGAATGTCCTATAAGTATCAGTTAAATCTATCTGTTCTATTGTGTCATTTAAAGCTTCTGTTTCCTTATTTATTTTCATTTTGGATGATCTGTCCATTGGTGTAAGTGAGGTGTTAAAGTCCCCCAGTATTATTGTGTTACTGTCAATTTCCTCTTTTATAGCTGTTAGCAGTTGCCTTATGTATTGAGGTGCTCCTATGTTGGGTGCATATATATTTATAATTGTTATAACTTCTTCTTGGATCGATCCCTTGATCATTATGTAGTGTCCTTCCTTGTCTCTTGTAACATTCTTTATTTTAAAGTCCATTTTATCTGATATGAGTATTGCTACTCCAGCTTTCTTTTGTTTTCCATTTGCATGGAATATCTTTTTCCATCCCCTCACTTTCAGTCTGTATGTGTCCCTAGGTCTGAAGTGGGTCTCTAGTAGACAGCATATAGATGGGTCTTGTTTTTGTATCCATTCAGCAAGCCTGTGTCTTTTGGCTGGAGTATTTAGTCCATTCACGTTTAAGGTAATTATCGATATGTATGTTCCTATGACCATTTTCTTAATTGTTTTGGGTTTGTTTTTGTAGGTCCTTTTCTTCTCTTGTGTTTCCCACTTAGAGAAGCTCCTTTAGCATTTGTTGTAAAGCAGGTTTGGTGGTGCTGAATTCTCTTAGCTTTTGTTTGTCTGTAAAGCTTTTGATTTCTCCATCAAATCTGAATGAGACACTTGCCGGGTAGAGTAATCTTGGTTGTAGGTTCTTCCCTTTCATCACTTTAAGTATATTATGCCACTCCCTTCTGGCTTGTAGAGTTTCTGCTGAGAAATCAGCTGTTAACCTTATGGGAGTTCCCTTGTATATTATTTGTCATTTTTCCCTTGCTGCTTTCAATAATTTTTCTTTGTCTTTAATTTTTGCCAATTTGATTACTATGTGTCTTGGCATGTTTCTCCTTGGGTTTATCCTGTATACGACTCGCTGTGCTTCCTGGACTTGGGTGGCTATTTCCTTTCCCATGTTAGGGAAGTTTTCAACTATAACCTCTTCAAATATTTTCTCTGGTCCTTTCTCTCTCTCTTCTCCTTCTGGGACCCCTATAATGCGAATGTTGTTGTGTTTAATGTTGTCCCAGAGGTCTCTTAGGCTGTCTTCATTTCTTTGCATTCTCTTTTCTTTATTCTGTTCCACAGCAGTGAATTCCACCATTCTGTCTTCCAGGTCACTTACCCGTCCTTCTGCCTCAGTTTTTCTGCTATCGATTCCTTCTATTGTATTTTTCATTTCAGTTATTGTATTGTTCATCTCTGTTTGTTTGCTCTTTAATTCTTCTAGGTCTTTGTTAAACATTTCTTGCATATTCTCGATCTTTGCCTCCATTCTTTTTCCGAGGTCCTGGATCATCTTCTCCATCATTATTGTGAATTCTTTTTCTGGAAGGTTGCCTATCTCCACTTCATTTAGTTGTTTTTCTGGGGTTTTATCTTGTTCCTTCATCTGGTATGTAGCCCCCTGCCTTTTCATCTTGTCTATCTTTCTGTGAATGTGGTTTTTGTTCCACAGGCTTCAGGATTGTAGTTCTTCTTGCTTCTTCTGTCTGCCCTCTGGTGGATCAAAATATCTTATTTCTGAGTGAGTAAGAACTAACTTTTTCACCCAAAGTCACTAATACTGACAAAGGCCATTGAGGTCAATTATTTTATTATTATTATTATCATTATTATTATTTTTTTTTTTGCGGTACACGGGCCTCTCACTGCTGTGGCCTCTCCTGCTGTGGAGCCCAGGCTCCGGACGCGCAGGCCCAGTGGCCACTGCCCATGGGCGCAGCCGCTCCACGGCACGTGGGATCCTCCTGGACCGGGGCACGAACCCGCGTCCCCTGCATCAGCAGGCGGACCCCAACCACTATGCCACCAGGGAAGCCCTATTATTATTCTTGTATTTAAAACAAAATAAGGTTTAATGATAAGGTTAACTCATTTACTTTAAGGGAGGATACACACTAGATTGAATCTGATGTAAATGATTAGATTCACCAATCCCTCACACTGCCTCCAAGTAAAAAAAATTAAATGTTCTCAAAAAGATGTTGGGTACTACTTATTTAAAAGAAATCTTTAACATTACCCTAAGACCATAATCATTAAGCCTTATGGTAATGGAAGAGGTGGTGGTATGCATTTATATAAGTATTAATACAAAGTTCATACATCAGAGAATTTATAAGGTCAGGTTTTTTAAATATTGGGTTGGCCAAAAAGTTCGTTCAGTTTTAAGTAAAAATACAAGACATTTTTCATTTTCACTAAGAACTTTATTGAACAATGTATTCATTAACCAAACGAAATTTTTGGCCAACCCAATATTACTTTCAAGGATGCCCAATATCTTTTTGCATTTACAAAAGTGCTTACATAAATAAAACATTCCAAACTTGTTTTAAATTGTAAGCAAATTTGTTTAAAATTAATTATTGTAGAGATTTATTAATAACTATATTTGGCAAAGTTAGAGGGGGAACCTCAAAAGATGAAAAAGCAGCTTTGAAAAGATTCCCATATAATTATGGTAAATGCATGCAGAGCTTTTGAAATGAGAACTTTGTTCTTTTAAATAAAATGACAAGTTAATTGTTTGTTCTTAATAATATATCATGGGGAACCACTATATCTGTGAAGTTTAGTAAGCAAGAATTGAAGAGATGAATATAAGATATCTATTTGGACAAGCACCGATTCGCAAAGCCAGTCCATGAACTATTGCAGGAGAGCACAAGAAACACAAGGAGGGTAACCCATGATATTCGTAAATTTATTACTCACATACACATTAGAAATCAATGCTGTGCTTGGTAGAGCTTATGCATAGCTCTTTAAGAGTTTTTTTTTTTTTTTTGGTTAAACAAATACTGTATTTTAAAATCACAATACAGGAAGAAAAAAGTCAATACAGATTCTGAAAATGAGCTGGACAGCGACTAGAAGGTGGCATGAATGAAAAAGTCAATGATTGCTGGTGAGATTGTGGAAGATTATTTTTCATATTTAGAGTTTTCTAATGTGCTATATTGTGGTACGTGATTAAGAAGCCAGACCTTCAGGCAGCAGCTTTTAAAGTATGCAGGTATATACAATCCTATGGGACTGCAAGTGTATGCCTCGCTGGCCACCATCTCGAGGTGTCCCCTGGGGAAGCAGTCCCCCAAATTGGGACTCCAGAGGAGTGTACAAACTCCTGTCTGTGAGTTATAGCAAGGCAGAGGGAGAGCGCAAAGATGCCTTACACTAGCCTATCTTCCCTGAGAGCACATCCACGTCCATAGAGCCCTATAGGTGGGCCTGCACCTCCAACCGGAGGTCCAGGACCAGCAAAGAGGCTGCACTCGCAGAGAGCCTGGGGAGGGTGCCTCAGACGGCTGTCTGTGCACTGCCCCAGGTGGCAGACCAAGAACCACCTTGCAGATTACCATACTCCCAGGGGACCCAAGGACGCAAGCCCCATTGGCCAGCAGAGCCAGGCAATCAAGGAGTGGCTCCTGGGCGGCAGCCAGACACACATAAAAGTTCCGCTCAGGGGACCCTGGCCCCTGGAGGCTGCGGACGGAGAGTCAAGATGGCAGCTGCCAGCTCCCCCTCGTCCCGCCCCCCCCGCCCCCAGAGCGCCAGCAAATGCCTGTCTGATCAGATGCCTGAGCCCAGGCCAACTCCAAGACCAGCACGTGGGCCTCTCCCCCTACAAGTCCTGGCACCCTGCATCCACGCTTTGCCCTGAGCTTCGGGGCTGGTGCATCCCAGTGCGAACCCTTTAAGAGCCCAGTTCCGTAGAGCCTTGTGGGGCTTGTGGACAGAGCCCCCGTTAGTTTTCAAAGCTAGATGTTTTGGAGGCCCGTCTCTCAGGTGCAGATCTTAAAAGTGGGAGGTGCCCAATGTGGGGTTTAAAGCTTTTGCTCCTCAGTGAGAAGCTGCGGGTTCTCAGGGGTCAAGGGGTCAAAGAGGAGGAGGAAAAGGAGGAGGAAGTGGGGTTTCTGGCGAGACTGTATCCCAGCCTCTCCTACTGGGGGCTTCCATGTAGACCTTCTCTTGTTCGCTGGATGCTAGGAGTGCCTCGGCCAGTTTTTAGGTTTTTTTCCAGAGGAAACTGTTCCATGTGTAGTTGTAAACTTGGTGTGTCTGTGGCAGGAGGCGAGTTCAGGGTCCTTTTAGGTCCCCATCTTGAATGGGAAGCTTGTAAATGTCTTTTATTTTTCTTAACAGTCCTGATTGACTTTTTTTTTTTTGGAGTATAGTTGATTTACAATGTTGTATTAGTTTCAGGTGTACAGCAAAGCGATTCAGTTATGTATACACATATGTCCATCCTTTTTCAGATTCTTTTTCCACATAGGTTATTACAGAATATTGAGTAGAGTTCCCTGTGCCATACAGTAGGTCCTTGTTGATTATTTATTTTATAAATATATAAAAAGCTCATTCAGCTCAACATCAAAAAAACAAACAACCCAACCAAAAAATGGACAGAAGATCTAAATAGACGTTTCTCCAAAGAAGACATACACATGGCCAAAAAGCACATGAAAAGATGCTCAGCATCACTAATTACCAGAGAAGTGAAAATCAAAACTACAGTGAGGTATCACCTCACACTGGTCAGAATGGCCATCATTAAGAAGTCTACATATAATAAATGCTGGAGTGAGTGTGGAGAAAAGGGAACCCTCCTACACTGTTGGTGGGAATGTAAATTGGTACAGCCACTGTAGAGAACAGTCTGGAGGTTCCTTAAAAAACTAAACATAGAGCTACCATATGACCCAGCAATCCCACTTCTGGGCATATATCTAGAGAAAACCATAATTCGAAAGAAGAATGCACCCCAATGTTCATTGCAGCACTATTTGCAATAGCCAAGACATGGAAGCAACCTAAGTGTCCATTGACAAAGGAATGGAGAAAGAAGATGTGGTGCATATATACAATGGAATACTACTCAGCCATAAAAAAGAATGAAATAATGCCATTTGCAGTAACATGGATGGACCTAGTGATTATAATATTAAGTGGAAGAAATCAGACAGAGAAAGACAAATATCATACAGTATCGCTTACACGTGGAATCTAAAAACTGGCACAAATGAACTTATTTACAAAACAGAAACAGACTCACAGACATAGAAAAGAAACTATGGTTACCAAAGGGGAAATGTTGGGGGGGGAGGGATAAATTAGGAGTTTGGGATTAACATATACACCCTACTATATATAATTATTTTATTTAATTTATACTATGGTAGAGGAACTGGTTAAAAAAATGAATGTGTGTTGAGTGTGGTTATATATGTGTATTTAAAAGCCTGTTATATTAGGCTAATGTAAACCCTGTACAGTGGGGAGGAAAGATTTAAATTAATGCGTGTCTGAGACTACCAAACTTTCAGGGTACAAAGTACCTTTTGATTTTAATTGCTAATGGTTGCAGTGACATTTTTAAAAGTTGGAAATGACAGGGAGATGAATAACAGAGTACAGGGGATAATAGACTTTTATGATCTAAATTTTGGGTGTCTATGAACCTCACTTTTTAGTCAAAAAGCAGAAGTTAGTCAGATTTGTATCTGAGGAAATTTTGCAAATGCAAATGAAAAGCAAAAAAAGCAATGAGAGAAATAAAAGCATAACTAAACACAGTAACTACGATTAAGGCAGAAAGTGTCTGCACTGCTTTACTGGAACTGAAGAAATACATAGTGTGGTGTGTGAGATGCCCTCGCCCCCAGCCTCATTCAGCAAAGACAAGGAACAATGTACCCACTGATCACCGAGTGGGACTCAGGAAGAGGACAGGTTAGAGGATGTAAGGGAAGACCAGGAAGGACTGAGACAAAAATACGGACATCCATCCCTTCATGACCTTACAGAGTAGTGGTTCCCAGAGCTGATTAATCATCAGAATTACCTTCCGAGGTTACAAAATAATGTAAAATTATGGATTCCCAAACCTAAACCCAGATATACTAACTAGAGAGACCTGGAAGGGTCCTGGGAATCTGTCTTCTAAGGGTCTTCACGGGCAATTCAGATGACGAGGCAAACTGGTAAACACTGCTTTAGAGAAGTGTAGCCAACTTTGGAGAGGAGGAATTGTTGATTAAATAAAAACACACCTATGTGGTATCTATGTAATTAGTTGTGTGGACATACACACAAGACCTCCATTCTACAAGTTGCTGCAGGAGCTATTAAATCCATCAAGTTTAGCCAATAATGCAAAATGCTAATTGTCAAAAAATGTACTATTATGTTCTGCAGTCCAACTCACCCACTTGTATAAATGAGCACCCAGAGGAAGATAAAACCCATGATGGCATCATGAATTAGACAATTGTAACTAGTATTTAACTATTTATCAAATATGATTTGGTATCCAATATTATTTTTTAATTCAACTCTTTCAATTTAAGGGATGATATATCACGTTTTAAAAATAGAAGGTAACCTTGACTATGACAGTCACATGGTACAGAAGAAAGAACAGAGAGTTTTAGAATGGGGAAGGCTGGATTCAAACCTTAGTCCTGCTAATTATTAGTGACATGAACTTAGGCAACTCGGCTTTTCTCTCTCTTAGCCTCAGTTTTCTTATTTATAAAATGGGGCTTAAAAGAGCAATCTGATAGCATCTTTTTGAGAATTAAATGGGGTGACACACAAAAAGTCTCCCCCAATGAGACAAATAAATGTTAGCTCTTTCCTTTCTCTTTCTTCTTTCCCATTCTTCCCTGCCCAAGCCCACTTTACTCAACATTGACATTAGGGTCTGATACAAAAAGAATAAAAACAAAAAACAGAATTTCAACTAGGCTTGATATACAATGGAAACTCCACACTCTTTTTGTGAAGGGACTGATAGTAAGTCTTTCAGCCTTTGCAGTCATGTGGGTCTGGTACAACCCCCTCACCTCTGCCACTGTAGTGAGAAAGCAGCCATAGACAATCAGTAAAGGAATGAGCATGGCTGTGTTTCAATAAAACTTTACTTGCACAAAGAAGCAGCAAACTGGATCTGGCCTACCTGAAATGCAGGAAGACTTTTCAGAAATCCATGAGTTGATGCAGGACATGATGCAATGTCAGAAAAAAAAGGGGCGGGGTATCAAAATCCCTCTTTCTTTTTCAAAGTTAGGAAAAAAAATGGGATCAAAATCCCTCTTTTCCACCAACTAGCTGGATGACTTTGCAAAAGTCACTTCACCTTTCTGAACCGAATTTTCTCGTCTATAAAGATGAAGGAGCAGGGATACGGAATCTCCAAGGAAGCTGCCATCTCTTAAGGTCTATGATTCTTCGGGAGACCACAGTCTCCTTTAGACAATCACCAATAAAGTGCCACCCAAGTTTCAGTATTTGATTTGTTTGTTCTTTCATGGTTGATCAATGAATCATAAAGAACAACAGATGCTCTTGGGTCCTAAGTATGATTCATTTGATAAAAGCGGGAAAAGATAACATTTGGTAAAAATAAATGTTTTCTCCACAGACACAAAGAAGCAATCGGAATAGTTATTATATTCTAAATGTCATATGTAATTTCTTATGGTTTAAAGTCAGGCTGCAATGTTAGTTGCCTGAAGACCTGAAAATTGAAAGTCTTTCTTTTTCAAAGCACACAGTGCACTCACTCTAAATGTGATATATTAATTAGAGAGTGAAAGAAAATTGATCAAAATTCTTTTTCCAAAAGGAAACCATTGTAGTGATTGTACACAAAGAATGAGTGCTATGTCTTGCAAGTCGAAATGCTAATACATACCAGAAAATAAAGAATCCGTTGTTTTAAAATATGATACAATGAAAGAAAAAGGTTGAATTAGAAATTATAGGAACTGACTCCTAATTCTGGCTCTGCTATTAACTAGCTCAGCCAAGGCACTTCTGTCTCTTGAGTCAATTCAGTCCTTAGAAATCATAATAGGTATGATTTATTGGGCCCTTACTAGATACTAGGTATTGTTTCTGGTGTATTAGTTCCATTAATCCTCACCAAAATTTCATGAGGGGAGTTCTGACGCTGTTGTTGTTTTGTAGGTGAAGAAACCAAGGCACAGAGAGGCTAAGTAACTTGTCTGCACTGTGTCCTGGAAACAGTATTTGAACATAGTTACTTTCTACCATGCTGCCTCCTACAGCATGGTTTTGACCTATCGTTTCCCAGCTTAGAGATTTGCATCATAGGTCCTGGGGAGTTAACATTCTTCCCATCGGTCATTCACACTCCCCTCCAATCTGAGCCCGCTTCTGCCCCAACCCTCCCTTTAGTCAAAAAGCTCTTCCCACCTGGCTTGGGGAGAGTCGCCTGCATTCCCCCTTCACACCTTTGCTCTCTTGGACCTCCTCATTGCACGCTCCAATCTTCTCTCCCCATTCACTTCCTCCCATTCTTCAAGTCCCGCCTCCTCAGGAAGTGAGTACTGTGGAAAGAGCATTGATGGGAGTTAAGGGAATGGGGCCTTGTCCTGGCTTTGTCACAGACTCTGTGTGGGAACTGGGAAATGTCATTTAATCTCTCTGGGCCTCAATTTCGTGATCGATTGAGTGTTGTACTCCATTTGAAATTTGCAAACGTATCAACTACTATTCTTTTAAGCAGTAAAGCCCCCTTCCTCTAAGTCACCTTTTTTTAAACCTATACATTTTTATTTTGTATTTTTTATTATGGTAAAATATATGTAACATAAAATTTGCCATTTTAACAATTTTTAAATGTACAGTTCAAAGCCTACAATGTATTTTTTAAATAGAAGTATAGCTGATTTTCCATGTTGTGTTAGTTTCAGGTGTACAGCAAAGTGATCCAGCTTTTGTTTTCAGATTATATTTCATTATAGGTTATTACAAGATATTAAATATAATTCCCTGTGCTATGCAGTAAATCCTTGTTGTTTATCTATTTTATGTCTAGTAGTTTGTATCTCTAATTCCTTCTTTATATCACCAGTTCTTAACCCAACAAAGACAGAGGTGCCGTGCTTGAAACAGAGGCTGATGACCTGACAGGGTGTGGGGAAGGGAAGGATTGGGAGTTTGGGACTAGCAGAGGCAACTATTATATATAGAATGGATAAACAACAAGGTCCTCCTGTGTAGCTCAGGGAACTATATTCGACATCCTGTGATAAACCATAGTGGAAAAGAATATGAAAAAGAATGTATATATGTGTATAACTGAATCATTTGCTATACAGTACAAATTAACACAACATTGTAAATCACCTATTCTTCAATAAAATAAATTTTTAAAAAATAAAAGGAAACTTTATAACACTACTGTAAATGGAAAAACAGTATCACCTTCCGTAAATAGAAAGTAACTTATATAAACATCATATATACATTATTTATTATATACCCATAGTTACATATATACATTAATATACACAATATATACATCTTAAATATACATATATAAACTATACATACCACACACACAGACATACACATTGAGAACAAAACAACATTATTACATTAACTCTAGCAAGATACTTGCCTGCTAAAGCCTGCAGCCTACTCTCTCTGTGTTAGCAGCTTGTAGAGCTCACGCCCCACTGAGGGGTGAGGGCCTGGGGTATTTAGACACCAAGTCCTACCAGTCCCTGGTTGTGGGCCGCTGCTGCTTCTCGGTGGTATTTATTCCCTGGCACATCTGGCTTTCCTCAGTTATGAAAAAAGCCCCCAGGCAAAGAGATTTCAGAGTCTGGCCACTGGACAGTGGGAACACACAGAAGTGGTGAGGCCTGGGGGGGGGGGCCGGGGGGGAGGGGCAGGGCCTCCACACCACCTGTAACAGCTCCGTCTCCCCCCTCAGTAAAGTGAGAAGGTTGCCCTCCATGATGGCTGAGCTCTCTGCTGACGTCCAAGGCCTGCCATTGTCATGATGTGGTTCTCGTCCATAATGCATTGACAACCCTTTGCTTTCATTCCTGATTCCTTTTCTCCAATAAAATGTCTGTTCCTGGTGCAGGGATATTTATACAACTAGATAATAGTTTTGCTGAAAAAATCAGCGTAATTCTCCAGGTGATCTACTGAAAAACTGTCATCACTGTACTTTAGAGTCCAAAAAAGTCATGGATCATTAATTCATCTTTAATAAATGAATGATTTCTCTTTGAATATCTGCACCATTCAGCCATGAAATCCTAGATAAGTTCCAGAAAGCTGTGGCCCAGAACACCTTGATACCACTCAGAAGACTATTTTTAAGACTGCCCTATGTGCAGGAGTCTTAACAGGGTTTTTTTTTCCTTCTCAAATGTTCTCTAGCTCGTGTAGATGACATTTATGCAACTCAGAGAAAGGCGTCTCAACAGGATTAGTCAGCAGCCAGTCCTTTGATGCAGCTTCTGTGATCTAGTTAAAAATAGGAAAAGAGGATGTTTTGCATAAGTCATCACCATTGCGCAGTATGGGAGAACTGACCACATTTTTGGTTTCCACATCCTGTTGCTTTATCTAAAAATAGATGAACTGTCTGTCCCTGACTTTTTGGACAAGACCTTAGCTTCTGTGACCTAGGCTCTCTAGTCCTTCTAGCCCCTGGGTTTCTTTGCCAGGTTGTTTTCACCCCTGCCATTAACAGTCCCAACTCTGGCTTCAGTCTCGGGCTCAGGGCCTCTGCCTTTCCTCCCCTCCCAGGGCTGGCAGACTCCAGGGCCCGCAGGGGCCAGGTAGAGAATATAAGTTAGCGAAGCCGGCCAGGTAGATGGGCACACCAGCCTGTGCCTGCCTGCCTCATCTAAACAGAGGGCAGCTCTTCCTCCTTTCTCCTAGATCCACTGGCTTTTCCCAGAATAGCTAGACAGCCAGAGTTTTAGAGGAGCTCGCTTACTCTTTTTTTTTTAAGGCCTTTTATTATTTTTTAATTAATTAATTTAAGTTTTTATTAATTTTTATTGGAGTATAGTTGCTTTACAATGTTGTGTTAGTTTCTGCTACACAGCAAAGTGAATCAGCTCTAGGTATACATATATCCCCTCTTTTGTAGATTTCCTTCCCATTTAGGTCACCACAGAGCATTGAGTAGAGTTCCGTGTGCTGTACAGTAGGTTCTCATTAGTTATCTATTTTATACATAGTATTGTATATATATCAATCCCAATCTCCCAGTTCATCCCACCCTCCCTTCCCCCCTTGGTATCCATACGTTTGTTCTCTCCATCTGTGTCTCTGTTTCTGCTTTGCCACTAAGCTCATCTGTACCATTTTCTAGATTCCACATATATTGCTTACTTTTTAACTGTTAGTAATCGATTAAAAAAATGTTTTTTGGCTGCGCCGGGTAGCTTGTGGGATCTTAGTTCCCAGGCCACAGCAGTGAAAGCACCAAATCCTAACCACTGGACCACCAGGGAATTCCCAGTAATCAATTCAAAAATTAATTTAAAAAAATAGAGTCGAGGTCAATCCATGAGCTGGTGGTTTGCGGCCTCTGCTCATACATTCTTTTTCGGGAACCGTGTTTGTTACCAGCTATAAAGCGGGGTTCTACAAAATCTGCATGCTTCCGCCTAAAGCTTCCCACTTTCTTCTAGTCTTCTAATTTGGAAAGAATACAGGACGATGATAGGAGTCCTGGATTCTGACTTGGGCTCTGTCTGTCGCTGGCCGTAGGATTTTGGTTGAGTAGTTTCCCCTCTGTGGGCCTCAGGGTGACCCTTGGAGTCAATGACTTTGAGAGCCCTACGAGCTCTATTAGCTCATGAGGCAGCTAGATCCCCAACCTCATCACCCTCTTTCTTGCCCTTCTTAGTCTCTAACATCAATTCCCCATCACAATCAGTGACCCAAATATTTTCCAGATTTTCTCAGCTTAGGAGTCAGTTTTATTTGTAACTCTGCTTCTATCCAGCACCCAACCAATTCCCTTGCTGCACATCTCTTGAATCTCCTTTTTTTTTCCAGTGTTAACTGCCACTATCATTTCCTTACCAAACCATTGCATTTGCTCCCATCCCTACTCCAGCTTCTCCATCAAGCCTCAGCTCTAGAACTCTTTCTCCCAAAACAACAAACAAAAAAATAATCTAGAAAGCAATTTGTGCGGAGCTTTTCCTCGGATGAGAATTTACAATGGTCATTTGTAATCCCCATTACTTATCACATCCAACCCCCAAGTTGCCTGCTGCCCTTGCAGATTAAGAAGTCAACTCAAGCAGTCATGTTTAATTCACTAGCTGGGCATGGAGGGAGGGTGCAAAGCTGTGCATCATGGTCAGGGGTGTGTCTCTCAAGCAGCCTCTTATCAGGATGTTAGGCATTCATACTCCAGGAGGAGCTGTAAATATTTAGGCAGTAGCTCAAATATGATAGTCTAATATATTACGGCTAACAATGATACCAATGTCAGGGGAGGAAAAAATGTCTCTGTTTGTTTCTCATATCCAAGAAACAAACTGGGCAAATTCCCATTTATCCTTGGGGGATTTGAACGTTGGAGGCAGGACAAAATTCCCAAGTTTCAAACTTCTTTTTTTTTGTTTTTGCGGTACGCGGACCTCTCACTGTTGTGGCCTCTCCTGTTGCGGAGCACAGGCTCCAGACGTGCAGGTTCAGCGGCCATGGCTCACGGGCCTAGCCGCTCCGCAGCATGTGGGATCCTCCCGGACCGGGGCACGAACCCGTGTCCCCTGCATCGGCAGGCGGACTCTCAACCACTGTGCCACCAGGGAAGACCCTCAAACTTCTTACCTTTATTTAGTTTTCCAGTGGTGAATGTATTGGTTTCCTAGGGTGCTGTAACAAATGACAAATTGGAGGCCTTAAAACAACAGAAATGTATGCTCTCATAGCTCTGGAGCCTGGAAGCTGAATTCAAGGCATTGGCAGGGCCATGCTTCCTCCAGTTTCTAGGAGAGAATCTTCCCTTGTCTCTTCTGCCTTCTGGTGGTTATTGACAATTCTTCACATCCTTTGGCTTATGGCAACACAAGTCCAATTTCTGCCTCTGTCTTCACGTGACCTTCATCCTTCTGTGTCCAATAGTCTCTCTTCTTTTAAGAACAGCAGTCGTATTCGGACCAAACCTAATCCAGTATAACCTCATCTTAATTTGACTACATTTGCAAAGACTGTGTCTCCAAATAAGGTCATATTCACGGATAATGGGTATTAGGACCTGAAGGTATTTTTGTTGGGGACACAATTCAACCCAGTACAGTAAACAACCAGCAAAGACTTTCCCCTACAAGAATCACCGCTTGGGGCTTCCCTGGTGGCGCAGTGGTTGAGAGTCCTCCTGCCGATGCAGGGGACACGGGTTGTGCCCCGGTCCGGGAGGATCCCACATACCACGGAGTGGCTGCGCCCGTGAGCCATGGCCACTGAGCCTGCATGTCCGTAGCCCGTGCTCCGCAACGGGAGAGACCACAACAGTGAGAGGCCCGCGTACCGCAAAAAAAAAAAAAAAAATCACCCCTTGTACAGTATGTCTGGTATGCGTAACCAACTCTTCAGAAAATATCTTCTACTGGGTTATAGCATAGCTGCACGGTTAGGATGAACTTTACACATCCTCTGATGCATTCTAACACTAAATGCAGGTGTGAAAAGGGCAGGAGAAATCAGAATTGATTTTTTTTCCTTTTTTTAAAATTGAAGTATAGTAGATTTACAATGTTGTGTTAGTTTCCGGTACACAGCAAGTGATTCAGTTATATATATATTCTTTTTCAGATTCTCTTCTCATATTGGCTATTACAAAATATTGAGTGTAGTTCCTTGTGCTATATAGTAGGTCCTTCAGAACTGAATTTTTTTTTTCCTCTGCACAGCCAGAGGAAAGTTGTTCTATGGAACTTGGAAGTATATCTTAGCCACAATAAATAAATGTTCTGCTACATAGAGGCTCAATGAGCATTGAGGCAAAGACCTAAATGAAGGATCCCAGCAATACACTGAGCTGAGCCATGAGGGACCTTATAAGTGAGAGACACCAAATGTAGGAATCCATTTGGTGCTTTATGGGAAGGTAAGGAATGGTGAAAGGCCCCAACTGAGGAACAGAATGAGCTGCTGGACCAAGGACATGTCTATCCACACTGGCTACAAGTGGCAGGTGTGTGGCAGACAGTTCTTCCAGCAGATGTGAAAATCCGCCTTGAAAAGAAAAGACGAGGTGATCCTGAACCGGCATTAGTGGGTCCCATCTGAGTGTTTCTTAAAATAGTTGACAGCTGAGAAAGAGACTAAGGTCAAGACACACTCTGTAAGTTGACCAAGATGGATTCTAAGAACAGATTAGCTAGATCTTTCTTCATTAAAGTGATGAAAACCATGTTGGGAGCCTTAAAACGCAAATGGATTGGTCTAATAAAAGTGACACAATAAAATGAAATGAAGTGTGCCCTGTGACTCTTGTGCCTACATTTTCTTGGGATGGTGTTCAGATCTTCTTCAGTACCAAGGGAGAGATTGCTGGTGGTCTGACCATGGCAGTGACCACCAGGGGGCAGAGTCCGCAGATGTAGGTGTAAGTTTGAGAGCCATACATTACTTCAGGAGCCAGATGCTTCTTCTGGAGACTCTGTCCAGGGCTTTAAAATATGCATGGAGAAAAAAGTTTTGGAAAGAGTCAGTGAAAATGGCTGACAAGGGAACTTGTTTCTTGGCAAGGAAGTTGTGGAGAAAATTGATACTTCTAGTTGGAAAATAAATCATGCCATAATGTGTTTAAATGTAATTTTTAAAGTTAATTTTCTGAGAAGACAATGTTCCCTTAATGTAAGACATTCTATATCAGACAGGATATAAACACGGCTGGGAACTGACAGGGTTAGAAATCTTAATAAGATACAGCAATGCCTCGTAATGAGAGGCAGGGTGAGTGTGGCATAATGAAGAAGCAAGTTGCCATGGAAACAAGCCGCTAAGTGGAATGTGGCCACATCGAGCACACCTGCCACATAAAGAGAAGGGAAGGAGACACACTGGGTGGCCAAGAGTTCTCAGGAGGGACCGTGAGGGTGGTTCCACATGAACTATCTGGCCCTAGAAAGAAAGCCAAAGGCTGTCAAAAGCCACCAGAGGGAGGAATAAAATTCAAAGCTTATTGGGTATTTTGAACTTGGCCTTATTCTTTTGTCATTCATGTTTTGGTTCATTCCAACGAACATTGATCAAGTGCTTTCTGAACACCAGGCACTGTGCTAGGTAGTGAGGCTACGGAGAGCAATGAGACATAGTTCCAGGTCACAAGCAGCCTGCTGTCCTTGACTGCTCTCTGGATGGGCAAGACCTAAACACTGTCCTCATGTCCCGCTCTTGGGAATCAAGCTTCTCTCTGCCCTGTAGCTCTGGTCCGAATCTAGGGTGTCTGTCAAGTCTCCTTCCTGACGAGGTAGCATCCTTGCCACCCTGCCTAGGATTCCAGCTCCTCCTGAACTGACCTTCTTGGCTTCCAACGCATCCCCACGGCAGGTCCTTACACCTCCTGGCAGCCTTCTCTGCCCAGATATCCGTGCGCTCGTTCTGAACTCCTCCCACTGCCTCCTGCTGAGCTGTTTCAGAACTCGCCTCGAGTGTCCAACTCCTTTCAACATCTTGGTCCTCCCAGCTCAGTGCATCTTCTCCATGGGTTCTTGAATGCAGTCCTAGCCTTCACTTGGCATGCCTGTTCTTGGCTCTAGCTTTTACATGTGACACTCAATAGGGATGGTACAGTGACTCACAGTAAATGCTCACATTATAAGCTCTTCCCCAACCCCATTCCTCTATATATCAGTGAACAAAACCTCCAGCTTCCTCCAGTGGGACCCAGCAACACCTCCTCCTTCTCTGTGGCCCCTGTTAAACTTCTTGTTCAGTTCTCAGTTATTTAATCCTTTTCTTGTCACCCTCCCCTTAAAAGCGTCCTTCTGTAATTACAGTGATCTCACCAGGCTATTTTAAAATCTCTCATGGCCTTTAGAATCTCTCTCATTCTGAATCTTCTTTTTACTACAAACCAGCTTTCCAGAGTAACTGACTTTTTGAGCCTGGCATTGATATTATCATCATATTATACTCATAACACTCATAATGTTTTATTGTCCACAAACTTCATTCAGTTCAAAGCAGTAAAGTAAGCAGGGCAAGTATTATCATTTCCATTTCATGGATCAAGAAATTGAGGTTCAGGGGCTTCCCTGGTGGTGCAGTGGTTGAGAATCTGCCTGATAATGCAGAGGACACGGGTTTGAGCCCTGGTCTGGGAGGATCCCACATGCCGCGGAGCAACTGGGCCCGTGAGCCACAACTACTGAGCCTGCGCGTCTGGAGCCTGTGCTCCACAACAAGAGAGGCTGCAATAGTGAGAGGCCTGCGCACCGTGATGAAGAGTAGCCTCCGCTTGCCACAACTAGAGAAAGCCCTCACACAGAAACGAAGACCCAACACAGCAAAAATAAATAAATTAATTAATAAACTCCTACCCCCAAAATAAAAAAAAAAAAAAAGAAATTGAGGTTCAGAGAGGTTAAGTGACTTTCCCCAAGCCACACGTTGAGAAGTGATGAAAACCACCTTCTCATTCCAAATCCCAGGCTCCTTGCCCATGTCATGTGTCCTCTGGTGCATGAAGCATAACTTTTGGGGCTCTGAGTCTTTGCCCACACCCCTCCCATCTTATTCTAAGAATCTTTCCTTCTTAGTGTTATACCATTGTCCTCCAAAGAATTTCAGTAAAGAGAAATACCAACTCATGCCTTCAATTTCCCCTCTTTCATTAGCTCCATGGCATAAAGGTAGATTCTAGGATCCTACAACTAAGATTCAGAAACCTTCATTTTTTTCCTTCTTTGCCTACAGGAAGGAGGAGCGGGGGGGGGGGGGGGGGGGGGGAGGGGGAGGAGGAGAAGGAAAAAACAACACAAAAACCACAACAAGAAAATCCTTTTTTCAGGAACTCCCTTGAAATCCCACCACTGCCGGCATAGTTCCACTCCTAAGAATATTAGTAATTTTTTGACTCCTCTCCCCGTAACATTTTTATTATGAGCTCCCTGAGGGCTGTGTCTACATCTTCTTAATGTAAACCTCTCTCCCTCTCAGCAGACCTAGAGCCAGTAAATATTGATTGGAGGGGGCGTGCCATGTTCTTTTAGAAAAGAGAAAGCAAGTCTTGTTACTAGAATTCCCCAGACGAGAGAAGTCTTTAGAGCCGAGTTGCATATAAGGTGTAAAGCAACTCTGAGTATTGTAAACCACTTACGAAAAGAATGCAGGCCTTGGGAGGAGGGGGAGTGGAGAATAAATAATTCCCAAATGTCTGCCTGCAGAGGGGTGAAAGCTCAGCCTCTGTGCACCGGTGCCTAAGCGCATCCTGGAGACAGAGTTTTGGGTGAAGTAGAAAAGAACAGCTTTACTGCTTTGCCAGGCAAAAGGGGACATCGCAGGCTCAGGCCTCAAAAACCATGTGTCCCAAACTGGGAGGATTTGGTGAGGAGTTTTTATAGCAATGATTCAGGGGCAGAGCTGCTGCTAAGGATCAGGGTGTGTGCAGGGCCTGCACTCCTTTAATCTGGCCTCAGGTGGTCTCCTCCCTTGTCTCTGCATCCCCTCCCTTCCCTGATTAGCAACCGTTCAAACCTGCCCTTTGGAAGGTCATGGAGGCTGGAGTCTATTCCCTACAAACAAGAAACAGGGGACACTGAAAGGCTTCCGTGTCCAGGAGCCCCACTGGGTCCTGCTCTGTTTCAATAAGGGCCTAAAAAACATTATATTTATGATCCATTGAGCACATTTATAGAAATCTTAAGAAAGAAAATGCCAAAGGTTCTGTGTTCTTGTGGAGACTACATCCTACTCTAAGGCAAAAAGCAATGCTTGAAAAAGCCCTGAGAATACTTCCTTACCCCAACAGCTTGTCATGGAAAACTCTGTTGGCCCCTAGAACCACAATGGCCAGTCCCCAGTGAACCTCCATTGGCTGATGGCCCTGGCTGAGCCAACCTCTGCTTCTGCTGCACAGTTCCTTTTCCTAGAATATACTTCCTCCTCTCCTCTGCCAGGTGTGACTGTCTTCATCAATAGGATTTTAAATCCTTTTCTTTCAGCGAGCCTTTCCAAATTCAGACGCTTTCCTTTAAATCCCCTCGGCCACAGTACATTAATTTCAATTCACCAAGCCCATCGTGAAGGTCTGCCCTGTGTAAATCATTGTGCTGGTGTTGTTTGGGGCACAAGCTGTTAAGAAACTGTCCCTGCCCTCAAGGAACTTACAATCATAATGCAGTTGCAAATATTTTGTATGACAAATATAACAGAGTTATTTTATCGTGTTAGATTAGTGTATAGGCCGAGTTAAAAGGTGAGCAAATATATTTCACAACTGGCCATTTAGATTTTTACAAACTCCCCTGACACGCTACGGATAGCTCCTGAGATAAATGCCGTCCTGACCCCTGAACACAAATAATGGTTTGCTGTAGTGTTGATTTTCATTCGTGAATTATTTCTCTCTTCTTCCTCCATCACCATAATCTTCTTTGTCTTCTCTTCCCAAGATGAATTCATTGAGCACTTCTTTGTGTTACTCACTGGACTGTTGAGGGACAGTGGCAGCCAAAACTGAGGGGTTTGGTTTGTGTTCTATAAACAGTAGGTGTTTAATAAATGATAGATCCACTGCCTTTATTTCCTTTTAACTTGTCCGCAGATATTCTCCAAAAAGAAGGAAAGGGAGAGAGTGGGTTTGACACAAAGAAATCTCATGAATCTATTGGTGCCTTCAGGGGGTTCGATAGTAGGTAAGTGAGAAAGAAGGCTAAAAAAAGAGTAAAAGCAGGTGTAGGGGAGGGGCCACGAGGAGAGGATGAATCTGACCTTCCATACCATCTCAGTTAATCCTTTCGCCTCTTCCCTGCCAAGGAAGTATTATGAATTGTTCCCACCTTAGCAATGGGGAAACAGGCTCAGGAAGGTCAAGCATCTAGATCATCTGGTTCAAATCCAGCCTTGTGACTTTAAAGGCAGTGGCAGGCCGACACTCTTTCCCCCACAAGACTCTGTCTCCTCTCCAGTGGGCAGGCAGAGGGGAGAGAAAACACTGAGAGAAGAGGGTCCCAGGTGTAGCTGGCAGATGCTGACATTGGGACCTGCTGGATCCACAGGCGTCACTTGAGAGCCAGGCTCTGCGCATCCCCCATATTTCTGCTTGTGCCCCTGCTGACTGCTCACATGTGCCAGGACCCAGGGCCACCATGCCCACTGAGCCCTCCCCAGGCCTGTGCTAGTCCCTCACCCTGTCCCTTCTCTCACTCCGCCCTTCCAGTCTTGGCTTCCATGCTCCTCCAGCTGCCAAAGGAGCTGGCATTACCAAGCCTGGTGAGCTTTCCCACAGAAGGAGAAGTCAAGACTTCGGCAGTCTCTGGGCAGCACGCTGTTTATTATTTCATCATGACACTATTAGTAGTAATCCTACCTAGCCCGTGCTGAACACGCAGTATGGGCTTTGTAACCCTCACAGCATCCTTGTGCATTAGGAAGATACTATTATTCTCATCTTATAAATGAAGATGCTGACGCTTAGTAAGATCAATTAAACTGCATAATAAAAAGGAGCTCAACTTCATTAGCGCTCAAGAAAATGCAAATTAAAACTCCAATAACTCTGACAAGAATCAAATTAGCAAAGTTAGTAAGTTGGACAATATCTAATGTTGGTGAGAATCTGGAGCAACAGAAACTCTTACACTCTGTTATGGAGGGCGTACGTTTCCACTTTGGAGGAGAATTTGCCAGTATCTAAGGGGAGAATGCGCCCACCTTCGGACCCGTCAGTTCCACCCCCCTTCACTCAAGGCATACATGTTAGGGAAGCACTCAGTGAGCACAAGGAAATAGGTGCAAAAACGCTTATGGCAGTGTTGTTTATGATAATGGAAACAACCTAAATGTCTATCAACAGGAACATGGGTAAACAGATTATGGTGCGGTCATACAAGGAAATACTGTATAGCAATAAAAAGGATAACTAGAGCTAGACCTAGCAAAACAAATAACTCCCAAACATGCTGACTGCAAAAAAGCAGAAACCAAAGAATACATACCAACAAACAAAGAAAAAACCAACACATACTATATAATGCTTTTATGAGATTTAACCACTACGAAACAATGCTTAGAGATACGTACACATATAGCAAATATATAAAAGATGCATTGTACATGGGAATAAAACACCAGATTCCAGACACTGGTTACCTTGGGGGAGGAAAGGAAAATGAATAAAGAAGCACACAGGGCTCTTCAGCTGTACTGGTAAAGTTTTCTTTCTTAAACAGGATAATAGGTATATAAGTATGATTATGTTAACTTTTTTGCTTTTGGTATGTTTTGATAAATTCATAATGTATTTTAATTTTAAGAATTGTTTTTTAATTTTAAGAATTGTTTAAGGCCTCACAAATAGGAAATAGAAGTTTAGATCCCACACTTTTTTGCTTCCCAGTACATCATACTGCCCATCAGAGTAAGGAGTGAATATTTACAAAAAAAAAAAAAAAACAGCTACTAATTCCATCTAGTCTTTGCACAGACCTTGAGAATGCAATTGTTTAGTGACAAAGGAACCCTTACTTTGTATACCAGAGGCAATCCTGAAAAACAAGCTATTAAATATTAATAGCTTGAATCATGTTTTTCCATTGCCTTAGAACTATGTTTCTACAAACATTTTCATGACAAAGCCTAAGGAAAGCAACGTAGGGATCCCCACATTCATTTCAAATGATTTTGTTAATGTAGAATCCTGAGGCTATTTCATTCTCCCAAAGAGATCCACCAAATGCTAGACCCTGAATCAGTTTCTTCATTTAAAGCCCCTTTACACTAAAATACTCCACAAAATTTATCCTTATTTTGTTGAAAGTTCTCACTTAGTTCATCAGTATCAATTCAGGAACTTAGCAGGAACTCCTTCATGTCCTCTGATAATTATCCATTGAATGCCCATCAGTTGGTGCTCTGGTAGGTGCTGGGGAAATAACAGTGGACCAGACAGCCCTGCCCTGAACGAGCTTTCAGTTTCCTGGAGGAGGCCAACAAGTAAAGCAGGTAGATACAGTACAGTGGGGTGTGGTGCTGTGACGGGGTATATGGTGGCCTTGATATGGAGGAACAGAAAGTGGGACTTAACCCTATGGTGTTGGGTCTGGGGAAGGCTCTGAGTGAGGGTGATATTTAAGCTGAATTCTAAATGATGAGTGAAAATTGGCTTCTAGTTAAAAAGGCAATTTCATTCTTTCTTTTCAGAGGATTCAGTCATCTTATTGTTGAATTTTTTCATCAACCAAAGTGGAGGAGAAAAGTCATATTTTAAGGTATCTCTTACCTGAGAAAAGAGACCTGTGATTCTTCCATAGATGTATTTCATCATCCTTTCTACTGTGTGTTCAAAACGAATCACAACTGAGTTAACTAGATTCCTACCATCCTTTGTCAAAAGTGTGACTACACCCCAGATCTAAGTGAGTAAGTCGGGGCAGATGTGTCTGCAGTGAGAACATAATTGCCCTGATTTTACTGCATGTTTTTAAAATCCCTCTTGGCCTAGTTACCCAGGAGAAGGAATATAAACTCAGCTTCTCTGCACACACAGAAGGATCAGAGCACAGACCAGGAAGCATAGGGGCCGGAAGGTATCACTGCAGCATCTTTCAGCCACGTTGACTCCATTTAATTCCCTCAAATCCTGCATTCATCAGTGTAATTGGCTTATTTGCTTTGGAGTTATTCTAAGGTTGAGTATCCAGTTTGATTACATGGGGTTTGCTGAGGGACCGGATTTCCAGGAGTTGCGGAAGCAGATGTCTCTCGGGAAATTCTGAATCAAAACCAACCTCCCAGACTCCCCAGTCCCACTAGTTAAAAGAAGACACACATAACTCAGATAACAGGATATAAAATGAAGATCTAAATGTTTATTAATTACAATAAAGATCTAAATGTTTACAAATTACAATAGAATGTAAAAATCACAGAGTTCGCTATTTTTAAACAAATGTAGCCATTAAAAAACTTTAAACAAGAAAGTGATTTTTAAAAATTCAAAGTAAGAAATCTGGTGTAAGCAAGGATGACATTTTAAAGTATCATCAGTGAATTTTCACACAGACTTTCCATCACAGTAATATTCACTTATATCTTCAATCTTACACAGCAACAAAGTCACAGTAAGAAAGACGGCAATTGCTTCTGAAGGGAAATCAAAGAAGCCTAGAGCGATTATTTTTTCAAAAGGATCTTGGGGAGTTGAAATAAGGCCCGCTTCTCCACGGGCTGACAACGTTTAACTGGGATGGGAACAGCAGCATCCTTTTCTCTGATTTTACCTTTGAACAGAATAAAAGGAACCCAGTGTAACATTCTCCCTCACAAAGAGATGCAGAACCCAAGCCTGACCCCCAAGAAATCCTATAATCAAAGTAAACATGAATCCCGCTCCTACAAATGCTGGTAATAGCATGTTACAGCGTTCAATAAAATGTCTTCCTCTTGCTAATCTTCCTCTGGATTTTTAACACAACCTTCCTGGATTGGAAAAATAGTTCCAATAGTCAGGAAATGACAACCAAGCTGCAACTGCTGGCTGTCCGGCATTACTAAAAACTTAACAGCATTCACTAATGAAAGAGAACACAGCTGGGAGTACACAGGGCCCCATTATACAAGGCTCAGGGTTTACGTAAGGAAGCACAGGTTATCATAATGTAAAAACCTGCAATGCCTAACTGGGTTTGTATAAAACGAGTCCTTTGACAGACAGCGTCCCTAATTAACACAAACATCTCTCCCTGTCCATCTTGTCAACCTCCTCTGTAATCTTTTGCTGATTGCTACCTGCTGAAACATCTGAAAATGTATCACACGTTAAAAAGAAAAAACAAAGCCATAGAGGCTAGTGAAATTGCAAAACTGGCAAAACATGTAGATTTCATGGAGTCAGTGGAAATGATGTTAGAGAAATGTTTAAATCACAGGAAAGCCATGGTGAAATAGGTACCTGGCAGAGCAGGACCAGAAAACAACTGGGGGAAAAAAAAAAAAAAAACCCAGAAAAAGAAAAAGAAAATTGACAAGGATGATGATAATACGTGCTTCAAAAAGAAAGACTTGAATGTCAAAAGAGAAAACAGAGGAAGCACTCAAATGTTTTTTAAATGACCACATCTATATTATTCTAAAACTGTGTGAAATAAGCTATCAAATCATTTTCGTGAAAAATTATACCCAAAGCAACATGATTCATTTTTCATTCCATTCTAAGTTCTAGAATATGGTTGCCTTTACAATACATAGATGCATTTCTTCCAGATAAAGTCCTAATCGGTTTATAAATTTTGACTATAAACTTGCACTCTCAGTTTTAAGTAGTGCCAGCCTTCCTCAATAACAGCCTCTCTCTGTGTTACCAGCCTCTCACTCTTATTTGATTCTCTAGGCCTCTGTGCAATGTTTCCTAACGTCTCAGAGAATAAACCTCCAGCTAGCCCAAGGCCTTCTTCAACCTGGAGGCCTCATCCAAGTGTTCTGCGTCAAGAGGTCTTTTGTTAGCCTGCCCTTTGGCTGAACTGTCCTTGAGTCTTAGGTCACTTTGAAGTCTTTGACCTTGACCGTGGACTCTTTAAACACTAAGGAAGAAAGAGATAATGCTAATTTCATATGCTGTCAGGGAGGGAAACTTTCTCTGCCCACTATCCCTTACTGACAGCACCTGGTTCAGGAGTGGGCCTGTTTCCTGGTCCCATGTGTGGCGTCTTCTTTTGTCCCTCTGGATTTCAGTGTGATGACTTCTCCCTTATAGGGTTCACGCTCCACGGGGGTAGGCGTGCAAGTCTGAAACAGAACATTTCATTTTTCTCTTGTGGCTTGTTGACTTCTTGAATTCAAAGCTAAGTTCTGCTCCCTAAGTGAATTGTGAGACCAAAAACGAGCCTTGTGAATTATCATGTGCCTCCCATGCCCTGCCCTTTCACAGAAACTCCCGGCGACCTCGAGTACCCGCATTGCCCCACTCTTTCACTGGGGTTGATTTGCATCAGACAAAGGCCGAGGGAACACTTCCTAACAGTCATTCCTTCCACCGCAACTTTCACTGGGGCCTCTGCCATATCCTCACACATTCTGTTCTATAACCACCTTCCAGGCTTTTCCAACATTCTATCTTTTCTTGTAGTTTCAGTTCTAGGTGTCTATATTCCCGGAGTGTTTGTTGTACGTCTCCTACGACTTTCAGCTTTTTGTTTCAGATTCTAGCAGTCTGTGTGTGTGTTTCCTCATTTTCCTGATAGTCCCCGCTTGTAACAAGCCTTCCACAGAATCTCCCATCTGGGACTATACCCCTTTGGTGCCCAACTGTGTAGCAGAACCCTGGATTCAGCTAGAGTTAATTCAGTGCTTGAGCAGACTTTCGAAATCAGGACTTTCTAAACAAAGGGATTCATGAGAACTAAATCCTACTGTTTGTCAATGTGGACACAAATTCACTGGCAAGTCAAGTAATTGCAAACCACAGTGATTAAGGGCATGGGCTCTGGAACCAGCTTGCCTGGGCATGTTACTTAAAACTGTGCTTCAGCTGTAAACTGGGGATCGTAATAGCTCCTAATTTGTAGGGGGGTTGTGAGGATTAAATATATGTAAAGCATTTAGAATAACGCCTAGCATATAAAAGCTCTTAAAAAATAAATATGTGTGTGTGTACGTTTGTGTACATGTCTTATTTTGACCACCAAAACTAATGTATTGTAGTGATCAACCGTGTGGGCTTTGGAGAAAGGTAGGTCTGAGTCTGAATTCTAGCTTTGCCATTTACTGGCTGTAGGAAACTGGCAAGTTAATAAGCTCCTCTGAGCCTACTCACTCATGTATGAAATGCAAGGAATAAAACCTACCTCACAGGCACATGAGATTTCCCAGATACAAAGCATTTCCTTCCTTCATCCAGTAGATATTTACTGAGCACACACAAGCCCCAGATATTTTGCAGAGGATAAAGCAGAGAACAAGACAGAGACCGTGTCCCTACAGTGGAATTTGAAGCACACTGATCACTTAGTGACTAGGAAGACCCCTGCCCTCTGTGCACAAGTCCAAGCCTCTGTCCACTTTCTGTGTCTGGTTGGATGCTTTGCTGGACTTGCATCTTGGCTCGCTATCGACTCAGTCCTTTCCTTGACCCTGGATTCTGCCATCACCTTGAACACCGACATGGGGTGGCTGCCACCCAGTCCCTGGACATTGTAGTTACCTGGAGCCAATCCACACCTGAAACTTTAAATTAATTTAATACCCCACTCTCTGACCACATGCCCCGTTTCAGGTCTTTAGTCTCCATGTTTTTTCTTCTCCTGGTTTACTTTTCAAGCCCAACTATATATATGTACTTAAACCTACGGTGACCATATAATTCATCATCCAAACTGGGACACTTCTGAGCGTGTAAAGGGAAGGATGTTGGTGGGAAGGAGATCCCTAGTTGAGCTCCTCTCCTCTTTGTGTCACTTATCCTGGCCAGAGCTCAGTTTCCCTCATCCTCTCTTGTTCTGCTTTACCACTGATCTGCTCCCCAGGTTGCACTTCAGGAAATATTCAGGAATATTATATCCTGAATAAATATCTGCACTTTGCACTTTGTCTAAGAATCCCCTTGCGGCCGCTCAGTCACTGTGCTAGCAATGCCACGAGGTCCCTCTTAGCCTGGCTGGTCACTCTGGTCACACTGCCCATCAAATGTCTCTGACCTGACTGGCCAGGTCTCACGTGCACACAGCCTTCCTCTTCATCTGCTGCTGAGGCTCGAGACAGGCAGGGACCGATTTCCCGCCAGGATGGCTATGGGCTGTCAACCACTCCTGCCCACACCGCAACCTCAGACAGACTGGCCCTCTCTGGGGAGGCTTCTGCTGCCCCACACTTCACAGTCTTCCCCTTTATAGACAAGTTGACAGGAATCAAAGACAATTTAAGTTCTGGTCTCAAGCCTTGCAGTACTTTCAACCTTTTAATATTTTCTTAGCCTTAGATGTGGTTACGTAAGTTCTTTAACGCTAGACCCAGGTCTTGTCCATCTTTGTACTGTCTATTGCCCCTGGCACTGTACTCTATATACATTTTAGAACCTCAATAGATGTTCACTGTGACGAAATGGAAAGGTGATGGCACTCGTTCCGCAGAATGTTAAGCCTTCCCTGCATTATTCCAGAGTTCGGCTGCACATGTTTTCTAAGCAGACTTACGCTGCAGCTCTCAGGAAAAGTAGTCACGTGGCTTCTCTCTAGTGGCAAATGGAAAATCTCCATCTCAAGTGTGACGTGCCCAGCCCTGACATGGGCATCAGCATCTGGTACAACCAGTGCATAATGCTCAGAGGTTACCCTAGTGGTTGGGTCCAAAGTGGGCTTCTTTCCCAGGTATCCAGGATGAGTACAGTGATGACAGGGACACCATCCTGAGTCTCCCAACTAAATGCATACCTATTTCTTTTTTTTTTTTTTTTTTTTTACTTATTTATTTATTTTTGGCTACGTTGGGTCTTCGTTGCTGCGTGCGGGCTTCTCTAGCTGCGGCGAGCGGGGGTTGTTCTTCGTTTTGGTGCGCTGGCTTCTCATTGCGGTGGCTTCTCTTATTGAGGAGCACGGGCTCTAGGTGCGCAGGCTTCAGTAGTTGTGGCACGTGGGCTTCAGTAGTTGTGGCTCGTGGGCTCTAGAGTGCAGGCTCAGCAGTTGTGGCTCATGGGCTTAGTTGCTCCGCAGCATGAGGGATCTTCCCGGACCAGGGCTCGAAGCCATGTCCCCTGCATTGGCAGGTGGATTCCTAACCACTGCGCCACCAGGGAAGTCCTGCATACCTACTTCTTAGAGGACATTAATGCAGCATAAAGCTCACAGAAAGACCAGGATGAAGTATCAGAGGGTTCTGGGTTGAACAAAGTAAGCAGGTCTCTTCTCTTCTTCGTGTTCTAGTTTTCGTCTGATCTCACTGGTCAGCTTTCTCAGGCTCCTTTGCTGGCTCCTCCCCTCAGCCTCTGAAGGTTGGCAGCCCCAGAGCTCTTTCTCAAGTCCCCTCTCTTCTCTGTCTACAGTCTCTCTGGTGGCCTCAGACTTGTGTTTTTAAATAAATGTAGATGCCAGGATTCTTAAATTTTATGTCCAGCCCCAATGCCTCCCAATTTCCGGACTCCTTTATCCAAGTGGCTAACTGACCTCTTCACAGGGAGGTGTAATTAGCATCTCAAACAGAACTAGAACTTAAGCACCACAAACTATAGTTGAAAGAGAAGTAGGATTAAAACTCTTTGAGCCCAGGAACTGCTGTCTTAGTTACACCTGTACCCCCGGCACCTGGAATATGGAACTGTATCTGGTGCTTAACAAACATTTGTTAAATGAAAGATTTCTTGACCGTAGGACTTTTTAGAACTTTTTAGATGATATTGGGCAACAGAATCACCTGAGGGTAGCATTATCTAAAATCACTTGAAAGCTTTTTTAAGGAGCACCTAAAAGAGACTAGGATCCTGAGCGCACACCTTCGGAAGACTGATCTGGGTGGTGACATTTTTTTCCCCCAGTACAGGCTGGCCAAAACTGGATGATCACACCCCACCAGCAGTTCTTCCCATCTTGATGGGTTTACAATCAAAGAGAAAGGTTTGAGGGTAAAACACTGTGAGGGGCTATCCTAAGTAATACGGGAAACATGGATAGCACCTCAGCCAGCAGCATGCTGGTGGTCTACTTAGGTAGATGGGAGTTCAATTTGAGTTCATAGTATTTAATGATGATTGTCACTGTGATGAGTTCATAGACAAAAATGGGAATTATATCGCAATATGAAGTGCTATGACTAAATATTAATTGCAATCACTATACCCGCATGATTGCAGAAATGTTTTTGGTTAGCTGATCAGGGAAAAGAGGAAGCTTAAAATTGATAGAAAATTTACCTGTATTGTCTGCAGAGAGTAAAATGCTAGGATGCTAGATTTTTCTGAGATTTTTTAAGACCATAGACAAGAATCCTGAACCCCAAGAAGTTACTAATACAATGTTGATCATGGAGGCTAAGATACTAAAATAGCGATAAAGACAACAGAACTTCCAAATACCAAACAGCAGACACTGACGTAACACCAAACAGTCCAAATGAGCAGCGACTCCCTGAGAATGAAATCCATGCCTGGCTGGTGAATTTACAGGTAGGTGTTCAGTACCTGGTGAACTTCAAGGTTCTTAGAGGTCCTCACAGGACTGAGCTCTCCAGGGGACTATGAATCACTAGATTCAACAGAGGTGATCTATAACAATGAAAATCTGCATTTTGATGTTCTACAATCCACCAAATGTTTCCACTTAATCCTCAAAATACCCTGCGAGCTATTTCTCAAGAACAATGTGAGCACATAATTTGGTCATCAATAAGTATTTACTGGATGAACACTGAATGGTTAGATAAAACATGGGAAGAGAGTACTTACAAAGTCCCTGTATACAGTGATGTACTGGTAAGTGTTGACAACCCACCTTCCCCTTTTCTCATCACTCCTGAAGCCCTGATTTATAGCACTTGCCTATTTCCGTTGTGTAAATGCTCTCACCATGGCTGATTTCAAGCTACTGACATCACTGAATGAGGAGTCGGGAAGGGATACGTACAAGGGTCTCTCATAGCCAAAATGAGCTGGCTCCAACATATGTACGGCCTTTTGCAATTACTAGCAAGCAATCCGAGGAAATCAGAATTACGTGGCAGCTGGTGGTATGAAAGTATTTTCTCTGGGCCACCACATTGAGAAAGACATTGATAAACTGTTATTTCGGAAATGGAGAACACCCATTTCAAGGACTAGATCAGCCATCCATTTAATTTTATCTTATCTAAAAGGCAAATTACGCTTATGGTTGCAAAGGCACAAGCCAGTTTAAAAGCTTTGGCGCAGTATTCTGAAACCATGCATTACTCCATGAAGCTATCCCTGCTTCTCCAGAAGATGCAATGTGACCCTAATTTTCCAAAATAGATTGGGTTGCTTATTAATGAAAAAAGAGAAAAAGGGATGACTTGAAGAATGTCTATGCTTCCAAATTTTGGTAAAAATTATAATACTCTAAACACACAAAAATTCTAGGAATAATAAACCATTTGAGTTTAAAAAGGTTTTGTTTTTGTTGTTTTTGGTAAAGAAGGAACAGTATGTAAGTTGATTTTCTTCTTTCAAAATGTACTTGAACACCCAACTTGCTGTTACAGTGGCCCTCCATGTGCACAGTTGGGTGAATACACGGATAGAGAGGGCCAACAGTATAAGGGACTTGAGCAGCTGTGGATTTTGGTATCTGCAGATACTGAGCACCTAACCCTATGGATACCGAGGGACCATGTACTGTTTTTCCTTCCTCTTATATTTTTCTTTCCTAAATCCCCCAACACGCTTCCTCAAGTGACTTTTTATATTGAATTGAAATATGTATTTTATTATGTAACATATATCAAATAAATTTTGATGTTTCATCTTCTGATTTAAATTTTTCCCCTTAATGATCCCCTGTTTAAATAATAAAATAAAGTAACAATTCCCTGAAGCTGTCCAATTGCATTAAAATGTCATTTCTCTCCTTTGAAATTCCTCACAATATCCGTTAACAGTGATAGCTGCACAGCATGATGCCAAGTTTCACTAAGTAATAAAATCGTGGATAAGAATCAAGTTCACAGACAACCCCACTGTTTGGGACGAGGCAAGAGGCAATCTTCTGTGTAAATTTATTTCAAGTCCTTTCTATGACCTCTGAAACTACAGTCTTTGCTCCTTCCATTTGCAATTTGTTTATTTATCAAACGCCTACTACATAGGAAGTACTGGGAATAAAAAATAAGTTCCTCGAAGAACTAACGTTCTAGCCAGGAGACCAGCTGAGTTCTGGGACTGACAAACACTGGCGTGTCTCTACAATCTGTGCTTTGGAGTCCAGAGTGGTAAGTGATTATTTTCTTGGGAAGGATAACAGGATAGCAGGAGAAATGGTATGGGCCTTTCCTGCTTGCCTTCAAACTCTTATCCTCACTTACAAAGAAATCTGAATGTTTCAAATGAAAACCAAAGTAAGAGCTCTAATTACCTCATGTGAATTTAAAATCTAGGATTCCTAACAACTCTTTTTCTTAACTTTAACGTAATATTTTTCTTCTATAAAATTATCTTTGCCTGATGGAGAGAAAAAAGGTCTGAAACATCTCCACACAGTCCCCAAACCTCATTTTATTCATTTTATTTGATACTTTTTCCACATCAACACTTTTTAAAATAATGCATTCTCCATGATTTGAGTTTCACAATCATTTTCTTCTCTTTTCTTGCCTACAGAGGTCTCACGTACAGTGGGAATCAGAAAGGCCTTATCACACACCCTGGCTCTTACGTTTACTTACCACTCAGCCCAGGGAAAGTTACTTAATCTTGCTGAGAGTCAGTTTTCTATTCTGTAAAATGGGGATGATAATATCTCCCACATGGCTTGTTGTGCAGGTTAGGTAAAATAATAAATATAAATTACACCAAATACACTGCCTGGCAGATAGTAAGTGCTCAGAACAATATATTATAATACAACTATTACTTACTGCTATTGTAAAAACAATAATGCACTAGAATACCTAAAAAGTTGGTATCAGAAGAAAATATTGAGAAACTAAAATAACTCACAAAATTGAGAGTGAACTCCTAAAAAATGATGTTGGCATTAATTTTGCCAATAAAATACCCAACAACGATTTGAAAAGGAGAACTGATGAAGCCAGTCATTCAGTGATCTCCACATGTTTTCCCTACAAGAGGAAGACTTAGGCAAAGTCAGTCCTTTAAATACAGTCTGTCAGGGGTTCCCAGTTAGTCTAGTGTCCCTGCTGGTGGGCAACTGGTACTGACAGCCAGGAACAGGCTCGTCCTGGATCCACTTCAAGCGTCACAGGATCCATCACCCAGTGCTGTCAGTACTATCTCTTCTAAGTCAACACTTATCTGTTTATCTGTTCATCCCTTGGATTCTACAAGTGTCATGAATGAACTAGCTGCCATCAAGGCCTCTCACTTAGATTTTTTCCCCAAACCTAGAATAATTTATCTCCCATTAACTCATTTAACTCAATCTTTATGGTTTACGTTATATGGTTTATTGCTTAAGTATATAGCTTTTGTAGTCAGATAACCAGAGTTTATGTTTTGGTCCTGCCATATACTAGCTGTGTGACATGACCAAGTTTCTTAATTTCCTGAAGCTTCAGTTTCCTCATATTTAAAGTGGGGGGGCTTCCCTGGTGGCGCAGTGGTTAAGAATCCGCCTGCCAATGTAGGGAACATGGGTTCGAGCCCTGGTCTGGGAAGATCCCACACGCGCAGCAACGAAGACCCAATGCAGCCAAAAGTAAATAAATAAATAAAGTGGGGAAAATAATACTCCCTCACTCACAGGGTTGTTACAGTGACAGAGCCCCTAGCATTGCGCCTTGCCTTCAGTAAAAGCTCAGTAAATGTTAGTATTGCTGTTATTTACCATGTGATGTTTAGAAATTACATGGAAACCTTATAGTCTCTACCTACCTGTCACCTGTCAGTGTCAATATTTACAAATTAACTCCCAGCAAAATAAATTGCAACCTTAAATATTTTGACTGAAATACAGTATATAAAGAAATGTCATGAAGAACCTAGGGGTAAGACAGGAATAAAGACACAGACCTACTGGAGAACGGACTTGAGGATATGGGGAGGGGGAAGGGTGAGCTGTGACAAAGCGAGAAAGAGGCATGGACATATATACACTAACAAATGTAAGGTAGATAGCTAGTGGGAAGCAGCCGCATAGCACAGGGATATCAGCTCGGTGCTTTGTGACCAGCTAGAAGGGTGGGATAGGGAGGGTGGGAGGGAGGGAGACGCAAGAGGGAAGAGATATGGGGACATATGTATATGTATAACTGATTCACTTTGTTATAAAGCAGAAACTAACACACCATTGTAAAGCAATTAAACCCCAATAAAGATCTTAAAAAAAAAAAAGAATTGTAGCATCCTGAGAATTTAAAGCATTCTAGAGCACTTGTTTACTTAATCAAAGCTTTAGGAAGTGGTTAAAAAAAGGATGAATCTTATCTAACAAACTCTGAGAATCCACAAGCAAAAAATTTTCACAAGACTTTAGAGGAGAAATCAAAGAGACTACAAGACCCAAACGAAATGAATCAGAAAACAACCAGAGAACTTTGGAAAAAGAGAAGTATATTTTAAAATGGAAAGAAGACACAGAAGCCTTAGAACTAACCCAAGGGTTACAAATTCTAAGGGCTACACGGCCAAGTTGGGAACATTAATGAGTGAAGCCTGTAGGTGAAAATCAGAAAGGCTGCCTCTGTGGGGCTTGGCCATCCAGCTCCGGCCTGCTCTTACCATGTGGGATTGAGGGTACACGGTGCCCCGCCTCACTCCAAACCCAGCAATTTAGATGGTTTTAGTCTGAAAATTCTGATATATTACTGTGTGTAGTGAAGTGAATTTTTAAAACTGTTTAAAACACTGCATGAGCTAAACAAACACTGGAAAATCCAAGATATATTAAAAGGACAAACACCTCTTTTTTAACAGCTGGATTATAACAAAGACTTGGAGGCCTCTATTATAAATTCGGTCATCAAAGGGGGAAAGCAAAGGGACTGAACTGATGTTTATTGACCTCCTACTAGTGCCTTACGTTTTAAAATCTCATTTGACTCTTGCAATCTGTTGGGGAGAAAACACTGTTGTCATTTTCCAGATGAGGAAACAGACCAAGGATGATAGAGACACTTACTCTCGGCCACACAGCTAGGAAAAGGGAAGCCAAGGTAGAATTCATATTTACCTTGACCTCAAACTCCGCCATTGCTCTGGTGGTCATTAGAATACACCTTGCAGACCTTCAACTACAGGGAGCTTGATGTTTCAAGGGACAGTAGTTGAGTTTGAACTCCATCCTTTTGTTCGTCGGAGGACATGCCTCCCACTGCCGTTCTCAGCCAATGACGGCACGCCACGTGGCTAGATGCAGGAGACGGCTCAAGGGCTGCTTGCAGGCCTTGCTCAACCTTTCTTGGTCTGCATAGTAGTCTAGGATGTTTCCACCACTTGTTTTTCTCCCTCTCTCCTTCACTGGGGCCAGGCTTGAATTGCAGGCTGAGGGCTCTCCCAGCCTTTCCCGGGCTCCCACCCATTTTCTCTCCCAGGTGTTTAAAAAACTCACACCTTTATCCATCTGGGTGGCTGCTTCTCAGAGGACCCTGACTAACAGCAATTGTCAAAAGGCCCACAGGGGCCCTACACTTGCCTGGGAAAACCTGACTTGGTCCATTAGGAAACCCGATAGACACCAATCTTCAAAAGAAACTGCATCCATCCAATAATGACTTTTTTCTTTGAAAGCTGTATTTGTTCATAACCTCTTCTAACACCCCGTGAATATGTTAACCAATTGTATGTGACAACGCCGTCACCAGCATCCAGGAGCAAGTGACAATCCAGCCCGTGTTAACAGCCCACTTAGCCCCAACTCACCTGGTCCTGCTGCTTGATCCGTTTGTAAATATATTCAGCAAATGGTTTACGAGGAATAAACTTCCCGTCTCCTGCTGTGACGTTGAAAACTCCAGCTTCATACACCACTTTGCCTCTTGAAATAGTCACCAGGGGCATCCCATGGCACACCATGCCCTCGAAGATGTTGAAGTTAACAGCCTGATGATGAGTTTTTGCCGAAATGGTCCTGATGTAAAAACAAAGATGTTCCCGATCATTACCAGCTCATATGACAAATATGAAATATTAAAAGAATGACTTAGAAGAAAATTTAGCAACTCTATTAAGCCACAGCTTTATCACTGGAACAAGTGACTTTAAGAATAGAACATAGCATTAACATTTTATTGCAAAGTAATTACATTTTCTGAGAGAAAAACCCAGTAGGTCACTCTTTGCGGTGATTAATGAGGATGGAGTGAGTGGAAGAAGGGCATTGTCTCTAGTGTTTATAATTTTAAGTTATTTTTATGTATATGTTTAAAGAACAAAATATTAATTGTAAAATATTTCAAACATAGATGAGTATGATGAACACACTGACTCAATACCCCACTCTACAGAATTTTAACGTTTTGCAAACACAGTCGAGGTTTCCTCAATACCTCCCTGTCCCTCAAATTCCATCCCTGTCCCTCCCTTCCCAGAGGCAATCATTAATTGGTATTTATCTTATATGGCCTTTATTATGTTGAAGTAGGTTCCCTCTATGCCCACTTTCTGGAGAGTTTTTTTTATCATAAATAGGTATTGAATTTTGTCGAAAGCTTTTTCTGCTCATCTATTGAGATGATCATATGGTATTTATTCTTCAATTTGTTAATGTGGTGTATTACATTGACCGATTTGCATATATTGAAGAATCCTTGCATCCCTGGGATAAATCCCACTTGATCATGGTGTATGATCCTTTTAAGGTGTTGTTGGATTCTGTTTGCTAGTATTTTGTTGAGGATTTTTGCATGTATATTCATCAGTGATATTGGTCTGTAATTTTCTTTTTTTGTAGTATCTTTGTCTGGTTTTGGTATCAGGGTGATGGTGGTCTTGTAGAATGAGTTTGGGAGTGTTCTTTCCTCTGCAATTTTTTGGAAGAGTTTGAGAAGGATGGGTGTTAGCTCTTCTCTAAATGTTTGACAGAATTCACCTGTGAAGTCATCTGGTCCTGGACTTTTGTTTATTGGAAGATTTTTAATCAGTTTCAATTTCGTTACTTGTGATTGGTCTGTTCATATTTTCTATTTCTTCCTGGTTCAGTCTTGGAAGGTTATACCTTTCTAAGAATTTGTCCATTTCTTCCAGGTGTCCATTTTATTGGCATAGAGTTGCTTGTAGTAGTCTCTTATGACGCTTATCCCACTACCGGGCATATACCCAGAGAAAACCATAATTCAAAAAGACACATGCACCCCAGTGTTCACTGCAGCACTATTTACAATAGCCAGGTCATGGAAGCAGCCTAAATGCCCACTGACAGACGATAAAGAAGATGTGTTACATATATACAATGGAATATTACTCAGCCATAAAAAGGAATGAAATTGGGTCATTTGTAGAGACCCTAGAGACTGTTATACAGAGTGAAGTAAGTCAGAAAGAGAAAAACAAATATCATATATTAACGCATATATGTGGAATCTAGAAAAATGGTACAGATGAACCGGTTTGCAAGGCAGAAATAGAGACACAGGTGCAGAGAACAAACGTGTGGACGCCAAGGGGAGAAAGTGGGGGTGGGAGGGGTGGTGGTGGTGGGATGAATTGGGAGATTGGGATTGACATATATACACTAATATGTATAATAACTAATAAGAACCTGCTGTATAAAAAAAAAATAAAACTTAAAAAAATTCAACATAGAAAAAATTATACCTTGAAAAGGAAAATTATATCTTGAATTTCTTTCCCTTGTCTGTGGCAAAACTGGAAATTTGAGGACAATAAAAATAACAAAATATGTTGAACATAATCTCAGCATATTTTGTCTGCATCTGCATATTCATCAGCATTCTCAGCATTTTATTAATACTTTTCAATCTTACACAATATGACTAATGACTTCTAAGCTGGATATTTGGAAATACTGGGTGTTCGCCTTTCCCTAAATCACATTAAATGGAAAAGGAAAAAGAAAATCTGGCAGCAGTGGATCATACAAGGGTAATCTGAAGTTTCTACAAGTGCTTGCTCTCAGGAATGGATTAAAGAAAAGTGCTTTGCTAAAACTCCCAAGGCTAGGTCAAAGGAATAGCAGCTAAAAGCTCCCCTGCAACCCTAATCTGGAGGGGCGGAGCTGGGAGACTCAGTGCCACCTCCAGTGGAAATGAACGACGCGACGCTGACCTGGTCCTGGGTTCCAGAATCCTGTACCCAATTATCTGTTTGGCTTCCACTCCTTAACACATCCTAACAGAATTCTTGATTTTCCATGATGACTCCAGCCCACACACTGGAGTTTGCTCCTCCCTTGAGTTTCTCATCTCAGTAAATGACACCCCCAGCCACCTTTCCTCACTCCTCAAACCATCATCAAGCCTGTTGGTTCTACCTCCAAAAAAAAAAATAAATCCCAAACCTGCCCATTTCTCTCCCCCTCCATGGCTCCCACCGAGTCCACGCCACCATCATCTCTCATCTGGACAACCCCCAACACCTCTTACTGGCCTCCATGTTTCCATTCTTACCCTCCTACACTCCTTACCATTCCCCACAAAGATGCTCAAATCGTGTTTTAAAAATGAACATCAGATCAGGTCACTTTTCTGCTTGAAACCCTCCAGTCTGTTCTCCAAGACACAAATAACTGTAGAAAAGCCCAGATAATAATAATCATGAAAAAGAATCTGCTCCCAATGAGAAATATCAGCATGGAAATGAAAAAGAAGATGTTCCTGTATGTCAGGTGGATACTTTATGACCTTCTATTTCATCTTTATAACACCTCTTCAAGGTAGAGAGTATTGTCTACACTTGACAAGTAAATAAATTGAGATTTAGAGAGGTTACATAACTTGTCAAAGGACCTATGACTACTTTGATGAAACGGGAATCTTTTCATATTTTTTAAGTTAACATACAATAAAATTTACATTTTTAGTGAGAGTTCTATGAATGTTGACACCTGGATAGATTTGTTATCCTCACAACATTCAGGACACAAACAGTTCCATCGCCCCCCAAAACTCATACCATCCCTGTGTAGTCGCAACCTCCCCCCACGCGTAACTCCTGGAGATCCTTGATCTGTTCTCTATCTCTTGAGCTGTCTCTTTTCAAGAATGTCATGTAAATGGAATCACAGAGTATGTAACCTTTTGAAGCTGACTTCTTTCATTTGGCATAACTATTTTGAGATTTATCCAAGTTGTTGTGTGTATCAATAGTTCATTCCTTTTTCATTGCTGAGTAGTATTCCAACGCACGAATACCCCATAGAGTGTTTATCCATTCACCTACTGTAGGACATTTGGGTTGTTTCCAGTTTTTGATGATTATGAATACAGATATTATAAAGATTCATGTACATGTTAGGTGTGAACGCTTTTCTTAGTGTAAGTTCCCATGAGTGGCATCACTGGGTCCTATGGCCAGTGTATGCTGCACAAAAAGAGCTTCCAGTATCCTTAGGAACCAACTTACTGGTAGAGAGAAACATTTAAAAGGTTAATGAATAGGAGGTAGGCACAAATACAACAACAATAATTTCAAACACTAAGGAGGAGGGAAGAGTACTGATCAAATAGTAAGTAATGTCATTAAAGTGAGAAAATGGTTAAAGGGTTACTAGGTATAGAATGAGTTATGATAAGTTATGAGTTGGTGATGAAAGATACAAACTTAAAGAAAATAAATCTAGGAAACAACATAGAGGAGATTTAGACCTTCAGGCTAGAGTGTCGTTTTATGACCATCACAATCTCTCTGCAATACTTCCATAGTCTGGGCTACTGCTTTCCTGCATATCACAGTTACACTGACGGCAGAAGCTCTTGGGCTTATACTGTACAATGTTACATAAGCATGTCTGGACAGATGGATTAGTAAGGTTGCCATACAGAGAAAGTAAAATGCATAATAATTCATGATGAAATGGTTATATACAAGAATGGGAGACAAAAAAGGGAAAACCCTAAGACATAAAACTTTATTTTTCCAAGCAGGAAGTTAAGAGTTACAGATGCTGTTAGGAAAATAATCTAACAGAAGAAATAAGTTCTATACACAAAAATTGCCATTACGATATCTAAACTATTGAAAAACTGAAGCATAACAATTTTCCAATGATTACTCAATGGAATATTGGGCTTCTGTGAAAGACTAGAAATAAGAATACACTGGGGAAGCAAAGAAAATGATAATTATATAATTTAAATGAAAAAAAGTTACAGAAAGCATGGGAAAATACATATGCATGTGGACAAATGCAAAAGGAAATATACAAATTAAAGTGCTTGTGTGGCCTAGGAAAAAACAAACAAATATGAAAGCAAAAGATCTGTGACAACAAAATATCAAATCAGATTTCTCTGCCGCAGCCAAAACAAAGGTCATTTTTTTGACTTTCTCAGCGTTGGGGTTAGCAAGAGAAAGAAGGCAATTAGGCGACATCTAAGTGATTCTCTATAATAAGGCATTATGTCAATGAGGTCAAATTAACACAAAATGTAAATTCTCGGCATTATCACCAGCAGCAAAACGAATGTGCTTCCACTTTCACATTGGAAGGTGTCTGACAGGGTGTCATTCCTCACCCAACTTTTTCCTTCCAGCCAGAGCTGCAAGTCTCCAGTTCTTTAGGAACTTCCACACTTCTGAGTCTTCCTTTTCCCTGGGTGCCCGTCTCACTGCTCAGATCTGACCCCTCCCTGCCCCAAGACTCTGCTCAAAAATCCTGGTCCCATGTCAATCATATCTCAATAAAGCTGGAAAAGAAAAGAAGAGAAGAAAATAGAAGAGAAAAGAAAGGAAACAGAAACAAAAGGGAAGGGAAGGGAAGGGAAGGGAAGGGAAGGGAAGGACCAGCTTCTGGTTCCTAGAAGCTGACCCTGACAACCCATGGCAAAACCTTGCATTTTCCTCTGTGTTGCAGCATTATCTGAATCAATTGTAATGATCTCTTGATAATTACAGTGTTTTGGAAATAACAGAACACTGACTTACATGGAATGTAAACATCCAATCCTAAAGTTCTGTTGTTACTTAGCATTTCTGGTGAACTGTACAAGCTCATTAGTAATAAATAAATAAAGGAACATTGTTATAATTATCATTCTTAGTTGTATTTTATCCAGTTAGATGAAACATTTGTTTGATAACTAAAAATACTTAGCAATACCAATATTATCAACACGATTAAGTCCGCAGCTAAGTACTATTACACCATGTCCTGGATGGTAATGCTGAAATACAGCTGTGTAAGTTTGCCCAAGGTTCATACAGCTTGATACAGATTGATAGTCCAACCTCTGAGAGGTTGGAATCACTGCCACTTTTTGAGCATACTGGTATATCTGTAACCCCGTCATAAGAAGATTAAAAAAATTGTGGTACGTTTTCAATATTTGTTTTCAACAAAAAATAGAATGCAATATCATCATAAGGATAATAAAATTATTACAGAATGTATTTAAATTTTTTTAAGAATTTATTTATTTATGGTGTTGGGTCTTCGTTTCTGTGCAAGGGCTTTCTCTAGTTGTGGCAAGCGGGGGCCACTCTTCATTGCGGTGCGCGGGCCTCTCACTATCGCGGCCTCTCTTGTCGCAGAGCACAGGCTCCAGACGCGCAGGCTCAGTAATTGTGGCTCACGGACCCAGTTAGGGCGCGAACCCACGTCCCCTGCATTGGCAGGCAGACTCCCAAGCACTGTGCCACCAGGGAAGCCCACAAAATGTATTTAAAATCTATTCATTACTAGTGTGGTATGGGAGACGTGGTCCATCAGTGGAATGAACACAAGTTCAAAGTCACACAATTGCCTTTCTAAGGACACTTGTTTTTCCTTTGAACATGCTTCCTCCAAGGCAGAGGCCTTCTGTTCTAAGGCAGAAGCCAGAACATGCTTTCCCAGGCCCCTCTGCAGCTGGGGCCCAGTCATGTGACCTGGGCTCCTCCAAAATGGTGCCCCAGCACCATACTTTGCATGGCAAGCTGGTGACTCAGGAAGCAGGTGCTGCAGGATCCATGTTGGTGAAGGGAGAGATGGCTCAATCCTGTTTTTCAGGCCAGTTGTGACAGGGGTTTAGCACTAGGGTCCAAGCCCTGCCTCAGTGAAGCGATTCATGGCAACTGAGCCCAGGGGCAACACTGGGGCTCTCCACTGTCCTATGGTAGGCCTGGGGCATTGGTCCTGGTACACAGCCTCTCAGCCTGGTCTTCTGGTCCTCCTGGAGATTCTCTGAGCCGCCCAGTTCTTTTAATACATTCTTCTTCTGTTTAACCACCTAGCGTAGATTTCTCTTGGGTGCAGCTAAGCACCCTGCCTGATCCACCTTTTTCTTTCAACCATCTTAGAAGAAAGCAGAAACACATGTCTGGGCTCTAACTAAAAGGGATTCAGTCAATGGGCTAACATGTTATCGTCCTAAGGTTCAGCGACACTGTGAGATAAATTGGAGCAGGTGACATGGAGCTTTGCAGTGCATTTCAGCCACACACGTGATCCTATTCTGAGAAATGCAGTGTAGCAAGCACTGTAGTTCCATCCCCTGGCATACATTCTCCCTTCCTCTGGTTTCAGCATTCCCCCAGTTTTTCTTTAAGAAACATCTCTCCGGGCTTCCCTGGTGGCGCAGTGGTTGAGAGCCTGCCTGCCGATGCAGGGGACACGGGTTCGTGCCCTGGTCCGGGAAGATCCCACGTGCCGCGGAGCGGCTGGGCCCGTGAGCCATGGCCGCTGAGCCTGCGCGTCCGGAGCCTGTGCTCCGCAACGGGAGAGGCCGCAACAGTGAGAGGCCGCAACGGTGAGAGGCCCGCGTACCGCAAAACAAAAAAACATTTCTCCCCCATTGGAGATATCTGGCAAGATGGTTAGGCATGGCGCCCTATTCTTCCCTAGCCAAGAGAGGGGGAACTGCATTGTTTCCCAAGAATTTGAATCTTTGGTAGAATGACAAAAAAAAATTTTTTTTTAAGTTATTGGAGGGTGCATCCCTGAACACAGAGCAATTCCTGCTGCAGGCTGTCCAGGGCTGCCTTGGACTCTGTTCTTTCAAAGCCTGGAGCACTGACTATTCTTTTGGTCTGTGAGCACCCCATGGCCTTCCCACAGAGTGTGTTTTTGCTCATCTGCGTATAAGTTAGTTACTATGGTTTTCAACCAAAGACCCTGACTGATAAAGACCTTGTCCTTTGGAGAGTAATTCCTGTAATGAAGAGCCCATGGATGTCTCTGAGGCACAGTTCAAAAGGTTTGTGACTCAAAAAGAAACCAGAAACTATTTTCCACCAAATCTGTCCACAGAACAGATGCAAATGTGGGGCGGTGCTCTGATTCCACTCATAAGTAAAACCAAAGAGCTGTAAAATTCATCACCAAATATTTTTCAAATTTAACAATATGATAGTCAGGTCAGGAGTAGAGAAATACCTTCTCTCTAATTACTGATTGGATGGCTAGGCTGTTGGCCCATCCTGGTGGTAACAGGAAGGATAGGAATGATTAAAAGCTTCCCATCTGATAAGTGAAGCTGGAGTTCCTGGGCCATTAACTCTTCATTGGCAGATTCTCCGTGGTCACCCTGCCCCAAGGGAAAAGCTGCTCTTTGTCAAACTCGCTTTGAGCCTGTATCAAACAGGCACATCTCTCTGCAGAGGGGTGTCAAGGTTGTCTTACTGAGTCCCAATTATACACATCTCCAAGGCTCAAGCCGACAGGAAAGCAGAAGCCTTGAAGATAACATTAAGCTATTTTTCAACTTTGTCTATAACTTTGATACCACTCACATCACAGCTGCAGAAAAACATTCTGTCCCTTTGCAAATAGCTTCCTATCAAAGAGCTGCGTGCTCCTATAGATGAGAAAATCACTGAAGCAAAAAAGCCTGCGGGAGACTGCCCGTGTGCATTCAAAGAGAACACTGGGGAAAGGAAGAGGATTTCTTAAAACAATGTGGGTCTTCCTGACCCCAGAGAAATGACTTGTTTAGGTATTTTGTTATATTTCCTCCAACTCAGCCACTCTGTCCATGGCATGGATGGATCCTTACCAGGTTGCCATGAGAACCAAAAAAAAAAAAAGTTTGAAAGAATCATTATCAGGTCTATTAGTGGCTTCTTTAAAAATATACCTCATCTCTCTACATGTGTTATATGACATCTTGTATATTCAACATGAAGGAATAGTAACCATTTAAAGCTTCCCAATAGCACCGTGCAATAGACAAGGATGATGAGACACAAAAAGGTGAATAACTCACCCCATGTTACACAGCTAGTAAGTTCATGCAGCTCAGGTGAGATAAAAGGTTGGGCTCTTAACCACTAGACAGTGTTGCCCCTTGAAAGCTCTATGAGAAGCTACTGGGAAAGCATGCAGTCAGTGAAAACATTCTTCATCCACCAGAAAACAAATGGGAAGCAGCTCGTTCCTTACTTCCTAGTGTTTCTTAGTCTGTTTTCTGTTTAGCGGCAAGGGATTTAGGATGCTATTAAAAATTCCTTAAACTGAAATTGGTCATTCTCCACGTGATCATGATGGAAAATATTTTTTTGACGTGTGTTCCAACTGTCTATTTCAGACTCGTTCTTCTGTGAATTTCTTGGACGTGACAAGTTATATAAATGGGGAGCAAAGCAACCATATCTCTGGAAATGCTAAGCGGTGCTACTTCAAGTACATTCTCATTATTAAGCAAAGTTGCTGCTCACTGCACCCATCAATCTTCCATCCTCTATGCAGACTTCTGCACCGCCTCCCACAGAAGAGAAAATGGGAATTGCTTCAGCCACATTATTAAATCTAAATCGGACAATAACTTGGAACTCTATTGGTGCTACATGGACGACAAAACAATACAGATTCATAATAATGCTGCCCAAACATTGGCTTAAAGAAATAAACTGATCAGGCAAGCCGGCTATTTTGTCCTTGGAGTTATGTCATCCAGGTCATGGATGGTGGTGCAGACCATGGTTAGATAAACTGGATTTAGATTCTAGAAAGTTGACCTTGGAAGTAGGTCCCACATCATTCACCCCTTGTGCCCTGCACAGCACTGAGCAAATAGAAGGCATTTTAGATACATATTTGTTTATCTAAAAATAAGTTATTAGCAAATTTTGACATTACTACTTAACATAAATATTTCATGTTCTATATACTAGTTTTCAGAAAGTGGGGAATTAAAAATAATTTAGTGTCTTGAAGGAAGAGGAGCTGAGGGCTTCCCTGGTGGCGCAGAAGTTGAGAGTCCGCCTGCTGATGCAGGGGACACGGGTTCGTGCCCTGGTCCAGGAAGACCCCACATGCCGCGGAGCGGCTGGGCCCGTGAGCCATGGCCGCTGAGCCTGCGCATCCGGAGCCTGTGCTCCGCAATGGGAGAGGCCACAGCAGTGAGAGGCCCGCGTACCACACACAAAAAAATGAGGAGCTGAATGTGAATCAGCAAAAGCTAGCATGACACTAGGGTGTATGTCTTATGAATATTAAACAGGTAAGTGCTTATAGGTGAGGTATGATTATCAGCTTTTGGAAGGTGAGGCTGTTGGCCTAACATATTGGTAAGAGTTAGAAATAACTTTCTGGGGTGGGGTGTGGACTTGGTCTTGTAATTACATTGTCACCCTTCCTGGGAGGATGCCTTGCCCTTGGCAAGATGACATTGTTCGACAGACTATCTAGGGGCACAACTTGGGCAGAAAAAGATGTGGGTTTTCTACACAGGAATACACTGGGTAAAATTCACACAATATCCTTCTTGTACACCAGAGTTGGCCAGGTATTTATGATTATGTTCGGCTCTAATACCATATTTTAGGAAGAAAGAAGACTTCCTGGAATATAAAGGGAAGTCAGTAGGGTTCTCAATAAAGGGATGGAAAAGAGAACGCTGGATAACAGAAATGTCTGGGGCACTTCTAAACTTTACTCTTTTTTTTGAAAGGAAAAAGATGACCTATTTTCCCTCCATCCCTGCTGAGGAAAATAAAAAGAGGTAGTAAGCAGAAACGCTGGCAGATGAAATGTAGTTTGACACTGGAAAATAACTTCGTGACAGCTGGGAGTGAGGTGTGTTAGTGAAGAGCGAGAGCAAAGTCTGTGGCCAGGAAAGAGCTCCGTGGACACAGGCGGCCAATGAACTGTGTGAAATCCACCAGGATGGGCTACAGCACCTCCTCAAAAGTCAGAGAGAATTTCCGGCTCTGCAATCCTAAGAACAGAGCCCTGGCCTCCAGCATTCCCGAGAAAGTGATGAGGCAAACAGAACATCACATGATTCCAAGTCACTTCAATTAGGGGCCCAGCAAGTTCCAGGTGTGGTCAATGTCCATTAAGCTATATTCTAGGTTCTTCCATGTGCACTGCCTCACCTAACCTCTCAAGAACTCATTATCTCCATTTAACAGACGAGGAAATGGAGACTGAGAGGGGCTGAGTAAATTGTCCGAGTTACACAGGAAGTACGCGGTTGGGAGGAAATAAACACAGGCAGGCTGACCCCCCATTCCACCCTCCTTCACCATGCTCCACCATCCATGAGCACCCCCTGCTCCAACGATGAAAGCACTACATTCTTCACTCATTAAAAAGGTTACCAGAACACTTGGAATTGTAATAGTGAGTATCTGCTTTCCATCTGGGCAAGAACTCTGGTGACACCTAATCATCTATTTCCATCCTGGTGCACTGCAGCATTTCATCGACCCTCGGAAAACAGAGCATTTTGGAGGCTCTGCCAGAGTTAGCACAGCCCCAAAGTCCCCATTAGCGATACGGTTGTCTAGTTCAAACTTGACTGGACCCAAAAGGCAGCTGCTTCGAGGAAGCACTGTCGGGTCACAGAGGCAGGCGCTGGGGTTAAACGGGGTCACTGCAACATCACCTCTGTCTGCCTTGAGTGGGCATGAGGCTCAAAATCCAAGGTGCTGATGTGGAAATGCAGCTACACCACCGAGCCAGCCTCAGGGCAACTCATCTGTAATGAAGCACGGAAAGGGAGCGACACCCGAGGAGGGCCTGACAAGCTACCTGCCACTGCAGAGAGACGTGCAGAAAACCGCTGACTTGAGCAACCTGGGGTAGTAACCGCCAACGCTCATGGGGTGCTTACGGCCCTGGGCACTGTGGCAGAGAATCCACGTGTATTAATGCTCTACATACAGCCTGTGACATGGGCATTATAATCAGGCCCATGTGACAGATGAGCAAATGGAAGCAAGCCAAGTTCAGTAACCTTCCCCAGGTTACGCTGTCAGTGAGTGGAGAGGCCAGATTACAAACTCCAGAGACCACATGCTAACCTCTGTGCGGTAGGTATGCCTTCCTTCCCTGCCTTTTTGGGCAGCTGTAACTTTGCAGTGTTTAAGAGGTTAGACACAAGTCAACCAGGCCTGCTCTGAAGCCCAGCTCTGCCCTTTGCAGCTGTGTGATTTGAAGCAAATGAATAACCTCTCTGTACCCATCAGTGTCTTCACCTTAAAGCAGACAACCACACCACCAAACGTAAAATAGAGAGCTAGTGGGAAGCAGCCGCATGGCACAGGGAGATCAGCTCGGTGCTTTGTGACCGCCTGGAGGGGTGGGATAGGGAGGGTGGGAGGGAGGGAGACGCAAGAGGGAAGAGATATGGGGATATATGTACAGCTGATTCACTTTGTTATAAAGCAGAAACTAATACACCATTGTAAAGCAATTATACTCCAATAAAGATGTAAAAAAACAAAAAAACCAAAAAGAAACAGACAACCACATTGATAATGACATCTAGGCCTCAGAGGGGGGAAGTGAAGCAGCGACCAATCTGCAGCTCAGATTATCTGTGGGCTCATCTGGTGTGAGAAGCCACCGGGGCTGAGCCTGCTTCTCCTTCCTCTGGATCCTCCATCAGCGGCTCTGACCCCTGCGCCCAGTGTGTGTTTGGCCCCATGACCAAAGTTTGACATCCACGCCACACCAGCAAGGGCAGAGGCAACAAGAACAGGCACTGGTGTCACTCCGTCCTCCCTGTGGGGCCCAGCTTACGCTTGTGGTTCCACCTTGTCTCTGCACTTCCCGCTTGACCTCCATCTTCCCCTCCCGATGGCCTAACCACTGGACTTCAAGCTCCAGCATCAGATGCAAAGACAGCAGCCTTGCAGACACTGATCAACCAGCTCCTACAGTTGTGAAAGGTCAAATCATATATACATATATGTATGTGTACATCTATGTATATATACATGTGCACATATATCTACACACACACATATGTATATATGCATGGGTGCATGTGTGTATACATCTGTATCTGTATCTGTATCTGTACCTCCAGGTGGTTCCACTTCTCTGTTTGAACCCTGATATATCCTTGATGGGTTGCTTCTGGGATTGTTTCTTGCAGACATCTCTCTCTCTTTCCTTGTCTCTTGCTTTGACATTTTCACTTGCTTTTCTTACATTTGCTAATAGCACCTCAGTGGCTAAGAGCCATGGCCAAGCCATCTATGATGAACGTGACAATAATAATATTCAGTTGCAGCCTCTATTTCCTGCTTGCTTACTTGCCAAACCCTATGCTAACATCTTTTCACACATTATTTTATTTAATCCTTACAATCCAATGGAAGCAGGGCTTTTTAAATACCTATTTTATAAATGAAGAAATTGAGGCTCAGGGAAGCTGAGTAACTCACCTAAGATCATAAATAAGAGTCTATGTGCCTCAAAAAACCACCATGGGCTTCCCTAGTGGTGCAGTGGTTGAGAGTCCGCCTGCCGATGCAGGGGACAAGGGTTCGTGCCCCGGTCAGGGAGGATCCCACATGCTGCGGAGCAGCTGGGCCCGTGAGCCATGGCTGCTGAGCCTGCACGTCCGGAGCCTGTGCTCCACAACGGGAGAGGCCACAACAGTGAGAGGCCCACGTACCACAAAAAAAAACAAAAAACAAAACAAAAAACCACCATGTATTGCCTCCCACTGTAAGTGATCCATCCAGAACACAAGTCTGGAGCAAAATGCACATTTATATGAAATTTTACCCCATCTTCTTCCAGAAACACTAAAGCACCTTAAAAGGGAAACATAATGTGAGGTAGGTTAATTAGTGATAAAAACAGAGCAGAGAAACTCTAGAAAAGAAGTTGGTACCAGGCACCTGTGGGTAGTTGAATTTAAGTCTATACAGGAGATTAAACTCATTAGCATAAATTTCTATGCAAAACCTTTCCCGCAAAATAGGCAACCAAAGAATGAATCAATTTTAAGGCATACTGTCATGTTTTCTTTTAGACTTTGTGTACAATTTATTCTCATAATTGCCAGAAACCACAAGTGAGGCATGGAAAGACTAGGAGGCTTGTCATATATTTAGGAATTAGAAATGCTCTTATATAAAACTAGAACAACAACTTGGGTCTTCTATCATACTGCTGAATGCCATGCTTGGGTCACGAAACTCTTCTTGTCTCTGGTTTATCACTTAAATAAATGAGGTAGAATTACTAATTAGGCTTACAATGTTACCATAAAGAAAGTTAGGTTCTAAGAAATGAGTTTCCTAAGTCCAGAATGATAAGAACACTATTTCACAGCTCTGACCTACCAGCCATACACAACTCTATTTGCTTCCAGCTTGAGGCAAAAAAGCAAATGAAATGAAGTCAACTTGGTGGAACATTGTAGAAAATCTCTATCCATCTATGTGTTTATCTCGTATTCCATTCATTTAACATGTATTTATTGATCACTACTCCATGCCACACACTGTTCTAGGCACTGGGGATGCAGCAGTGAATAAAACAGACAAAAATCCCGACGGGAACTGAGCTCACACTAGTCAAGCCTATTTCTGAATTTGCAAGGACCTCTTTGTTATAAATATGACTCTAACATACGAACAAGGTCAATTTTTCAATAATAACATGCATATAGGTCCTTACAGTTTATGCAAAACACTTTCATGTAACCATAGCATTTATTTCTCAAAAGAACCTGGGGAGTTTGCAAGAAATAAGACAGATCCCTTTAAATGAAGAGACAAATAATAACACGTTACCAAATGAAAAATGAACAAAGGGCATGAACAGATATTTCTTCATAAGGAAAAAAATCCAATGACTAATAAACATGGAAAAATATTCAACTTCCTTAGTGCTCAAATATATGCAATTTGTAGCTGAAAGGTAAAAATTTTTACCTGCGAAAGTAACAAAACTCAAAGGGAAAAAAAAAAAAAGATTGTACCCAGAGTTGGTGAAGAACCATGAGGATGTAACCACATATGCAGAGAACCCTTAAATGCATATACCCTTTGATATAGTAATTCTGCTCTTAGTAACTCATCCAATAGAAATAATCAAAAATTTGGATTTAAAATAGCAAAAGAAAAAAAATTTTTTAAACTGTAAAAAGTAATCCAAGTTATAACTAAAATAAAGAAATTATATAGAGACCCTTCTCTGGAGACCACTGCCCCACAGGGTCAGACATCCAACACTGATTAATGGCCCTTTACAATGTGACATCTAAGGGGCATCTTACCTAAACTGCAGGTACAACTGCACCCCACTGACACGCCAATCACAAACTAAAAGTGAGGAAGTGGATATGCATAAACAGGAGTGAACCTATGATTGACAAAACAAACGAATTCTGGAACTACTGTTGATTCATCTAAGCTTTTTTTTTTCTATAGGCCCTCAATTTATAAAAGTCATTTACTTTGACACCTCCCTGCTAGGTAGTAAATCTCTCGTGTCTTACCACTTTGTATGTGATAATGATAATGATATTAATGTTGCTTAAAGTTTTACTATATGCCATGCACCATGCTGAAGGTATTATCTCCTTCCAACAAGGCCCAGAGCTTGGCACTATGACTAGCATATCTACATTACTGTGCGTCTGAGAGGAGACTGAGAATTGAAAAGGTAACTTGTCCAAGGTCATGCAGCTAGTATTTGAGATTTGAATCTAGTGACCCGCTTCTGCTCTGAATCCCATGCCCCTTAACAACTGTGCCACACACCCTGACCTTTTACCTTATATTATAGTTATCTGAAGAGTTTTTTTTAATTTTATTTAATCTGTCTAATTAGGTCCTAAGTTATATAAGGGGAACACATTTCTCACTCAACTCTGAGTATGATATTTTGCACCCAGTTGGCACTCAATAAATGCTTGGGTCATAAATGAACAAAGCTGCAGTTGTTTTGAAGTCATTTCTGACTCCTTTACCTCATTCAATGTTCAATCTTTCTCCTGGTTGTCAGGAGAATTCTTCCTCCCGGGGGGAAAAAATGTCTTAAAGCAAAAATTTTTTCCCCCATTTTCCTTGCCATCATCTTGTTTGAGGCCTTATCCCCTCAAGCCAGACTCCACCAATAGCCTCCTGACCATTCTTCCAGACTCCAACCCATCCTGCCCACTCATAACCCTAAAATACTATTTAATCAAGGTTTCCCAACTGATGAGCCCAGATGCAAGATTGAAACTCTGGGATCCCAGGGTGACCAGGCGTGGGCAGAGCTCATAGGCTAGTCACCTTTGACCAAAAGTATTCTCCCAGGTGACAAGCAGTCCTGGTGTAGCCTGAGGTTGACGATTTGTCTGGACATGAGACTTTCAGTGCTATGGGAAAACTCAGAAGGTTCCAGGCAAACCAGGACAAGTTGGTTTTGCTATATTCTCCTCCCAGTCTCCAAATCCCTTTCTCTTTAGTGCCGTGTACTCTACAAATAACTATTTTCTGCTTATGCCATGTAAAAATAGGGAGGTACAGATTTAGATCAATTCAAATCCTCACACAAAGACATTCAATAGCTCGTGCTGCCTAGGAGAAAATCTTCTGTACTCAGACTACCATTCAAAGCCCTTGGCAGTTTGGCCAGGACTAATCTTGTCTCCAGCTGCCTGCCACCTTGACCCCTCTGCCCAGCCTCCTGGGTCTCCTGATTGCCCACTGAATTATCTTTTCCATTTTCCCTCATTTATCCCTGACTTCTCCATCTGGAGGGCTTTACTGCCCCCTGTCTACTTATCCAGAACCGTCCCCAAGGATTCAGCTAGGTCAAAGCCCTTTCCCAAGCCTAACCCAGTCTTCTGTGAAGGCTTGATGACCTCAACTCAGGACAATTATTTGGACCACTCATTGGTAGGAGTCAAGCACATGAGACCCTCCCCACTTCTTGAACAGATGTGTTGAGCTAATTTTCCCCTTCCAAGAGTTATCTTATCCTTTCCCGTGTTTATATCTCGTCTGTCCAACCAGAATGCAGCCTCTTTGATGGCAGGTGTTACATCTTACATTTGTGTCCCTCACAGCACTTAGCAACACTATTTCTTATACAGAGTGAGCACGCAATAAATACGTGTTTGTAGGTAACCGGTTAATACTTTCTCCTCCCATCCCCACCATGCGAGGAACTCAGCAACCCTTCCACACAGATAAATGCTCCTATTTTCTGTGTGTGGCTAAACTGCCTTTTTATTTTTCTGCCTCCAGACTCAGCTTTCCTTAAATGCCTGGGTAGGAGAATAGAACCAAGAGCAAAGTATAAACACGTCCCTCCTTGGTGATTAAAAAAAAAGAGGGGGGGGCAGAATCACATTGGGGTGGGGTGGGAGGAGGGGAGACAGGAAGGAAATATTATATCAGAAATGTAAAGAAAGCACCTTTAAGAAATTCTGGAGAGACAGAGCATTCCAAATATAGGAAAAGAGATAGAGCAAAGGTAGGGAGAAAAGGGCTTCACAGAAAAGAAAAAAATAAATAAAATGAAGCTGTCTATGTTAGAGTATGGCCAGAGAAACCTACAGAAAGGCCTGGCACAAACGCCAAGCTCTGTGTGAAGGGGCAGCCTGTGTTCCCCCCTCCAGAAGGCCACCGGGGAGGTCGCTGCCCAGCCCCAATTACAGGACTGAGGCCAGAGGCACACGGAATGATGGAAAATTTCCTTCAGGCGACATAATCTCGGCATAAAAAGCAATGCTGATCCATTTCCCTTCCAGCCAAAAATAAATCAAGTTAGACAAAGGAAATTAGGCAATAGGTTAACACGACTCCAGCTGCAGCTGCAAAATCAGCTTAATGTACCTTCACTCTCCCTCCCCAGCTCTCTGCTTTGCACAGCCCGCTCTTCTGGGAGGGCACCGAGGAGGTGTTCTGCAGGCGCAGGGCATCTTTTAACTGGAAAATGTCCACTGTCCTCTGGTGTCCAAAGAATCCCCCAGCCAGCAGGACGTGCTGCGAAGTGAGATCCCCGAGTACTGGCAGATTTGCAGGGACCTATATGCCACGTGCGCACTTGTCACCAAGGACAGAGCACGCAGTCTGCTGCCCTGCAGCCCAGCGAGGAAGCTCTGACCCTGGATTCAGGGGTGCCCTGCTCAGCACCCCCAGCTCTCCACTCTGCATGAACCTATATATATATATATATATATACACATATATAGATGTGTATATATGGACATATGAACTTAATCTCAGTTTATACATGATAAAGTGGGGAAATCAGGGCCAACATGTATGTTTACGCAAAATATGTGAGGCTGTAACCAGGGGCCCTGATGAATAGGAAACCGTTATATGTCTGTGTTCGTGTGTCTTTGTTTGATGCTAATATTCTGTATTTCAGGGGTTAGGGATGCAGTTAGAATAACAAAATAGGTGCAAAGCCAGGTCTACAGGTGGATAGTTGCTGTGTAACCTCGGGGGACAGGAAGGGATCATAAGCCCAAGTTGTCTAACCCCACTTCCTATCACCCACACCCCATCTCCACATTCCATCCCACTCTGTTAGTGACAGCTGATCCCTGGAATGTCAGACTCGCAGCTCACAAAATAATGACTGCAGCCAAAAAGCAAAAGCCACCACCTCTCCACTAACCCTGCCCCTGCCACCCAAGTAAGGAGTGAGATTATGCCTCGCTTTTGTCTTCAGCTGCCTACTGTGGTCTTTGACACATGGCAGGGGTCCAATATATGGTTCTTAATAACTGAATAAATGAATGTGGGACAAGATAAGAGGTAATTAGGCTACAGGTTTAACGCGACTCCAGAACGGAAAGTTCTGCATTTACTTACAAAGAATTGAGCAATTTTATATCTTTCTACTGGCAAAAATTTGACAGCATTTGATGTAAAACAAATCAGGGACTAGACAGATGTCCTATAGAAACTCTCACACATGTATACAAGGATGTACACACTGTCTGAAACAGTGAAAGACTAGAAACAACCTAAATGGCCACCAGCATAGGAAGATATATAATTAATCATGCTATATTCATAAAATAGAATACGATACAGCAGTAGAAAGGAATGAAACACCTACACACATTTCGACATGGTTAGGTGCCAATAAACGTAATATTGAGAAAGTTGCACAATAATATATATGGTACAATACAATCCATTATACACAAAAATACACAAAATATATTTATTGTGTATATATTGTGCTTGGGAATGCATATATATATATATATATATATATATATAGTACAAATAGGAAGAAATGCATGGGAGTAATAAACATCAAATCCAGGATCCAAGGTATTTATTGGGGGGAGGGGAGGAGATGGGCTTGGGAAGGTTAATACACAAATGTTAACTGCATTATTCTTTGTGACTTTTGTTTATATTAAATATTGCATCTTTGAAGAATTATGGACACTGTAAATTACTATCTGCTCAAATGGACTTAAAAGTGTGAAACAAACAAACAAACAAAAACCATTTAGCATAAACCTGTTATTTTAACATAAACACCAGAGAAGGCCCAATATAAGTTTTTATATTATTGACTGAATAAATGTGATATTAGAACTCCACGCAATTGCTCACATTTCACATTTTTAACCTACAAATGGCAATTTCATAAGGTACATCACAGAAGAAAACGTCATAAGGGAAATGCAAAGTTCTGCATTTAGCTATAAAACCAATCAGCCTCACATGTTCCTGCTCTCGTGGTATTACAAGCAGAATCGGATCCAGTTCTGGGACTTGTGTCTTTGTAGGATGTGGACAAGTGTGTGTCAAGAGAAGGGCGAGCAGAAGTGTGGTCAGGACATGGGGATTCTGCTAATCATGGACCTAAGGATCCACTGAGGGATCTGAGGATGCTTATCTGGTGATGGGATAACTTATTGGCGCCAGTGTCTTTCTTTCAATGTTTGATTGAATGAATGAATGAACTATTATCTGAGAATGTAGATACATTCTTCATAGCTTCAGAGGCCAAACATGTTAGCAGCTGGAAGGAGGGGATTTTTAATGCAACCAAAGTAAGAACATCCTAACAATTACAACCATCCCAGGAAGGACTGAACAGTTTGGTTAGGTAGTAAGTTTCCTAAAACTAGTACTAATCAAGCAGGGCTATAGAGAACTCTGTTTGGGGAGTTAACTGGACTTTGAGTTCCAAAGTCTTCTCTCACACTATGAGAACCAGTGCTTCTTAAGTCTGAGTGAGGAACAGAATCCCCTGGGGGGCTTGTGAAAACACAGGTTGCTGGGCTCTACCCTCAGAGTTTCTGAGACAGCAGGCTCCGGGAGGTGCCTGAGAATTAGCATTTCTAATAAATTCCCAGCTGATGCTGATGCTACTGGTCCAGGAACCACACTTTGAGAACCCCCCACCTTTTCTTTTTTTTTGGCCGCACCGTGCAGCATGCGGGACCTTAGTTCCCCAATGAAGGATTGAACCCGTGCCCCCTGCATTGGGAGTGAGGACTCTTAACCACCAGACTGCCAGGGAAGTCCCAAGAACCCCTGTTCTTAAAAAAAGAAAAAAGGTAAATGAGCTTACATTAAGGTTTTTTGTTTTGTTTTTTGAGCTTTGTTCAGGCCATTAGAAAAGACTGTGCTTCCCTAAATTACTCACTGCCTCCAAACAGACTTCCAATTGTCATCGTCTTCTAAAGAGAACAATGCATAGTAACTGATGCTTTCTCCAAAGGCCTTTGTAGGAAGCCATGCTCTTTGCTGTGCTTTAAGCATATAAGAACGGGGCTTCCCTGGTGGCGCAGTGGTTGACAGTCTGCCTGCCGAGGCAGGGGACACGGGTTCGTGCCCCGGCCCGGGAAGATCCCACATGCCACGGAGCGGCTGGGCCTGTGAGCCATGGCCGCTGAGCCTGCGCGTCCGGAGCCTGTGCTCCGCAACGGGAGAGGCCACAACAGTGAGAGGCCCGCGTACCACAAAAAAAAAAAAAAAAAAAAAAAAGAATATAAGGACACTGGGATTCTTTTCAGGTACTGATACTAAATTTCCCTCCATCCATTTTCATTCCATCTTCTGAACCCTCCGTAACCAAGGGCCCATGTTTTTAAGATAACTGGCCAGAATTAGAAATGAGTCTGGGACCAAAACACAGAGTCGTTTAACCCACAAAAGGATCCAATCTGGCTTAAGTCACATTCATGGCCAGGCCAGGTCTGACAATGTTACCGGCCACTGACTCTGGAACGTATCCTTGTCAAGTACTGCTTTGGGGAAGGAGAAGGAAGAAGTGCCAAGAATTCTTTTTTTTTTTTCAACTCAGAGGGAAAAATGTAAAACCTGGATCTTGAACGTGTTTCCAAAGCAGATAAACAAAGCCCAACCAAAATTTTAAAATCACATTTGTTCACTGGCCCGAGACAATTAATATCTGGTTTAGTCACTCAGTAAATAATTATTGAGCTGCTATATATTCCTGGCACTGTTTTGGTACCTAGGGATACAGCTGTAAATTAAGACAGGCAAATGCCAAAGACAGAAAAATTTACAACATATGTCAGGTAGGAAGAAAAATATAGCAGGTTAGAAAAGCCTATGCCTTTCATACAACCACCATCCCTTGGTGCTTATTTGTTACCCAAATCCTAATGCTTAAAATAAACTATGCTTACTCTGGCAAAAGCAAATCGTCAACGATAGAATATGGGTTACTGTGGTCTGTCCCTAAGCCACTTTTCCTGTATCATTTGAAGAAAATTGCAGCTATTAGTAGTGAAGTCCTTGGAAATCATTTCTAGTTCACTTGAAAGGTTCAGCTGCATAAGAACATGTTTAAATAAACAACCTGGAATAAATAGTGGTTAAAATTTCACCCGTATGTAATCAGCAAGCTAGCTTTTTTCATGCATAGTCCAAAACTTTTTTTTAAAAGCAAATGTCTTCCGAAGGTCACAAAATGGATCTTAGGTGGTTTGTTGAAACTGTTTCACTGCAAATAATTTTTCAAAGGAGTCAGCTCTGGGGGCACATGAGTTCTGATTTAATCAGGTTATCTTAGCCTAAAGAACCCACTAAGCTCCTTAATTTTAGTCATCCTTGCTGCAAGTTGCAGGTGTGTAAGAAACACAAGAGATGGCGCTTTCACATGAAATATAATTTTAGTCCTGTTTGGTTTGAAGTAAGTCATTACTGCTTTTGAATCACAATTATAGTTAATAAGAGCTCCCACTTATTTGATCAACTGACCATCTACTGCCACTGACCACCTACTACTACTGAGCACCTACTGCACGCCAGGCACTACTGAACATTAATTATGTACCATGCATTTCGGATATTTTGTTTTTTATTTCATTTATTATACCAAGCATTTTACGTACACTATCTTAAACACAACAATGCTATCAGATAAACGTCAATCATCATCATCATCCCTATTTTACAAATAAACAGGCTGAAATTCAGAAAAATTAAATAACATTCCCAAGGTCGCATCCAGTTAGCATGTGGCAGACAGAGTAGGAATTGAACCCCAAAGCCTTTCTCTTTACGCTCTGGTTCTGCTCCTGCCCCCAGCAGCTGAGAAGGTGGGCTGGATTTTGTGTGGATTAGCAAAAGTCATTTATTCCTCAAGAAACTTTGCTATCATTTGCCAGAAAATTGTCAAAATTACTCTATAAATCTATGGTAACTACTATGTGGCGGGTCCTCGGATAGCTGTGCAAAAGCAGAGCCTTGGTCAACCGTCACCTGACGCCAGGCTGCCCCCATGAACGTCTGCAAGACAACACGGTGAAAAAGCATGGCATAAGTCGTCTTCATGTCCAGCCACGCACATGGTACAAGGCCTGGGTCTCTCTCCCCTCCTCCCACGTGATGCGATGGTGTGGGTTTGGGGACTGGGAGAGGAGTGAGTTATAAACAGTCTTAGAAACAGGCATTAAAAGCAGAGTTTTCAGGCTGACCAACATTTACAAGCAGAGACACGGTAGTTGTGTTTATGTGCCTGTGTGTGAGTGCGTGCTAGCATGTGTGTGTGCAAACGCTTCTTTTGAGAAGGAAGATGATAGTGTACAAATTAGTTAAATGATACACGATGTGCAACTTCAAGGGAAAATGCTTAGTAGCTTCCGTGAAATAGTCACTGATAACATAGCTGCAATAATCAGCCACAGTCGTCATCACTATTCACCAAAGGGCACCTTACTCCCTATTTCTTCTTTTTCCCCACATCCCACACTCCCCACTAGCCAAGGATGAAACAGTCATTCTCCTTTTCACACACAAGGCCCTCTCTAGAACTCAGGGGGGCACTTTCATTAAGCTGCAAGTCATTACTCTTCTCTGAATATAGTTAAATTCATTTATCTCTATCTTCAATGAGAAAGGGAAGGAAATTAAGCAGGAAAGACAGCACAATGCCTTCAACAATGGTGTATTCAAGGTCGAAAGCCTGCCATAATTGAGTTAAAAATAATAAACGAAAATAACTGAGGAAAGTATGCCTGCTTTGCAAAATACAGTCCAGCCTAGAAGTCTTCATTAAATGTTCCAGTGCACACAGTGTGTTAGTGTGCTTGAGATTCTGTGAGATACCCTACCGCTCATAAATACTGAAAAGGGACAGTTGCCATGGTAACTAAGTGCTATTTAATGAATGCAGAAGAGCGGAAGCTCATAGGATAGTCTTAAATTGCCAGAACATGAGTTATCGCTGCTGCTATAGGCTTGCAAGTAACTCACATGCCATCTTCTCTAATAAGGTTTTTAACAAGTTGGCCAATTTGACTGGTCTCTGTATTTACCACATGATACCACAAGATTCTGTCTCGACACTACATGAAAATCATAATCCTGATTTCGTCCTCCTGACTCTAAGCTCCAAGATATCCTACAGAAATGGGCCAAACATTTGCATAGGCAACGTGTCCTTAAATTTCAAGCTCTGACCCAAGCAGTGATGTGTTAGGGCACACAGCTCTGTCACAAGCAATAGGCACTGGCTCAAAGGGCCGTCACACTCAATACGGCAGACTCTTTTTACTTCCAAAACAGGTGAATGCTCCACATGCACCAAACGCAGTTTGTTTTGATTGTGCAATGACACAGAAGAGCTATTGCAGCTCATTTCTGCAGGAACTTTTTACAGGCTAGTAACGTCTTAGGTAACCTTTCAACAGGGTGTCCAAACCTTCTCTGCAGATGCCCACTCTCAATCCTCTCTCAGCATCCAGCACCACATGTCAGATACCTCACCCTGGAATCATCGGCTTTTTATAAAGAAAAAGAAACATGGCTGCACTGCCTGTCTTTCCCTTGATCTCCTTCAGCAACTTTAATGCAGTCCATTTTTAAGGTTACAGATTGTGTTGCAAGCATACTTCTACATGCCATTAATAAGTAATGAGAATTAAAAAAAAAATAAGAAGGGAAAACTTCTGTGTTCCATGAAGCCAAATATCATTAGCAAACTCATCCATCCTCCAGAGGCTGGCTTTTTCTTGCATAACCAGAAGCTTGAATGCCCTGGTTGGGTCCCTTGGTGCAATGTGGGCTGTGGGCGCCCCCTTCAGGCTCTGGGGTGAAATGCACATTGCTGTCATTTGACATACTAACTAGTCAGCAGGGCAATTAATTGCTTTTGCTAAAAACCTTTCAGGAAATTTCGAAGGAAAATTCTGTTCAAACTCTAATGTTGTGGTCAGACATAAAGCCTTCACATCACCAGCTTTTAGCTAATATTAAAATTAGATAGGTAAAATCAAAAGGAGTATCTTGCAAGAAAAAAACCTACAGATGTATCTATTTGTTCATTTGATTAAATGCTTCTTCACTAGATGAGCTCTCTTTAAAATTGCCTGTGTCTGTAACGAACAAGATTAAAACTGGAGATAGGCAGCCCAAGACCTCTTCATCCTCCAGTCCCTTTCCACAGCCTGAACCTGTTCTTTCTGCTTGTAATCCCTGGCCTTAACTGCCTCCACCCAGACCCTGCTACCAATGCCTCAGTCTACCTCACCTCCATGTTTAGCCTTGACTCTCAGGGTCAGAAGCCTCATTTCCTCTCCTCTCTAACGTGACCCTAGGTCCTATGCCAATGACTGCACTAGTGCAAGAATGATCTTTCCTCCCTGGGCTTCCGCGGCACCTTGTTTCTGCCTCCCACGTGATATCCTTAACACATTCCTCCTGAGGCTGAGACCCTTTGACTTTATCTCTTATCTCCTCTCCATAGACTGTCAGCTTCCCAAAGGCAGGGCCTGGCTCTTGTACAACCTTGACCCTCATGCTTGGCTCTCAGCGATGCTCCTTGCTGACTGAATGAAAGAACCAGGAAGATAGCTCTCTGTTAACTTCATTTTCTTCTCTTATTTATTACAAGAGCTGCTTAAAAAGCTAATTGCGCCCCAACCTCAAAAATGAAGGGGACACAAGGAAAAGAAAACCCGTGAAGCAGTTCTTTCTTCTTTCCTTAGAGAATCCTTTCTCCTTTATTCATCTTCATTCATTTCAACAATTACCAATAACTTGCAATACGTTAAAAGTGTGAGGAAGGGCTTCCCTGGTGGAGCAGTGGTTGAGAATCTGCCTGCTAATGCAGGGGACACGGCTTCGAGCCCTGGTCTGGGAAGATCCCACTTGCCGCGGAGCAACTAGGCCCGTGAGCCACAACTACTGAGCCTGCGCTCCGCAATAAGAAAGGCCGCCATAGTGAGAGGCCCGCGCAACGCGATGAAGAGTGGCCCCCGCTTGCCACAACTAGAGAAAGCCCTCACACAGAAACGAAGACGCAACACAGCAAAAATTAATTAATTAATAAAAAACTAAAAAAAAAAGTGAGGAAATGCTATTCTTCTTACTTTTCCTCTCATTATAATTGTTGCTGAATAAAATCTTTCCAATTTTCCTTTATGTCATTTCTTTACTTTTCCTCAGCTTTATTGAACTGTAATTGACATATAGCATTGTGTGAGTTTAACGTGTTGATTTAAAAAAATAATTAATTTATTTATGGCTGTGTTGGATCTTCGTTGCTGCGTGCGGGCTTTTTCTCTAGTTGCAGAGAGCGGGGGCGACTCTTGGTTGCGGTGCGCGGGCTTCTCATTGCGGTGGCTTCTCTTGTTGCGGAGCACGGGCTCTAGGTGTGCAGGCTTCAGTAGATGTGGCGCACGGGCTTAGTTGCTCCGCAGCAAGTGGGATCAAACCCGTGGCCACTGCATTGGCAGGTGGACTCTTAACCACTGTGCCACCAGGGAAGTCCCTAACATGTTGATTTGATACACACTTACATATTGCAAAATGATTACTGCCAAAGCACCTCCATCATGTCACATAATTACCATTTCTTTTTTGTGGTTAGAACATTTAAGATCTACTCTCTTAGCAACTTTCAAGTATATAATATAGTTTATGCCATGTCTTAATCACATCAATCTTCCATACAGTGTGGAACCTGTATCCTTCTCACTCACCCCTTCAACATTTATTGTGTTTCTACTCTGTGCTGAACTGGGTCAGACTCTGGGGTTGTAGAATCAGTTAAAACATAAAACTAGAGCATAATTCCCCACTCCTTAAGTGTGGGCTGTGCATAGTGACTTCCTTCTAAAAAGTACAATATGGAAAGGGGAAGAAACGACTAATTGTACAGTGGAGAAAACAGACGCAGCTGATCCAGGTCAACGACGACAGTGGGAAGTCACGTTGATAGTAGGTACCCTTGAAAGGTTGTGATGAAAATAGTACTTTGCCTCTATGGTCTTCCTCCCCAAACCCGTAACCCCAGGCTAATAACGTCAAAAAAAAAAAAAAAAAAAAGGAAATAGACGTTCTGCAAAATACCTGACCAGAATTCCTCTAAACTGTCAAGGTCATCAAAAATAAAGTCAGAAACATACAGAACAGACTTGTGGTTGTCAAGAGGGAGGGATGGAGTGGGAGGCTGGGATTAGCAGATGCCAAGTGTTATATACAGAATGGGTAAACAACGAGGTCCTACTGTGCAGCACAGGGAACTATATTCAGTATCCTGTGATAAACCATAATGGAAAACAATATAAAGAAGAACATATATATATGTGTGTGTGTGTGTGTATAACTGAATCACTTTGCTGTACAGTAGAAATTAACACAACATTGTACATCAACTGTACTTCAATAAAAATAAGAAAATAAAGTCAGAAAAATTCTCAGAGACCAAAGGAGCCTAAGGAAACATGATCACTAAATGCCATATGGTGTCCTGGATGAGATCCTGGAATGGAAAAAGAATATTAGGCAAAAACTAAGAAAGTCTCAATGTATGAACTCCAGTTAATAATATCATATCACAACTGGTTCATTCATTGTAGCAAATGTATCAGAGTAATGTAAGATAATCATAACGGCAACCCACTGTGGGGCATTTGGGAGTCTCTGTGCTAACTCTGCAACTTTTCTGTAAATCTAAAACTATTCTGAAACAACACGTTTATTTTAAAAAATGGAACTAAAAAAAAAAAGGGCTTCCCTGGTGGCGCAGTGGTTGAGAGTCCGCCTGCTGATCTGGGGACACGGGTTCGTGCCCCGGTATGGGAAGATCCCACATGCCACAGAGCGGCTGGGCCTGTGAGCCATGGCCGCGAAGCCTGCGCGTCCAGAGCCTGTGCTCTGCAATGGGAGAGGCCACAACAGTGAGAGGCCCGTGTACCGCAAAAAAAAAAAAAAAAAAAAAAAAAATGGAATTAGACTTCAAGAATGTTAACGAGGGAGAAAGACAGTGAATAAAGGCTGTGACGCAGCATGGTCGGTAGGCGTGCGGCATTCCAGAGAACGCAGTCTGCGAGGCGAGGAGAGGCAGACCGTCACGGCCGGTGGGGTAGTGGCTGGAGACAGGAGGAAACTATGGGTGACTTGCGGACAGTTAGCGAAGGCTTAAAATATTATCTCGCACCAGACAGGTCCTCCTTGAGGTCATCAGCATAAATTTTGGTCAGGAACAGCCAGCTCAGATGAGCAACTTTCTCCTAACAAGCGGGCCAAGAGTAGAGAAGGCTGGTGCTATGATCGACCTGGATAAGGGATCAGCATTCAGTTTCTGTCAAATTCTCTCTTTTGATATGAACTATGATAAATGCACTTTCTCCTTCTTCAAATATGTACTCCTTTTCAAAGGTGAGGGAGAAATGAGAACACTCAAACTGTCCGGTCTAATTCCTAGCAAGGTGGAGAGCCATGGGAAGGCCATTCCCTGTGGACCTTCTTTTTAACCCTACACCTGGGTATCTCCAGCGGTACCAGCCTTAGTCTCCTCCGCTGTTGTAAAGTCTGAGGACACCACCAGCTCAGGTGTAAAGCACTGTCTTCCTTAGACAACTGGACAAAGAAAAATGACCTGAACTCAGGGTTGTGAATAATTCACTTCCTTTACTTACCACATATATTGTTGCTTGGAGGATATTTATAGGCTGTGATTATGTCTCTTTGAGTCATGTTTTCAGACTATATAAATTTAGACCACTCTCTCACCAGTGTTAGCTACTGATTTCTATAACATTCTTTGTCCTCCTTTTCCTAGTCAGTTGTTTCAGAATAGCCCTTAATGATCCAGATGTTTAGTTCTTATTCTTTTTTAAGATCTACATATTACCTGCTTCATTTCCTTCATTTCTAGCCTAAGAATAACTAACTTAAGGTCAAGCTAAAAAGCCTCTGTGCTTTTAAGTTTCTATCACTTTCGCTCATCAGTTCTCTAGTATTTCTTATATAATATCTGTCCTTCACTTTGTAACAGTAATGATATCAGAAAATTAAATATTTACATTTTTATATGTGTCTTTTAGGAAAATGATACATATTGGCATGTGATTACTAGTGCTGAGTCTTCTCTATTGATGTCTGCTTATTGTGTATAACTAAGTGCTAAGCATAAAGAAAACCAGCACAGCCCAAGAGCCTGATGTGTAGATCCTGTTCCCAGCTCATCAGTGCCAAGCTGGAGAACCCAGGCATGTCATTTAAGGTCTCTGAATGTCCGTCCACTCTCTCATCTGTAAGATGAGATATTAATAATTTTTATGCCTACTTCAGAAGGCTTCTGTTACAATCTCATGAGAAATGCAAAAATGTTTTGTAATCTCAGAAATTACTAAGGTTACTTTATATTTATCAAGTTTGGCTGGAGGCAGATGAACCACAGGATTCTATTTCTCTGACTCTCGGAGACTTTTAAAAAACTGGAGACCTTTTTGTTTTTCTTTTCTTGTTTTAATGTCCTTTTGAAATACGGAGAAATATTATCTTTGCTTGGGAGCATGTGTTGAAATGATCTAGCCCTCTTTGGATTTCTTTGACTTATATCTTGCTTCTGCAACCCTTTAAGAATTTTCTCTAAGCCACCGTCAGAATTTTTTGCACTATCCTTCTTCATCTTTTTCAGTGCGAAAACTGCAGAATGTGAGAAATGGGATAGAAGGGGTGGTTAAGAGGAGCCTCCCTAGAATAATGAATCTGGAAGAACACAGGCATACCTCGGAGACAGTGCAGGTTTGGTTCCAGAGCACTGTGATAAACTGAGTATGACAACAGAGCCAGTCACATGAATTTTTTGTTTTCCCAGGGCATATAAAACTTATGTTTATACTATACTGTGTCTATTAAGTGTGCAGTAGCGTTGTGTCTAAAGAAACAATACACATACCTTAATGAAAATTTATTTTATTGCTAAAAAATGCTAACCATCATCTGAGCCTTCGGCAAAGTCCTAATGTTTTTGCTGGTGGAGGGTCTTGCCTGAATGTTAATGGCTGCTGACTGATCAAAGGGGTGACTGCTGAAGATTGAGGTGGCAGTAGCAATTTCTTAAAATAAGACAACAATAAAGTTTGCCGCATTGATTGACTCTTCCTTTGATGAAAAAATTCTCTGTAGCGTGAAGTACTGTTTGATAGCATTTTACCTACAGCAGAACTTCTTTCAAAAGCGGAGGTAATCCTCTCAAACCCTGCCTCTGTTTTAGCAACTAAGTTTACAGAATATTCTAATTCCTTTTTTGTCATTTCAACACCTTCACAGCACCTTCATCATGAGTAGATTTCATCTCAAGAAACTACTTTCTTTGCTCACACATGAGAAGCAACTTCTCATCCATGAAAGTTTTACTATGAGATTGCAACAATTCATTCACAACCTCAGGCCCCACTTCTATTTCTAGTTCTCTTGCTATTTCCACCACATCTGCAGTTACTTCCTCCACTGAAGTCTTGAACCCCTCAAAGTCATCCATGAGGGTTGGAACCAACTTCTTCCAAACTCCTGTGAATGTTGATATTTTGACCTCTTCCCATGAATCACGAATGTTCTTAATGGCATCTAGAATGGTGAATCCTTTCCAGAAGGTTTTCAACTGACTTTGCCCAGATCCATCAGAGGAATCACTATCTATGGCAGCTATAGCCTTATGAAATGTATTTCTTAAATAATAAGACTTAAAAGTTGCAATTACTCCTGATTCATGAGCTGTAGAATGGGTGTTGGATCTTCAGGCATGAAAACAATATGAATCTTGTTGTGCATCTCCATCAGAGCTCTTGGGTCACCAAGTGCATAGTCACTGAGCAGTCATATTTCAAAAGGAAACTTTTTTTCTGAGAAGTTGCTCTCATCAGTGGGGCTTAAAATATTCAGCAATATCCACAGATGTACTGTCATCCAGGCTTTGTTGTTCCAGTTAGAGAGCACAGTCAGAGTAGATTTAGCATAACTCTTAAGGGCCCTAGGATTTTCAGAATGGTAAATGAGCATTGGCTTCAATTTCAAGTCATCAGGTACATTAGCCCCTAACAAGAGAGTCAGCCTGTCCTTTGAAGCTTTGAAGCCAGGCATTGACTTCTCCTCTCTAGCTGTGGAAGTCCTAGATGGCATCTTCTACCAATATAAGGCTGTTTCGTCTACACTGAAAATCTGTGGTGCAGTGTAGCCACCTTCATTAATGATCTTAGCTAGATCTTCTGGGTCACTTGCTGCATTGCCTTGTGCTTTTATGTTACAGAGATGACTTCTTTCCTGAAACCTCATAAGCCCACCTCTGCTAACTTCAAACTCTTCTTCTGCAGTTTCCTCACCTCTCTCAGCCTTCATAGAATGGAAGAGAGTTAAAGCTCTGGATTAGGCTTTGGTTTAAGGGAATGCTGTGGCTGGTTGGATCCTCTATTCAGACTACTAAAACTTTCTCTGTATCAGCAATAAGGCTGTTTCACTTTCTCATCATTCATTCGTGTGTTCACTGGAGTAGCACCTTTAATTTCCCTCAATAACTTTTCTTTTGCATTCACAACTTGGCTAAGTGTTTGGTGCAAGAGGCCTAACTTTCAGCCTATCTCGGCTTTCAATTTGCCTTAATCATTTCTAGCTTTTGATTTAAAGTGAGAGACATGAAACTGTTCCTTTCGCTTGAACACTTAGAGGCCACTGTAGGGTTCTTAACTGGCCGAATTTCAATATTGTTGTGTTTCAGGGAACAGGGAGGCCCAAGAAGAGGGAGAGAGATGGGGGAACAGCCGTTTGGTGGAGTAGTGAGAACACACACAAGTTCACTGTCTTACAGGGGCTCAGTTCGTCCCCAAACAATTACAGTAGTAACATCAAAGATCACTGATCACCACAACCAATGTAATAATAATGAAAAAGCTTCAAGTACTGCAAGAATTACCAAAATATGATGCAGAGACACAAACCGAGCAAATGCTATTGGAAAACTGGTGCTGATAGACTTGCTCCATGCAGGTTTGCCACAAACCCTCAGTTAGTTAAAAACATGGTATCTGTGAAGTGCAATAAGGTATGCCTACATAGACGTGTTTACTACAACATAACCCTTAATAGTCTTTGAATAAATGCATATTCAGTAAAGGTAGAAGGTCTTATCGTATCCCCGTTTGCACACATACGCGTGCATGCACACACACGCGTGCATGCACACACACACACGCAACGTTAAAGTATGTGGAATTTTCTCCATTACAGCTGCAGAGTTTATGAAAAACAGAAATCAGGATGCAGGCGTTGTCTGTGCCAACATCCTATAAGGAGAAATTAACAAAGCTTCAGCTTCTATTGAATACTTTTCTGAATTGGTGGAATCAGCCAAACCTGCGATACTCACATAGAATTATGGAAATTGGAAACAAAAAGCCGGAGTCTACTGGGAATGACAGGCTCAAGATGAACTCAGCTGGAAAATTTGGCTAACTAAAAGTGACATCCTTTGTGCTGAAATTTTTCTATCTGGAAGCTGTAAAAAGGCTGTAATTATTTCGAGTTTTCAATGCAGCCCTTTTCAAACTAAGCCTTTCCTTTTTCTTCATTGCTCTGCACCTTTCCTCCATGTGAACTCAGGCGTTTGCCAAGCACTAAAGTGGGAAATTCATACTGGTTTTATACACACATGCATTTCCAGGGAATGGGAAGCAACACAACTTTTGCATTCTCTATGCCAAGGAAAACAAAAGAATGTTTGTACATCAAAACCTTTATCTTGTGCATAGGCTCAAAATACCTGAGCCTGGCTAAATAAATCACCTAATAAGAAATGCCTGATTAAGGCCAATGAAAATTTCTTTGCAAGTTAGTGCTTCTTCTCCATGGAGAAGCCAATACAAAAACTTAGACTTACCTTGTGGCTTTTGGGTCCCAAATCACAATGTCAGCATCTGAGCCCACAGCTATTTTTCCTTTTCTTGGATACAGATTAAAGATTTTAGCTGCATTTGTGCTGGTAACTGCCACAAACCAGTTTTCATCCATTTTGCCACTGTGCTGTAAAACAATTCAAGGAAGAAAATACATTTCTTTTTCTGATAAATGATAAAACACTAAAAATCTCCTGTCAATCAAAGTACAAGAATTTTATCTCTTAGAACCAAATAAAATTGCACCTAATTTCTTATATCGTGAAGCCAAACACACCTGTGAATACTGATAAATCTTAAACAATCATAATGATAATAATGGGGATGAATGGGGTTATATATGGAAGCCTGAAGATAAGTTTTCAAAAACCTACCAGCTTAACAAAACAGCCCCATTAATTTTTCCCATTCTTTCCAAAATCACACAGACAAGAGCTAAATATTGGTAACAATATTTCCAATTCTTGTTTAAAGTTTACTACCACCACCTACTACATTTATAATCTAGGCCTAAGATTTATGAGATGATCATGTAGACATTATGTGGAATATTACAGTTAAAATAAGATAGACCTATAATTCAGGTGACTACGTTTTTAGAAATCAACTAAGATTCAATTTTGTTCAATTTTGTGCTACTGAAATTTACATGAACCAACAGGCATGGACTGTCTGCTGTAAGAGATTTTAAAATGGACAAACTTCAGTGGGATGTGATCCCTCTAAAATGATTTGTTTTTAAATGTTGAGAATTCATCCCTATGTACATTTACATGGCAAGAGCATCCTTAAGGTTTATTTAATTATCAAAGAGTCCTCATCTCATAAAAACATTAAGAACCATGTCCTGAAAGTAATTTTCCCCTAAATAAACCATCTGAATGTTTCAGAAAGTAACATAGGCTCCTGTATATTATGAAGAAGTATCCGATCACTTTAAAGCCATTTATACACTTTATATATTATGAAAATCTGCTGTAATGAAGGTACTCATTGTAATTCACACAAGTTCAAAGTGAAAGGTTGGACTGTTATCAAGAAAGTCTAGGCTTCCAGGAAGATGGCGTAAGAGTAAGACGCGGAGATCACCTTCCTCCCCACAGATACACCAGAAATACATCTACACGTGGAACAACTCCTACAGAACACCTACTGAACGCTGGCAGAAGACCTCAGACCTCCCAAAAGGCAAGAACCCCCCCCACGTACCTGGGTAGGGCAAAAGTAAAAAGAATAAACAGAGACAAAAGGATAGGGACGGGACCTGCACCAGTGGGAGGGAGCTGTGAAGAAGAAAAGGTTTTCACACACTAGGAAGCCCCTTCGCGGGCGGAGACTGCGGGTGGCGGAGGGGGAAAGCTTCGGAGCCGCGGAGGAGAGCACAGCAACAGGGGTGCGGAGGGCAAAGCAGAGAGATTCCCGCACAGAGGATCGGTGCTGACCGGCACTCACCAGCCCCAGAGGCTTGTCTGCTCACTCACCGGGGCGGGCGGGGCTGCGAGCTGAGGCTCGGGCTTCGGTCGCACGGAGAGGACTGGGGTTGGCGGCGTGAACACAGCCTGCAGGGGCTTAGTGCGCCACGGCTAGCCGGGAGGGAGTCCGGGAAAAGGTCTGGAGCTGCCGAAGAGGCAAGAGACTTTTTCTTCCCTCTTTGTTTCCTGATGCGCGAGGAGAGGGGATTAAGAACGCTGCTTAAAGGAGCTCCAGAGACGGGCGCAAGCCGCGGCTGAAAGCGCGGACCCCAGAGAGACGCATGAGACGCTAAGGCTGCTGCTGCCGCCACCAAGAAGCCTGTGTGTGAGCACAGGTCACTATCCACACCAGCCTTCCGGGGAGCCTGTGCAGCCCGCCACTGCCAGGGTCCCGGGATCCAGGGACAACTCTTCCAGGAGAACGCACGGCGCGCCTCACGCTGGTGCAACGTCACGCCGGCGTCTGCCACCGCAGGCTCGCCCCGCCCTCCGTGCCCCGCCCTCTCCCCCCCAGCCTGAGTGAGCCAGAGCCCACGAATCAGCAGCTCCTTTAACCCCGTCCTGTCTGAGCGAAGAACAGACGCCTTCCGGCGACCTACAAGCAGAGGCGGGGCCCAATCCAAAGCTGAGCCCCCGGGAGCTATGAGAACAAAGAAGTGAAAGGGGAATCTCTCCCAGCAGCCTCAGAAGCAGCGGATTAAAGCTCCACAATCAACTTGATGTACCCTGCATCTGTGGAATACATGAATAGACAAGGAATCATCCCAAATTAAGGAGGTGGCCTTTGAGAGCAAGATTTATATTTTCCCCTTTTCCTCTTTTTGTGAGTGTGTATGTGTATGCTTCTGTGTGAGATTCTGTCTGTATAGCTTTGCTTCCACCATTTGTCCCAGGGTTCTATCCGTCCGTTTTTTTTTTCCTCTTAATAATTATTTTTTATTTTAATAACTTTATTATATTTTATCTTACTTTATTTTATTTTACTTTATCTTCTTTCTTTCTCTTTTTCCTTCCTTCCCTCCTTTCTTCCTTCCTCCCTCCCTCCCTCCTTTCTTCTTTTCTTTCTTTCTTTCTACTTCTACTAATTCTTTCTTTCTACTTTTTCTCCCTTTTATTCTGAGCCGTGTGGATGAAAGGCTCTTGGTGCTGCAGCCAGGAGTCAGTGCAGTGCCTCTGAGTTGGGAGAGCCAACTTCAGGACACTGGTCCACAAGAGACCTCCCAGCTCCACGTAATATCAAACGGCGAAAATCTCCCAGAGATATCCATCTCAACACCAGCACCCAGCTTCACTCAACGACCAGCAAGCTACAGTGCTGGACATCCTATGACAAATAACTAGCAAGACAGGAACACAACCCCACCCATTAGCAGAGAGGCTGCCTAAAACCATAATAAGTCCACAGACACCCCAAAACACACCACCAGACGTGGACCTGCCCACCAGAAAGACAAGATCCAGCCTCATCCACCAGAACACAGGCACTAGTCCCCTCCACCAGGAAGCCTACACAACCCACTGAACCAACCTTAGCCACTGGGGACAGACACCAAAAACAAGGGGAACTACGAACCTGCAGCCTGCAAAAAGGAGACCCCAAACACAGTAAGATAAGCAAAATGAGAAGACAGAAAAACACACAGCAGATGAAGGAGCAAGATAAAAACCCACCAGACCTAAAAAATGAAGATGAAATAGGCAGTCTACCTGAAAAAGAATTCAGAATAATGATAGTAAAGATGATCCAAAATCTTGGAAATAGAATAGACAAAATGCAAGAAACATTTAACAAGGACCTAGAAGAACTAAAGATGAAACAAACAATGATGAACAACACAATAAATGAAATTAAAAATACTCTAGATGGGATCAATAGCAGAATAACTGAGGCAGAAGAACGGATAAGTGACCTGGAAGATAAAATACTGGAAATAACTACTGCAGAGCAGAATAAAGAAAAAAGAATGAAAAGAACTGAGGACAGTCTCAGAGACCTCTGGGACAACATGAAACGCACCAACATTCGAATTATAGGGGTTCCAGAAGAAGAAGAGAAAAAGAAAGGGACGGAGAAAATATTTGAAGAGATTATAGTTGAAAACTTCCCTAATATGGGAAAGGAAATAGTCAAGTCCAGGAAGCACAGAGAGTCCCATACAGGATAAATTCAAGGAGAAATACGCCAAGACACATATTAATCAAACTGTCAAAAATTAAATACAAAGAAAACATATTAAAAGCAGCAAGGGGAAAACAACAAATAACACACAAGGGAATCCCCATAAGCTTAACAGCTGATCTTTCAGCAGAAACTCTAAAAGCCAGAAGGGACTGACAGGACATATTTAAAGTGATGAAGGAGAAAAACCTGCAACCAAGATTACTCTACCAACAGGATCTCATTCAGATTTGATGGAGAAATTAAAACCTTTACAGACAAGCAAAAGCTGAGAGAGTTCAGCACCACCAAACCAACTCTACAACAACTGCTAAAGGAACTTCTCTAGGCAAGAAACACAAGAGAAGGAAAAGATCTACAATAACTAACCAAAAACAATTAAGAAAATGGGAATAGGAACATACATATTGATAATTAACTTAAATGTAAATGGACTAAATGCTCCCACCAAAAGACACAGATTGGCTGAATGGATACAAAAACAAGACCCATATATTTGCTGTCTACAAGAGACCCACTTCAGACCTAGAGACACATACAGACTGAAAGTAAGGTGATGGAAAAAGATATTTCATGCAAATGAAACCAAAAGAAAGCTGGAGTAGCAATTCTCATATCAGACAAAATAGACTTTAAAATAAAGACTATTACAAGAGACAAAGAAGGACACTACATAATGATCAAGGGATCGATCCGAGAAGAAGATATAACAATTGTAAATATTTATGCACCCAACATAGGAGCACCTCAATACATAAGGCAAATACTAACAGCCATCAGAGGGGAAATCGACAGTAACACATTCATAGTAGGGGACTTTAACAGCCCACTTTCACCAATGGACACATCATCCAAAATGAAAATAAATAAGGAAACACAAGCTTTAAATGATACATTAAAAAAGATGGACTTAATTGATATTTATAGGACATTCCATCCAAAAACAACAGAATACACATTTTTCTCAAGTGCTCATGGAACATTCTCCAGGATAGATCATATCTTGGATCACAAATCAAGCCTTGGTAAATTTAAGAAAATTGAAATTGTACCAAGTATCTTTTCCGACCACCATGCTATGAGATTAGATATCAATTACAGGAAAAGATTTGTAAAAAATACAAACACATGGAAGCTAAACAATACACTACTTAATAACAAAGTGATCACTAAAGAAATCAAAGAGGAAATCAAAAAATACCTAGAAACAAATGACAATGGAGACACGACGACCCAAAATCTATGGGATGCTGCAAAAGCAGTTCTAAGAGGGAAGTTTATAGCAATACAATCCTACCTTCAGAAACAGGAAACATCTCGAATAAACAACCTAACTTTGCACCTAAAGCAATTAGAGAAAGAACAAAAAAACCCCAAAGTTAGCAGAAGGAAAGAAATCATAAAAATCAGATCAGAAATAAATGAAAAAGAAATGAAGGAAACGATAGCAAAGATCAATAAAACTAAAAGCTGGTTCTTTGAGAAGATAAACAAAATTGATAAACCATTAGCTAGACTCATCAAGAAAAAAAGGGAGAAGACTCAAATCAATAGAATTAGAAATGAAAAAGGAGAAGTAACAACTGACACTGCAGAAATACAAAAGGTCATGAGAGATTACTACAAGCAACTCTATGCCAATAAAATGGACAACCTGGAAGAAATGGACAAATTCTTAGAAATGTACAACATGCCAAGACTGAATCAGAAAGAAATAGAAAATATGAACAGACCAATCACAAGCACTGAAATTGAAACTGTGATTAAAAATCTTCCAACAAACAAAATCCTAGGACCAGATGGCTTCACAGGCGAATTCTATCAAACATTTAGAGAAGAGGGAACACCTATCCTTCTCAAACTCTTCCAAAATATAGCAGAGGGAGGAACACTCCCAAATTCCTTCTACGAGGCCACCATCACCCTGATACCAAAACCAGACAAGGATGTCACAAAGAAAGAAAACTACAGGCCATTATCACTGATGAACATAGATGCAAAAATCCTCAACAAAATACTAGCAAACAGAATCCAACAGCACATTAAAAGGATCAAGCACCATGATCAAGTGGGGTTTATTCCAGGAATGCAAGGATTCTTCAACATACGCAAATCAATCAACGTGATACACCATATTAACAAACTGAAGGAGAAAAACCATATGATCATCTCAATAGATGCAGAGAAAGCTTTTGACAAAATTCAACACCCATTTATGATAAAAACCCTCCAGAAAGTAGGCATAGAGGGAACTTTCCTCAACATAATAAAGGCCATATATGACAAACCCACAGCCAACATCATCCTCAATGGTGAAAAACTGAAAGCATTTCCACTAAGATAAGGAACAACACAACGTTGCCCACTCTCACCAGTCTTATTCAACATAGTTTTGGAAGTTTTAGCCGCAGCAATCAGAGAAGAAAAGGAAATAAAAGGAATCCAAATCGGAAAAGAAGAAGTAAAGCTGTCACTGTTTGCAGATGACATGTTACTATACATAGAGAATCCTAAAGATGCTACCAGAAAACTACTAGAGCTAATCAATGAATTTGGTAAAGTAGCAGGATACAAAATTAATGCACAGAAATCTCTGGCATTCCTATACACTAATGATGAAAAATCTGAAAGTGAAATCAAAAAAACACTCCCATTTACCATTGCAACAAAAAGCATAAAATATCTAGGAATAAACCTACCTAAGGAGACAAAAGACCTGTATGCAGAAAATTATAAGACACTGATGAAAGAAATTAAAGATGATACAAATAGATGGAGAGAAATACCATGTTCTTGGCTTGGAAGAATCAACATTGTGAAAATGACTCTACTACCCAAAGCAATCCACCGATTCCATGCAATCCCTATCAAACTACCACTGGCACTTTTCACAGAGCTAGAACAAAAAATTTCACAATTTGTATGGAAACACAAAAGACCCCGAATAGCCAAAGCAATCTTGAGAATGAAAAACGGAGCTGGAGGAATCAGGCTCCCTGACTTCAGGCTATACTACAAAGCTACAGTAATCAAGACAGTATGGTACTGGAACAAAAACATAAAGATAGATCAATGGAACAGGATAGAAAGCCCAGAGATAAACCCACGCACATATGGTCACCTTATCTTTGATAAAGGAGGCAGAAACGTACAGTGGAGAAAGGACAGCCTCTTCAATAAGTGGTGCTGGGAAAACTGGACAGGTACATGTAAAAGTATGAGATTAGATCACTTCCTAACACCATACACAAAAATAAACTCAAAATGGATTAAAGACTAAATGTAAGGTCAGAAACTACCAAACTCTTAGAGAAAAACATAGGCAGAACACTCTATGACATAAATCACAGCAAGATCCTTTTTGACCCACCTCCTAGAGAAATGGAAATAAAAACACAAATAAACAAATGGGACCTAAAGAAACTTCAAAGCTATTGCACAGCAAAGGAAACCATAAACAAGACGAAAAGACAACCCTCAGAATGGGAGAAAATATTTGCAAATGAAGCAACTGACAAAGGATTGATCTCCAAAATTTATAAGCAGCTCATGCAGCTTAGTAACAAAAAAACAAACAACCCAATCCAAAAATGGGCAGAAGACCTAAATAGACATTTCTCCCAAGAAGATATACAGACTGCCAACAAGCACATGAAAGAATGCTCAACATCAGTAATCATTAGAGAAATGCAAATCAAAACTACAATGAGATATCATCTCACACCAGTCAGAATGGCCATCATCAAAAAATCTAGAAACAATAAATGCTGGAGAGGGTGTGGAGAAAAGGGAACACTCTTGCACTGCTGGTGGGAATGTGAATTGGTTCAGCCACTATGGAGAACAGTATGGAGGTTCCTTAAAAAACTACAAATAGAACTACCATATGACCCAGCAATCCCACTACTGGGCATATACCCTGAGAAAACCAAAATTCAAAAAGAGTCATGTACCAAAATGTTCATTGCAGCTCTATTTACAATAGCCCAGAGATGGAAACAACCTAAGTGCCCATCATCGGATGAATGGATAAAGAAGATGTGGCACATATATACAATCGAATATTACTCAGCCATAAAAAGAAACGAAATTGAGCTATTTGTAATGAGGTGGATAGACCTAGAGTCTGTCATACAGAGTGAAGTAAGTCAGAAAGAAAAAGACAAATACCGTATGCTAACACATATATATGGAATTTAAGAAAAAAAATGTCATGAAGAACTTAGGGGTAAAGCAGGAATAAAGACGCAGACCTCCTAGAGAACGGACTTGAGGTTATGGGGAGGGGGAAGGGTGAGCTGTGACAGGGCGAGAGAGAGTCATGGGCATATACACACTAACAAACGTAGTAAGGTAGATAGCTAGTGGGAAGCAGCCGCATGGCACAGGGATATTGGCTCGGTGCTTTGTGACAGCCTGGAGGGGTGGGATAGGGAGGGTGGGAGGGAGGGAGACGCAAGAGGGAAGACATATGGGAACATATGTTTATGTATGACTGATTCACTTTGTTATAAAGCAGAAACTAACACACCATTGTAAAGCAATTATACCCCAATAAAGATGATTAAAAAAAAAATCTAGAAACAATAAATGCTGGAGAGGGTGTGGAGAAAAGGGAACACTCTTGCACTGTTGGTGGGAATGTAAATTGATACAGCCACTGTGGAGAACAGTATGGAGGTTCCTTAAAAAACTACAAATAGAACTACCATATGACCCAGCAATCCCACTACTGGGCATATACCCTGAGAAAACCATAATTCAAAAAGAGTCATGTACCAAAATGTTCATTGCAGCTCTATTTACAATAGCCCGGAGATGGAAACAACCTAAGTGTCCATCATAGGATGAATGGATAAAGAAGATGTGGCACATATATACAATGGAATATTACTCAGCCATAAAAAGAAATGAAATTGAGCTATTTGTAATGAGGTGGATAGACCTAGAGTCTGTCATACAGAGTGAAGTAAGTCAGAAAGAGAGAGACAAATACCGTATGCTAACACATATATATGGAATTTAAGAAAAAAATAATGTCATGAAGAACCTAGGGGTAAGTCAGGAATAAAGACACAGACCTACTAGAGAATGGACTTAAGGATATGGGGAGGGGGAAGGGTAAGCTGTGACAAAGAGAGAGAGAGGCATGGACATATATACACTACCAAACGTAAGGTAGATAGCTAGTGGGAAGCAGCCGCATAGCACAGGGCGATCAGCTCGGTGCTTTGTGACCACCTAGTGGGGTGCGATAGGGAGGGTGGGAGGGAGGGAGACGCAAGAGGGAAGAGATATGGGAACTTATGTATATATATAACTGATTCATTTTGTTGTAAAGCAGAAACTAACACACCATTGCAACGCAATTATACTCCAATAAAGATGTTTAAAAAAAAGTATAAATAAATAAGACAGAGAATGAATTTTAACCTCATCTAGTTATGGAAAACATGGAAATAATAACACATGCCTTTTCTAGACCACACTTGCAGATTACAAAGATGAGAAAGGAAAGTTAACTTTGGCAAATAAATATATTTAGAGTCTCCTAAAAAAAAAAAAAAGTCTAAGCGAAGAGAAAGAAAATAAAAGTCATCTGGGATGCTTAGAATTAGGGTAGAGGTAGCAGGGGGTGGAGAGCACAATTGGTAGAAGATAGGGCTGTAGAGATGTTTTGAAGGTCCTTGCATGTAAATTAACTGTTCAAATGTCATCCAATAAGTAATGCTGAAAATTAAAGGATTTAGAGAGGAAAGTAGCATGAACAGACCCTGGTGTTTGAAAGGCAACTCTGGTCTTAGAGTATGGGATAGATTGTAGCAAGGCAGAGAGTGGAGGCAGGGGCACCAGCTGTGAGACTACTGCAATGGTCCAAACAAGACATGGGCCTCAAAGTAGAATGGTGGACATGATGGTGGAAATAAGGAGGCATTTTGGAAATAAAATTGACAAGACCTGGTAAAATATTAGAGCTAGAAGTGAGGGGTATGTATAAGGGATTCTGTGGTGTGAGATGTGATTAATGTGCCATTGAAGGGAGGGGTTCTGAGAGATGGGTAAGAATGGCATGACAATGGGGACCTCAGGTCTTACCAGGCAAGTCTCCACTGCTGATCTTTACAACTACACCTGTCAGCTGGCTGGATAGGCTAACATATGAACATTTAGCCATTTGATTCTTCTTCATCCTCAGGTAGAAATTTTTAAATCATGAAATTAAAAAAAAATCTCTTTCTATATTTTGGATTATTATTTATGTAACCTCATATAGCAGTTTTTAAAACATAATATCCAAAAGTTCTTTAAAAGGGATATCTACATTTTTATATGAAAAGGAGGTATGAACGTAATAAAAATTCTTGATGTCCTTTCAATCATTCCAAGTATTTATATCAGTGACACATGAGGAACTAGGATTCAGAAACATGGAAATCAAGTAGAAGTGCTATTACATTTCAAAGATTTCAAGAATAATCCTCTAGGTACCCAATCTAAATTTATACCCTAATGTCTGCATCATGGTGCAGCAAAGCATCCTCTAAACCATGCAGAGAAGAAAATTGTTTTTCATTATTATTTTGGGGGATGGCATGGTGGTGGTGCTACTGTTGTATTCCCAGTTTCCACTCTAGTGAAAACAATCAAAAAACTTCTCTATGAAGGCTTTTGCCACTCTGGTCCTAAAATGGGCCAGATTCTGGCTGAAAAATCAGGCAAAACAGACTGAATCCTGTGAAACTCACCACGCCTTTTTCCCATATTACTAACATCCGGTCCTCAACACCATTCACTCCATTGGGAATCTTAGTAAAATCGTCCTTCCCAAGAGCTTTCTGGCAGGTGTTGAAAGTGCAGTGGTCAGACCCTGTTATGGTTAGATCACCACTGTAAAAGAGAAACACACAAGAGCAATAGGGGTGAGTAGATAGAATATGTCAGGAGGAAGCTACCATAACCTTCCCTGGTCTCTGGACCCCATTCTCAACTGACAGTCAGAAAACTGCAATGGAGAATAGGCAGCTTCTTCAAGTACATATTTCACCCATGCCTGTCTCTATTCCAGGAAACACTTTGGGAGAATAATACTCTTACATGAAGTATGATGAAGGATCGTGCTTGGGTCAGAAAAAGTGGGTTCTAGGCTCCATCACCTACTGGCTATGTGACTATGAGTTTGTCCAGTGCTCAGTTTCTCATCTAGAAATTGGTAATTATATATACTTGATGACAATTATTCAGGGTCACTGGCAATAACATAAGTGAAAATTTCTTGTGAGTACAGAACTACACAAAGGTGAACCAGGGTGATCCACATGAACAGAGGCAGCCCCTGGCCACATGGCAATGTTGTGATGAGCAGAGGTGGGACACTGGCTGAGGATGTTGAGGTCACGAGCAACAGGAATTGTGCTTTGACCTGTGAGTCACCTTGGGGATGTAGAAGGCTGAAGGAGGTAGGAGCCTGAAAGGAAATGGCAAGTGAACTCTTGGACAGTCTGTGGTGAAAAGCTCTTTTGTTAACTTGGATCTGATTATCCGTGTATGGGGAATGTCTGAATGTCCTTGAATGGTGTATTTCTCAAGAATAAATGATCAACATGTCTCCCAAAACAGCATCTGAAAATAGTTTGGATGGCCTTTCATGGGGATAACCTACTCAGAGGGTGGGATTTCGCCTTTCACCTCTCCAGTGGCTCTGCCCTAGATCATCATCTCTTGTATCTATACAACAAGCACATCTGGTTCCTGGGTTGTTTCAGCATAGAAAAATACTCAAGACTATTCTGTATGATAAAAATAGGGCATATTGAAGAGACCTGGTCCTAGGAAGCAAGAGATAGAAAAGACAACGAAAACATCAGAGCAGAGGAAAATTTCAGTAAAAATGATCCGATTTCTCTGTGGCCAGGAGAGATTTTATACCACATCATAACACAATTAAGCCAATGCTTTTGGGTCTCCAGATGAAGGATTCCCCAGGGCCTGTGAGGTCAAGTAGGACAGAAGACTGGGAGGTCAATGGAAGGTCCAGATGGTAGGACAAGATCTCCTACACTCAAAACACTCAAGATTTGGGACCAGCAAAACATCTTCTTTTGGCAAAATACCTTACAATCATCTACTAAACTATTACTTAGCCAATAGATTCATGAGGAAGTCAGGCGTTGAAGGGTCCGGTCGTAGGGGTGGACCCATAACGTGATGGGCTGCATGGGTCCATTCTCTATTCCAGTAGTGAGTGCCATCTGTGCCGAGACCTGCTGCGATGGCTTCTCCATAGACCACCTTCCCTGGAAAGTTCAAAGGGAAGCGTTCAGCACCTCGATTTGCTCTTAAGAGAGCCATTTGACAAACACATAAATATTAGTCTTCTCTGTCCTACCTAAACTACAATTTACCTCTCTGATCAGGACTGAAAAGTAAAATCTACTGTTTACCGAGACTTTCCTATGCTCCAGTCAGTGTGCACTGCATGCTGTGGTAGATGACTGTACCCACTCGCTGATATTAGGCTTGGCCTCATGGCTTCCTTTGGCCAATTATATATGAATAGAAGTAACATGTGCTGCTTCCAAGCAGAACCTGCTAGAGCCACAACAAGTTCTCCCTCTGTCATGAGACCAGTAGAAGCTGCTTCTTCAGGTGTGTCTCAGAATGAAGAGACTATAGAGCAGAGGCAGAGCCAACCGATGATGGATATGAGTATGAATAAGAAATAAATCTCTGCCATTGTAAGCCACTGATATTTTCGGTTAATTTGTCACTGTAGCATAACCTAGCAAAAGCTGGCTGAAATATGTGCCATTCTAATGGAATCTTCTCAAAAACCCTATCTGGGAAAAGCTATTATTATCTCCATTAAAGTATGAGTCCTGAGCAAATATCTAGAGAAAACTATAATTCAGAAAGATACATGCACCCCGATGTTCGCTGCAGCACTATTTACAATAGCAACCTAAATGGAAGACATGGAAGCAACCTAAATGTCCATCAACAGGTGAATGGATAAAGAGGATGTGGTACATATATACAATGGAATATTACTCAGCCATAAAAAAGAATGGAATAATGCCATCTGCAGCAACATGGATGGACCTAGAGATTATCATAGACTAAGTAAAGTAAGCCAGACAGAGAAAGAGAAATATCATATGATATCACTTATATGTGGAATCTAAAAAACAATGATACAAATGAACTTATTTACAAAACAGAAATAGACCCACAGACATAGAAAACAAACTTATGGTTACCAAAGGAGAAGGGAGGGAGGGATAAATTAGGAGTTTGGGATTAACAAATACACATACTATATGTAAAATAGATAAACAACGAGGACCTACTGTATAGCACAGGGAACTATATTTAATATTTTGTAATAATCTGTAGGGGAAAAGAATCTGAAAAAGAATATATATATATATATATGTATATATGTGTATAACTGAATCACTTTGCGGTACACCTGAAACTAACACAGCATTATAAATCAACTATGTTTCAATAAAATAAATAAATAAAGATAAAACTTTTATAAAAGATGAGGTTAAGGCTTATAGGATTAAGTAACTTTTGTACAGTTAAATTACACGCACTCAGCATAGACGGGGTGGAGAAGGCAGGGTCTGAATCCAGGCATCTTGACTTGAGTGGTCCTAACCTCTACACTCTACTATGCTGATGGCAATGATCTTATGGTCATACGGAGTCCAACCACACTATATCTCTGTTGCAAGTAGACTGATCATCTTTGCACACCCTTAAGGTATAAACCTCCTCTAAAAACTTATGTTAAATAAAATAACACTCAGATAATAAAACTGTAGCCAGAACGGCATATTTATAAAATCATGCAAATGAGGCCATCAAAAGTACACAGTGTTAGAAAAGTTAATAGCTTGTAGTGAATTTGAATTTAAAATCAGGAGTCTATCTCTGATTAGCATTTGTCAGCATAATAGATTCTTTGGCATCCACCTGCTCATATCCAAGCAGTCATGAAGGAGAGTGCACAGAAAGGAGAAGCTGGCATCCCAATTACTTCACTCTGGTTAACCAGACGCCACAGACTTGAGTTAAAATCCTGATATACAACTGAAATGCACTGATTTCCTCAGAGTTCTGACAGTGGATGGCCACCAGCTGCCTGAGTCATATCGAACTGGAACGTAGCACCCTATTACCTCACAGATCATTTCTCCCCCAAATGAGCCATCTTCCTCCAGTGAGCCTAGGGATTTGAAAAACCCTGAAAGCAAGGCTGCTTGAAGCCTAACCAACTTTGCCTCTTATGTAACCTAGCATCAAACTATTGTTAATAAAAGTTATCCTCCAAGAGGTTACCCACGGCTAATATCCTTCACTTTCATGATATACACACACTAGATGAATCCCACCCCGTTTCTTACTGTCCTATTCCCAGAAAAGAGGAAATGCCGTTAGTGTCTCCTTCTGGTGTACCGAACAAGAAGCAATCACTTTTAACATGAACTAAGAGGTAATGCACTATTTACTGGAGAGATAACAGGACGGGCATGGTATTTCATCTGCAGGTACAAAGAGACCTTCCTATTCCAAGAGAACTTCTTACGGATGCTTGGACAATGAAAAACTCAGATTCTTGATCTGCAATCACTTTACAAGTTGCCAACTCAGGATTTTTCCTGGTACTTCATTACAGAGCAAAGAGTCTTATCACATGTTCTGTTCAATCATTTGGCCCATCAAGGTGGTATGGGAATACAGTTCCAAAATTCCTACAATTTTAATACTCTCAGGAAAAATTAAAAGTGTCAGCATCTACCAGGAGTCTGCCAGGACTGTTTCGAAACCAGATGACAGGTAATTTCCTTGGAAGGGTTTAGCACCTTTACAATATGACGTGCCACTTTTTTGGTATATACAACAAGCTCTTCGTTAACAGGGTTATTTTCAACTGTCTCCCCATTAATTTATCTGTAAGTACTTAAAAAAATGAAAAAATAAAAAAGTAAAAATTCCTAACTATTCTTCCCTGTATTTCACAATGGTTCTAAGACATTTTTCAAAGGACTAAACAGCATGCAAACTGTAAAAAGAAAACAAGGGGCCTGGATAATACATAAATGGAAGAATCAAACTAGATTAATTCAGCATAACGGTGGGTTCTGTTAGATTTGGGCCAGAAATAAAGTAGTAATAAACATATCTAATGTATGTATAGCACTCTAGAGTTTGCAAATACAGCTTGAAGGTCATATATCTTACTTGACCTTCATGGCAACCCAAACACTGGTTTGACAGACAAAGAAACTGACACTCAATAAGACTAATTTGTCTATGACACAGGGGTAGTGAGTGGTACATTAGAATTAGAATCCTAGTATACTGATAACATACCATATATATACAGTATGTTAGTAGGAAAAGTATCATTTTTCATTTCTTGGTAAAGAGCATGTCATTTTTAAAAGTCAACCATAAGATCTGTGGATGTGGTTAAGCAATTTTCCAATTTCACTTACTGGTTTGATTTACTACATTTAACAGGTTAGTAATGAAAAGTCCTAGATCTGTCCTAGCCTGATACTCTCCTGATTACATTCGAGACCAGACGATTTCAGCAACTCCTGGCAGATAGTACATATCCATCATTAATATCCTCCCGCTGTCTCAGCCAGTTTCACATTATGTTGTATCCTGTCTCCCCATACGTGTTCTCTCCTTCTTTCTCCATCATTTAGCTCAAAACCAAAAAAAAAACCTTCACTTATGATGCAATCTCCCAGTTAAAGGAGTTCTGCTCTCTGAGAGATTGTTACGATTTCCAAATAGTGAAACATGTCCAATCAACCAAAACTACCCCCCATCCCTGACCAGACAGCCCATTGTTTATTAGATGAAAGTGATAGAGCAGATGTTAACATCTTGTCTGAATTTGGGAGCAGCATTTAATCAAGTCATGGGATCTTTTAGAAAAGGTTGAAAGATGCAGAGAAGCTGGCATAGGTACCCCGGAGTGGAAGCACCGGCTGCCAAACAGAAGACCAAACGCTTTTATAAAAATAATTTCTCCCGGCTAGAAGGATAAAGTAGAACCTTCCTGGGCTTCGTCTGGGTTCAAAATATTACACTTACAACGAAAGAAAATAATTGAGAAGGAAAATACGTAGAAGCAGCATAATAAAGTAGATCACACAGATTCAGGTTCAAATCCTGATTTTGCTTTTAGTTGGTGACCTTGTGCATGAAGAGTCATTGCTCTTGGTCTCACTTTTTCTCATCTATGAAATGGGATCGTAACGTCCCTCTAGTGTGGCAATTTTGTGAGGATCAAAGAACTTAACGTATACGAAAATATCTAGCATCTTCCTGGGATCCTGGAGTCACTTCATGTTATGAGCTGAATTGTGTCCCTTGTCAAAATTCACATGTTAAAGTCCTAACCCCCAGGATCTCAGAATGTGATTGTATTTGGAGATAGGGCGCTTTAAAGAGGTAATTAGGTTAAAATGAGGTCACTAGAAGTGAGCCCTCATTCAATACGACTGGGGTCCTTAAAAGAGGTAATTAGGTTAAAATAAGGTCATTAGAAGTGAGCCCTCATTCAATACAACTGGGGTCCTTATAAGGAGAGGAAATCTGGACACACACACACAGAGGGAAGACAGTGTGAAGACACAAGGAGGAGACAGCCCTTCCAAGCCAAGGAGAGAGGTCTGGAGCGCACGCATCCTTCCTTCAGTGCCCACAGGTAAACCAATGTTGCCAACACTTAGGTCTTGAACTTCTATCCTCCAGGACTGTGAGAAAATTAATTTCCGTTGTTTTAAGCCACCCAGTCTGTGGTACTTTGTTAGAGCAGCAAACAAATACATTCTACAAATGTTAGTTTCCTTATGGTTACACAATTCTTCTTCTTCTTTTTTTTTTAATCTTTTAAAATGGGCAGTCTTGAACTGCTTTGCAGTTGGACATAAGGTAAATCATCTTGTTCTAAATTTAAAGGACAAGGGATGTTCGGATGTTCATGCACAAGAAAGAAAAAGGAAGCCTGAGATTCAAATCCGCCTTAACTCGGGCACACATCAACCCTTTCTTAGGAAAAGTACTGGTTACCAAGCATCAGCTCATCGTACTTGTGTGAGATTTGGTTTTCTCTATTCAGCACCAACAAGCAGGGGGCAGTCTGACCACATGGGCAGAGAGTGGCCTCTGTGTGGCCCTTTCTCCCTGTTAGTCCCCAAATACAAGACAAATACGCTGGGGGGGGGCAGGGGGCAGAGTTTAAATAAAATGGAAAATAGGACATCTAAACCTCCCTGTAAGAGAAGTTTATATTTTACAGCAATAAGCCTGGAAAATAAAGCTTTCTACAACATGGAAAACCAAAAGCAAAGCAAAGCAAAGCAAACAAAAAACCCCCAACCATCATGTAGGCCAGTTCACTGGAAGCTACCTGAGAACCAAAGTTATCTTAATCATTTTTGCAAATCCAATGCCAAAAGCACAGTGCCAAGCACATATTAGGTGTCCAATAACTTGGTTTTTTATGAAAAGCATAAAGAAAACATTTTATTAATAAGTTCAAGTGACAGTCATATTTATACCCTGAAGACACGAATATGGATGTAAAATAGAATGAGTTTTATTAAGGTAAATTAAAACAAGTTAAACAGGGAACTAAAAAACACTATTGAAAATTTCAGTCATTAATTGGTAAACAAATTTATTATAACAGATATACACCAAAGAGAGCAGCAAGTAAGCTGCTGGGAGAAACTGCCACCATTCTAAGCAAAGCACCAGAAAAATAATGAATCCACGTGCATGCAAGTTCTACTGGGAGGTGGGAAGGAGAGGTGAACAATATGTCTTTCTAAACACTATTAATTCCACATGTCAATACACGGCAGAAAAGGAACATCGATACCCAAAGTTATTCAAACCAAAGTAAAAAGTACCTCTGTCACTGAAACAAATGACATATATGGACACATATACTATTTGCACAAAGACTAGAGTACAGTGAGTGAGAGAGGTCTAAGAGTGGTAGGTGGGAACTTCTATATGAGATACAATTTCAGCTGGTTTGTCCAACTTTATACCGGGGGTATGGAGCAAGGGAGGGGGGATTCTGCTTCTGGAAGAAAAGGATAACACTCTAGGGACAGCCTTCTGATTCACTTGCCTCATTTTTGCAAAAGTGGCTTCTCACAGTAAAGATGGGAACTAACCTAGTTACTCAACTTAGATTAACTGAGACTTGAAATAAGCATGAAATTGAAATTCCTTGCAAACGGTCAAAGGCAACTCAGCTTTCCATGGCTTGCATGTGAAAGCTTTCTTCTTTTCCCTGTAACCTGCTTTTCACTTTTTATTGCAGGTGCTGAACGCTAAAAGGAAATATCATGGTAGGGAAACCACAGGCTTTGAAAGAAAGCTGATGGACTGAACATGCATTCCCGTCTCTGGCTTTCCAGTTCACGTCAAACCCCGGTGAAGATGTACAACAGAGGAACAAAATCCAAAACGGTGCTGAGAATAAAAGAGGAACCATGGCCGACCAGAGGTTATGATAGATTGTAGGAAGACAGAAAGCAGATGGGATGGCGATGCTTATTAAGGAAAGTAGAGGCGGCTACCGCTTGAACTCAAACGAGCAGAAGGGTCATGACAGACATTCCTCCTGCTGCGGGGAAGGGGATGAGTTGGGGCAGTTAGCCCTCATCCCGCCCTCTGCCTGGGGAATAAAGCTTTCTAAGGTGGTGCTGATGCTACAGAGTGAAGCTCACCTGAAAACCGAAGCTCACCAGTAACCACGCCCCATTTACATTCACAAAGTTCACAGTCTCACTGTTGGTGCTCTCATTTGGGGGCGGGGCCTACTCACCAGCAGAGGGGGATCCACACCAGCTCCCTACTCTAATCCACTTAAAGAAAAAACAAACAACATAAAAAGAAGGGCCAAGATGTTTTAAAAAAAAAAAAAAAACTGAAAGGGCTTCCCTGGTGGCGCAGTGGTTGAGAGTCCGCCTGCTGATGCAGGGGACACGGGTTCGTGCCCTGGTCCGGGAAGATCCCACATGCCGCGGAGCGGCAGGCCCATGAGCCATGGCCGCTGAGCCTGCGCATCTGGAGCCTGTGCTCCACAGCGGGAGAGGCCACAACAGTGAGAGGCCCACATACCGCAAAAAAAAAAAAAAAAAAAAAACTGAAAAATTGACTCAGCAAGAAACAAGATGATCCAGAATTTAAAAAAAAAAAATCTCTGTTAGTATTCTAATGAGGTCAAAAAGATCTCATCCATTCAAGGAAAAGTGTTTTCTTGGAAATAAATATATGATTACCAAAATGAAAGTTTATTAGAAGGAAAGAAGAAGTAAACAAAATCCTTTCCTAAAATATAGAGCAAAAATCAGGGTTTTTTAAAGGTGAAAGTAGTTAAAGGACATGGAGGCTTAGTTCAAGAGGTCTTCTAGTGGAGTTCCAAGAGAGGAACAGAGAAAATTAATATGAAGGAAATAATAGAAGAAAAATGTTCAGAATCAAAGATCAGCCTTCAGATTAAACAGACATCTGAACATGAAGGTGAATTTTTAAAATCCTACCGCTAAACATAGTCTTAATATAAATTCTGGAAGTCTAAAATGAAGAGAAAATATAAAAATCTTCCAGATGGTGAAAAGAGTGACAAAAGGACATGAATTTTATTGGCATTTGTCTATGTAACAGTAACACTAGACGCCAGAAGGGAATGAAATGGTGCCCTTATAATTCACAAGGAAATAATTCTGAACCTAGAATTCTATGTCCGTTCAAGTTGCAAACAAGCTTGAGGACAAAGAATCAGAAAATTTACCTTCTAACACTCTTCCTTTAAAACTCACATGAGAGGGACTTCCCTGGTGGCCCAGTGGTTAAGAATCTGCCTTCCAAGGCAGGGGACACAGGGAACTAAGATCCCACATGCTGCGGGGCAACTAAGCCCGAGCACTGTGGAGCCCGTGTGCCACAGCAACTAAGACCTGATGCAGCGAAATAACTAACTAAATAAATATTTTTTTAAAAAATCACATGAGAATCTTCACAGTGATTCAAGAAAAGGGGAGAGATGGGAACCAAGAGACAGTATATCCAACCTAGGATTCTGTGAAAAGAAATCCAAGGATGGCATCTCTACAGCTTGGAAAGTATAAAAATAAAGCAGAAAGCCAAAAGATTCTCCTCTTAAAAAAATATCTCTACAAGAAGAGCTGATTCATTTCAACAGAAGCTGATTCCATTCAATAGAAGGTATGAGGTAGAAGCTGGAAAATCTTCATGATATAGTAAAGGAGGTGTACTTGTTTCTTTTCTGAACCTATATTAAAAAGAGCTAATTGGAAAAATTCCAAGCCAAAAAAAAGACAAGACAATAATGGTCTAAATATGTAGCAAACTAAAATAAGGCATGCCGTTAATCTTATGGGAGTGTAGGAAAGGAAACCCACTTCACCTTGACACCTGGCCTCTCCAAGAGTTAAATGACATTAGCTTTCACTCTCAAGTTAGTGATATAAATTCCTCTGAGGTTCTCTTCTCCTGAATTGTTTCTACCAAGAAGAATATTTCCACAATCTTACTTTATAAGTTCTGAATTTTAGACCTAACCTATAGACAAAGCTTGGAAGACCTGATTCTAGTCCTAGAGCCAACTGAAAATGCTGTAACTCCTGTCCATGTAAAGATAACAATACAGCTGAAAGAAGTCAGGAGAGGGCAGAGAGGGTGATGCTGGGCCTCTCAACTCCTTTTCAGCCTAGTAGAGAATAAGAGATACCACACACAAAAAAAAATAGCCAAAACACATAAATTTAAGTAATATTACCTGAAGTGAACATTTACTACTAACAAAACTCAGGAGGTGAGAGGTAAGATTTATGTAGGCTAGACTGTTCTTTTTTCATCACTCAGAGTCAAGTGATACTGTCAAAAATTTATGTCATTGCTTACAAATTTATGGTTTAGAAATTTTAAGGAAACCACCAAAAAAATAGACATGGTTAAAAATTGCTAGTTCCAAGGACTGAGCTGAGAGAGATAGAAGATGTTTACTCTTCACTTAATACATTCTTGATCATTTCCATTTCTGGAATGTTTTCTTCTTTTAACAATGATAAAAAAATAACAAAATTATGGCAATATTTTAAATAAATTTGTTAAAAATGTAAGGCCAATAAACAAAACCAATTAAATATAAACTTGGTATCTGCATTTCCCAACTCTGTAAACTGATTTCTTCTGGAACAGAGTGGAGGGTAATAAAAAATATGGGCTTTGGAGTTGGATAGACTTGAATTTCAGGTTTAGGATGTACTAGTAAAGTGATCTTGGGCTTAATTTACCAAACTTTCCCAAGCCTCAGTTTCATCAGTCACAAAACAGTGATAAAATTTAGCTTGAAGCATTGTTATGACAATTTAAAAAAATATTGTATATTACAATGCAGTGGTGAGATAATATATAACAAAACTTGAAATGAGATAAAAGATATACTAAAATATGTGCCAAGCACATATTAAGCACTCAACAAAGTTAGTTGTTATAATCATTAACCCTCAGGTCGCTATCTCTGAAGGGTATATAGTTGGCAATTCAACAATAAAATCCAAGGTAATAAGAGCATTGAATTGCTAGGCAACTACAATAGAGACAATTACTAATTGGGTATCTTTTGTGCCTCCTTGGGCAGTGAGTCTCATATTCAATACGCATAGGAATCACCTGGGGTTCTAGTTATAAGGGGACATTCTGATTCAGTGCATCTGGGATGGGGTCCAAGGACCTGCATTGCTAACGAGCTCTCACGGGATGTCAGCACTGTGTTCCAGGGACCACACTCTGAGTGGCAAGGCCCTAGATGATGGAATGGGCTGGCAAAGGTATTTACAGATGTTCATATTACAAATCTATAAGGCTGAATTTTTTCTTCTTTAAACAAGATAACAATGAATCGATGTATCTTGCTCTTTTATGTTCAGAAATTACATTAGATAATAAATGCGTACATGGGACTTCCTTGGTGGGGCAATGGTTAAGAATCCACCTGCCAATGCAGGGGACACAGGTTCGATCCCTGGTCCGGGAAGATCCCACATGCCACGGAGCAACTAAGCCTGTGTGCCACAACTATTGAGCCTGTGCTCTAGAGCCCACGAGCCACAACTACTGAAGCCCACACTCTCTAGGGCCTGCATGCCACAGCTGCTGAGCCAGCGTGCTGCAACTACTGAAGACCCTGTGCCTAGAGTCCGTGCGCCACAATGAGAAGCCACCACAATGAGAAGCCCGCGCACCGCAACGAAGACCCAATGCAGCCTAAATAAATAAATAAATAATAAATTTTAAAAATAACTTTAAAAAAATAAAAATAAATGCATACAGAGTAATCTTCTGTAAAAGCTCAGTGTGTCCGCCAGCTCTTGTCACTCTGTACTCCCCATGGACCTGCCCTTGGATTAGCTGATGCAGTCACCATGTGAATGGACTGACACTGCTTGACCACCTGTGAGAGGTCACATGCCAGCGATGGAACAATCTCTCGTGCTAATTTATTCTGGACCTCTGCTGCCTCTAACGATTGCACATTATTTTCACAAGTGTTAATACGGTAAATCTGACTCAACTAGAGCATCTGGGCTGACGTTTTAAGTATTTCATGTTTACATCCCCTTTGCAAAGGGATTTAGCAACGTCCAAAAAGTAGATATGCACTTGCCCTTTGAACCATTTCCAGGTTCTCATTTCTAGGACTCTTCCCTGAGGCTACACTTTTGTGGGAGACAGAATAATGGCGCCCCAAAGATGTCCCCATAACCTGTGAATATGTTAACCCTACTTGGCAGAAGGGACTTCACCGATGTGAGTAAATTAAGGATCTTGAGATAGGGAGATTATCCTGAATTAATTAGGTGGGTTCAATGTCATCCAAGGACCCTTAAAGTAGAAGAGAGATCAGGATAATGCAATGTTCTCCATCCACCATTGCTGGCTGTGAAAATGGAGGAAGGGAGACAGGAAGCAAGGAATGTAGGTGGTCTCTAGAAGCTAGAGAAGGCAAGGAAGGGCATATCCCCTAGAGCCTCCAGAAGGAACACAGCTGTGCTAACACCTTGGTTTCAGCCCAGTATGACCGACTGCAGACTTCCGACCTCCAGAGCTGTAAGATAATAAATTTGTGTTGCTTTAAGCCGTTAGGTTTGCTGTAATTTGTTACAGCAGTAATAGGAGACTAATACACCTTCCACAAATATGAAATAGCATAGGCAAAGGACATCGCTGTGGTTTTATTTGTAACAGCTAAAGACTGGAAATGACCCAAATATCCATAATTAGAGACTAGCTGAACAAATACAGTGGCATCCTCTGCACCTGTAAACAAGAATGAGGAAGCTTTCTATACCTAATATGAGCTGACCTTTAGGACATATTTTCAAGTAGGAAAAAACAAGATACAGCACACTATGGATTTTACCTTTCAAGTAGGAAAGAAAGAAATAAGAGTATACATATGTTCCTTTTTCATAAAGAGAAACACTACAGGGTAGGCCAGAAATAAATTAATAAAAATAATTACTTATGGGTATGTGATGAAGAAGCTAGGGAAGGAAGCAAGATATCTCTGAGAATATATCTTTTATTTTTTTATTTTTTTTTGAGAATATATCTTTTAATATATCACTTTGACTTTTGGGCCAGGTAAGTGTTTTCCATATTCAAAATATAAAATTATATTTAAAAATAATTTAAAATAAAATTAAAATATTCATATTTAATTTTAATAGTTTTCTGCCTACGATTTACATTCTAAAACCTTCCCTAGACTTACTCCGCTGCTAATGGAATTCTATCCCAATGCAAAATAAATACTCAAATCGAGAAACTGTTTCCTGACAGAACTGGCAAAATCACAGATTGCTGATGGGTTAAGATTGACCATTTCTGTTGATTTTGCTGTTTGTTAAACCATATTCTGACGTTACGGACCTGACTGACAGGCTATGGGACACTGTACACCACTTGCAAAGCAAATAGAGAAAACCAATTTCACAGAGCTAGCAACAGCGCCATCTGGTGGCAAAAACTAAAGCTATAACTTAAAATTGAAGTACAGATTCTTTTTGAAGTGGTGTGCTCTTTTGTACTGAAATTATACTATATGTGGGGAAAAAAGCAACCAGAAGTGGCTGGTAGTAAGATCTTATTAACTCCTGTGTGAAACTGAGGTGACTCAATACACGATACTGATATATTACATTTAAAAATGCATTTAGCTTGCACAAAATCCTTACTGAAACTCAAGCAACAAGAAGCAATTTTGAAAAAAATTATTTTAGTGTCAATTATAGACATGCCAAATCTATTTTCATAGTTTTTAAGATCGATGTTATAAAAATGCAGCCAGTTTCAGGTTAAAAAAACAAACAGCCAGGATGATTTACACAACTATTTCGGATTATCCGGGTTCCTAAAAGTGAGAGATAGAAACGACTACCACATCCCAGGAGGGTCTAAACTACTGAATAAAACACACCTTATTTGTCTTTCATTCTTCCTTTCCCAGTACAGGCTAATGAATAAAATTATTTCCATGTTCAATTCTTATCAAAAATAGGAGATTTTCTCCTTCTTTTAAGATGACTGTTTACACATAAAATTACACTATCGAAGTGAGGCAATTAAGCAATTTGGAGTAAACATAACTTTGCTTTAAAAATCTTAAAATAATTGTCATAAAAACACTATTTGGATAATTGCTTCAATCGCGCCAACAATCAAGTTGCTGTGAGATGAATCAATTCGATTCAAAAGAAATTTGTGGAGCACCTACTGTCTGCCCTGCCTGACCCTGATTCAGGTACTGGAAGGGCTAGTGGAGGTGCCTAAGAGCCAGGGAAGCTTCTGTAAAGTTCACTGGAGAGTTGGCAGTTAGTGGTGTGAAGGGCAGGGCTTGTGGCCGAAGAGGGCAGAAACAGACAGACGTGTAAGGCTGCGAGAACACAGAAAGGATGCTAATAAAAAAGGAGGAAGAAACGCTGGGATTGGGATTGACATATATACACCAATATGTATAAAACATAATAGGAACCTTCTGTATAAAAGAATAAAATTCAAAATAAAAAAGAAAGAAAAGTTGTGGGAATTCATGGACAACTTTCTGATAACCAAGAGCAGGGGTTGGCATTATTTTACCTTACACTTCAGCTAACAGTACTAGTTGTAAGCAAGGCTACAGTTCAGGAATTACCATCCCTCCTGGCATCTGCTATCACCCTTGCTGCGGACTTGCTCATCACGTGCACGACGCACAGAGGGCAGTTCACGGCGCCGGCTATGGTGATGGCTCTCAGCGTGGCTTCTGCCTCCACCGCTTCTGGGCGGCCCAGCTCATGGCCCTCAGGACCCGTTATCCCCAAAGCCAACATCTTCTTTGCTCCCTAAAAAAGGCAGCAGGAACATACACACCGGTGAGAAAGGTTTCCTAACGACAACTCCTACAATTTTGTTGTGAAACGAATGCACTGCCAGGCTTTTATTTTAGATCTATTAGGTATAGGTGTGTGTGAATGTGTGCGTAGACAGTGTGTGTTTTGGGTAAAAATAATCTACTACTCTCAAAGCATATGTTAATTTTTCATATACATATTTCACAATCAAATTATTTTGACTGAAAAGGTGACAAAGATATGAGGTCTGTTCTAATCACAGTCTTTGAAAAGTAGTGTCCATATTTAAGACTTTTTATTGGTTCAGAACAAAATATAATAAAACAAAGTATTCTAGTCCCCCATATTATATCCTTGATGAAGCGACTCATGCGATTATGTAGTTAGTTCTATGTTTTACTGATTCATTCTCTTCATTGCCTTCTTCCCCGATCCACGGAGTGATATTAGACCACTATTTCCACTCTCCAAAAGGGTTATTCCTTCCTTACAAAAAAGTCCGGAAGTCAAGACTCAGAGTGTCAAAATGACTCACCTGGTGTCACACAGCTAGGACGTGGAAAAGTCCAGTTTAAACCTGGTGTGTTTGAGCTTACAGTTCACGCTTTCCTCTTATCAACTCCCCTGCCCACCGCCCACCCCCCATCCTGGCCACGGGGCCTCCATCTCACTGACTTTAATGGGAACTGAGCCCAGGGAGACAGAAAGATCAGCTAATATAAAGGGTAAGAGACAGCTCTTTAAATCTTGCAGATGGTGTACCCTTTGGGCATTAACAACGGAATTAACATGAGAAATATCATCTAGATTCCTCCGCAGCACATTTTAATACCCAGTTTCTGAAAAGAATGGGGCTTTAAACAGCTACCTAATGCACTGCTTTAGTCATCAGATTTCACCAATGTCCACACTTTGGCATTTTGAACCAGCAGCTTGAGCTACCTAAAAAAAAAAAAAATGCTGGGGACACAAAGAAAAATATCTGTGTTTTTAGAATAAACCTTGTCTGAGATCTAATAACTGATCTGAAAGAGGGAACTCCTCATTCCAATACATATGCCACCTGCAAAAAACTCAGAGCCGGACAGCAAGTAATTCAAGTCAAGCGTTTCCAAGTCACATAAAATCAGTTTCTGAATTTCCTTTCTTCTAATCCATTAAAGGAATTTACCTACCTGGGGCCAGTCGTCCTCACCTTAAGTTATGGCCATTTTCATTTCTGTGGAAGCTCTGGAAGGCAGTTACTTACCTCTGCAATTAGGTCTCCATTTTCTGCATGAACTTCAGCAACTGCTCCAATTTCCTTGCACCAGGAGAAGACCTTGTACAGCTCCACATCTCTCAGCATGTACAGATCTCTATAGGCCATAAAGGTCTTGAAGGAGTTCACACCTTTATCTTGGGTAAGGATTTTCATTTCTTCTTTAACCTAAAAGGGCACAAAACCCACAGCGGAATGTCACTCTTTAATTTAAAGATAATATCAGCATTCTCCAAATTCTTGCATTCAGAAGAAAGTGAAGTAAAATAAGGACATCAGTTGGACTCCAGAAAAATGTAATGAAGGTCTTGATCTTTCCCCTAGGTTAGACCTCATTTCATCTGATGAACTGCTGTTGTTACGATACTTTTATTTTTAAACATTATTTATTTATTTTGGCTGCTCTGGGTCTTAGTTGCGGCAGGCGGGATCTTTAGTTGCGGCATGTGGGACCTAGTTCCCTGACCAGGGATCGAACCCAGCCTCCCTGCATTGGGAGTGCAGAGTCTTAGCCATTGGACCACCAGGGAAGTAAGTCCCTACAATACTTTAAATCATGAAACAGTTAATAGTATTTCCCCCAAATACTTCACTGTTATACTTTATGAAATTCTCAGCATCTATCTCCTGATGAGAAGAAATTATTCTAGAACATGAAAATGAAGCCACTGGCAGCAACAGAGGCAATTGTGTCTCTAGAAGGAATCAGAGCTAATGTGAAGTAAGGGTTTGGGGTCAAATCTGAAACCTACAGGATGAGTTCAGAGATGCAGGTAGTGGAAGATGCAGACTGAGCCACTGGCAGCTCCTGGGAGTTGAGTGACTCTGGACCTGTCAGAAGCCTCAGGAGCCTTCAGCGTTGCCAACTAAAAGGTTCTGATCACCGATTCCAATGTGTGGAGGTGGGGAGGTGCCCCACCCTCACCAAGCGGCTCTCCAGACACCAGCTGGGGGATCCTACAATTAAACTCAATTTTCACACTATCTACCTGCACCACAGGTAGACTGCACTGTGTTCCACAAGTTACGGGTTCAGTGCTATGGGGTGTCCAGGTTGTCACCTGCACTTCTGACCAACTGGCTATAAGTGAGAGCTTCCCACAACCCCCTCCTCGGATTCAATTAATTTGCTAAAGCGGTTCACAGAACTCAGAGAAACATTTTACTTACTGGATCACCAGCTTATGATAAAAGGATACGATAAAGGATATAGATGAACATCTGGATGGAAGAGGTATGTCCTAGGGCAAGGAATGGGGAAAGGGGACGGGGCTTGAATGCCCTCTCTGAGAGCGCCACTCTCCCCAAATCTCCAATCGGTCAGCATCCTGGAAGCTCTCCAAATCCTATCCTTTCAAGTTGTGGCGGAGGCTCAATTACATGGTCATGATTGATTAAAGCGTTGGCCACTGGCGACTGATCCAGCCTCCAGCCCCTCTCCCCTCCCCTCCAGGTCAGCTGGGTGGGACTGAAATTTTCAACCCTCTAATAAAACAGTTGGCTCCTGGGGCAATCAGTCCCCATCTTTAGGTGGGGTCTAAAAATCACCTCTTTACCATAATAAAAGACACCTTTGTTGCTGTCATCACTTAGGAAATTCCAAGGGTTTTAGGAGCTCTGTGCCAGAAATGGGGACGGAGACCAGATACGCATTTCTTATTATAAATCGCAACATCACACCAATGGTAAGGGACAAGTTAAGATCAAAACTAGCTTAGTAATTGCCCTTGCAGGTCCAATTCTAGTCTCAACAAAGACTAAAAACTTCAAAGGAAGAGTCAGAAGATGATCAAATAAAATTGCTTGAATTTCTACATGTTAAAAAAAAAAACCACACGCACACATACATATATATAACATAAAATATAAAACAAAAATATACGACAAAACATAAAAATATATAACAGACATAGGATTATAGCTCTTAGTTAAGAAAAAATTTAAAAAGAGTTATTGCTGTTTCTACTTGATAAGAAAAACCCTAACATTCTAGGTAAAAAATGTTACAGTTCAAACAGTAAATACAAATGACTAATAAACATGGAAAAAATGTTAACTTTCCTACTGATTAAAAAGTATAAAATAGGGACTTCCCTGGTGGCACAGTGGTTAGGAATCCACCTGCCAATGTGGGGGACATGGGTTTGATCCGGGAAGATCCCACATGCCACGGAGCAACTAAGCCCGTGTGCCACAACTGCTGAGCCTGTGCTCTAGAGCCCACGAGCCACAACTACTGAGCCTGCAAGCCACAACTACTGAAGCCCACGTGCCTAGAGTCTGTGCTCCACAACAGGAGAAGCCACTGCAATGAGAAGCCCACACACAGCAATGAAGAGTAGCCCCCGCTCACCAGAAGTAGAGAAAGCTCGCATGTAGCAACAAAGACCCGACGCAACCATAAATAAACAAATAAATTTATTTAAAAAAAAAAGTACAAAATAAAACAACGCAATTTTTCCCTACTGAATCAGCAAAGTTTTAAAAATGACAATATCACATGTTAAGTTACTCACTTCCACCACTATTTATTCCTTTACTAATTTTCCTTACTTTCCTCCATAGCGCTTTATCACCTGGCATATAATATAGTTACTTGTTGATGGCCTGCCTCCTCCTCTAGAATTTCCACCCCGTAAGAGCAGGGCCTTTGTACAGTTTGTCCATTGCTATATCCTAGAATAGTGCCTGGTCCATAGTGGCCACTCAGTAGCTTTTTGTTGGATGAATAAATGCATGAAAAGGAACGGCAAACACCAAAATGCTGAGAATGGCATCACTGAAATGATGGAATGGGTTCCAAGATCCATTAAGCGACGACAGCAAGGGCCGGACTTGCGATAGTGTGCCTCATTTTTTTAAGCTTCTTTATAAGTTCATATTTTCTACCATGAGTCTATTACTTTTATAGTCAGAAAAAAATTGCTTTAAACGTTGTTGGAATATTCACACGATGGGGTTCCCAAAGGGGGTTATGATCTGCATTGCTCAGATGAAATACCTATTACTCCCTGAGTAGAAGAGCCTTTCTGAAGGTGGCCTCGTTAAACATCCCTGCCATCCACATCCGTATCCACGGGTAAGTCTCACTAGACTGTATTGCTCTCGCACCATCAGCATCACCTGGGAGCTTGTGAGAAATGCAGAATCTCAGGCCCTGCCCCAGACCTACTGCGATGGGTTGACTGTGTCCCCCCCAGATTCATATGTTGAAGTCCTAACCCCCAGTACCAAATGTGACCTCGCTTGTGTAAAAAATTAATAAATAGAAACCTTAATTAAGCGGATGTCGGGAGACCAGAAGGGGGAGCTCTCACACCTGCATGTCAACACAGGGAAAAAAAAAAAGACTCAACACAGGGAAAAAAAAAGACTCCTTTCTTGGCAAGGACTCAGCCAATGAAACGTCACGGACTCTTTGTTTACTACAGCCCCCCCAGCTTCCTTTCCCCCTCGAGGAAAGCCTGCTCCTTCCCTTGCCCTGCGGGGACTTGCACGTGGCTCGCCAAGCTTCAGACCCTGAACTGCAATTCTCTGCTGATCCCAAATAAACCCATCTTTGCTGGAGAAATACCCAGCAGTCTGTTTGTTTCAGGTCAACATTTGGAAATAGGGGCATTGCAGATGTAATTAAGATGAGGTCAGCAGGGTGGACCATAATCCAATAAGATTGGCGTCTTTGTTAAAAGGGGAAATTTAGACACAGACACACACACACACACACAGAGAACATCATGTAAAGATGATGGCAGAAATTCAGGTGATGCTCCTTCAAATCAAAGAATACCAGAGATTGTCAGGAAACCACCAGAAGCTGGTGAGAGGCATGAAAGAGATTCTTCCTTACAGCCCTCGGAAGGAATCAACACTGCCAACACCTTGATCTCAGACTTTTAGCCTCCGGAACTGTGAGACAGTACACTTCTGCTGTTTCAGCCACCCAGTTTGTAGTTCTTTGTTGCAGCAGCCCTAGCAAAGTAATACACTTACTGAACATAATCTGTGTTTTAACAATATTCACCAGGTAATCATTTGCATATTAAAGTGTGAGGAACACTGGTAAGGGCAAACATCTTCACCTTTGCTCTATCTTATAAAACAAGAGAGGGAGGAAAGGAGGAAGGGAGAAGGGAAAGGAGGAAGGGAGATAGAGAGGAAGGACGGGAGGGAGGGAGGGAAGAAGGAAGGTAGGAAGGTAGGAAGACCCTAAAAGCACGAAAGAGATCAGATGCCTCATTTAGAATGGCGTTTCTGGGGAAAAATTAACTTTTTCTCTGGACTATAAACCTTGCTATTACGTTTGCTGAACTATCTGTTAAAGACTGATTACTTGTTTTATATTAACTTGGTGTCTACAGTCCAAATTTTGGGAGGAAGGAGGGACATAAGTTACATGGTAACTTCAAATAAAGTCATCCCATGAGCCCTTTCTGGCAAAACGAGTTCTGAATTAAGTTCAATGTGGAAAAACATGCTATTGATTTAAACCACAAGTCAAAGTTCCTTCCAAAGTACACATACATGTTTTCACGGGAAAAAAAATAAACATATTTTAACGTCTCTCAAAACTGTCTTTTCTGTCTGAATCATGTTATCATTTCTGCCATGACCTAAATCATTAGCAGATACGGAAGGTTGTGTAAGCTGTTTTGAAATGCCTTGACCAGGTGTTGATGTTAGCAGAGCACCAGGTTAGTGCACAGCTAGGAGAAGGCCTTGAACACATTCCCAGTCTGTCCCTTCCTTGGTTTTTTCCCAGATATTAAAAACATTTGTAACTAAAGTTTCGATCTGTGGGAAAACACTGCTTAAAAGTGTCCTGTATTGTTAAGTTGAGAAGTCCAGTACTTAAAAAAAATTACATTTAAAGTATTTACAATTCATGAATTAAGTATTAGGAAAGTCTTTTGTGAATGAGTATAAGGGATTTATCCTACCACTTTCATACGCCTTAAATTTTTTTTTAGTTTTCTAAGTTGATAATACCTCACATGATTTAAAATTCAAACGGTACAAAAGAGTATGCAGTGAAAAGTCTTCCCTCCAACTCTGACTTCCAGGAAGCCACCAACATCACCAGTTCCTTACGTTTTGACATTGCCTGTTCCTTGACCTTTGCACAGAACAAGGACTAAAGGACTAAATGGAAGAAACTGGCCCCCCCAGTGGTTCACCTGCTCGCTCCACCATGTCACCGCCACATGAAGGCTGTAGTCACAGCAGACTTTGGGATCGGCCCAGCTTCGCCAGGTCTCGAAGGCCTCGATGAGGGAGTGGCCTTTGTGAGGAATGGCAAAATCAATGATCATGGTGGTGCCGCCTGCCAGGGCAGCCTGCAATCACAAAAGAGTTTCAACAGGTTAGCCATCAGTTTTCTAGCTGAGTCATTTATCCCCTTGAACAACAGGCATTCTCAAGCACTTGGGCAAACTTGATGGGTCCAGGAAATTGCACAAAGATGCTGCCTGTTTAAGAGATCTAGAGAGACATGAATAGATGTTCCATAAATTAAAGTCTGAAGTATTAAAAGAGCTGGAATTGCTTCTGCAAAAAGAATGACACGTCTGGTGAAATGAAAATGGCTTTGACCAAAGAAAACAGTGAAGGTTGTAAAGTAAAACCAAAATGGAAAAACGGAGAAGATTCAAACATTTTTCTTCTCAAAAAAACATCATTGTACAATCCACTTCATTAGAATCAATCTCGGTGAACTCTATCTCTAACTACACTGTGTTCCACACAGAATCCTGGGAGACTCACGTGATTCCCACCTGACCCTCATTCCCCACAACCAACTGGTGACTCCTTAACCTTTCCTTAATTCTCAGCTGTCCCCTCTAATCCATCTCCAATGCTCTGGTCTTAATGTCACCCCTCAGCTTGATCTTTATGTCCCCAGTTTCGCTCTTACTTCCTCCAATGCAAACCCCTTTTGCAATTAGGGGGAAATTCCAAAGCACAGACGTGACCCCTTGACTCCAAGACTTAAAACTGAATGCTTCTCACTGCCCCTGGAATAGCATTGAATCTTTTTAACATGATCTACAAGGTCTTGCACGATCTGCCTCGAAGCTTCTATTTCCCCTGGCATATTACACTATGTTACATTACAACTGGATTAAAAACTATTAAGTTATTAAATCATTGACTAATTACTGACTTTGATTTCATTTAAACTAAGATTAAAAGATGGTTAAATGTGTTTTTAACTGCTGTGTTCAGACAATGTAGGTGAAAAAAAAAAAAAAAAAACATAGGCAGGGATATACTAGTGCACTGGTTAAGGGCGCCGACCAAAGAGGCTTATTGGTTCCAGGGCACAGCTCAGATTCAGCACTTGTCAGCTATGGTACTCTGAGCAATTCCTTAACCGCTTCCTTCCCTCCTTCCTCCCTTCCTTCCATCCTTCCTCCTTCCCTTCCTTCCTTAAGTCGTTCCTTCCTTCTTTCCTTGTACAGTATTGTTCTGTACATTCTGCACATTTGATCCCCAGAACTTATTCATCTTATAACTGGAAGGCTGTGTCCTTTGATCAACAGCTCCCCATTCCCCCCATGCGCCCCAGCCCCTGGCAACCACCATTCTACTCTTGGTTTCTCTGAGTCTGGCTTTTTTAGATTCCACATATAAGTGAGATCATATAATATCTGTGTTTCTCTGTCTGACTTACTTCACTTAGCACAATGTCCTCAAGGTCCATCCACTTTGTCACAAATGGCAGGACTTCCCTCTTTCTGGATAATATTCCAGTGTAGACATACACCATATTTCCTTTATCCACTCATTCACAGATGGACACGTTAACTTATCTATATCTAGACTATTGTGAATAATGCTGCAATGAACATGCGAGTGTAGACAGCAATTTCTTAACCTCTGTGTGCCTTTGATTCCTAACCTGTAAAGTGAGGACAGTGATTGTACCTGAACCATAGGGCTGTTGGGAGGATTGAATTGGGGTGACGTATATAAAGTGCTTAATACCGTGTTTGACTCATGGTAAGCGCTTCATAGGCTTCAGCCCACAAGGAGTGATGAGCCTTTGCACCACTGCTTTAGAATCAGGCATTTCCCCGCTTTTCATACATTGACTCATCTCACCACCAGAAGCATGGTCATGTTACAACAAAGAAGGGAGTGCCACCAGCTTCCCTCCCAGGTCTGCAGCCCTGTCACCCTCCCCCCCACTCACGGCCCCCCAGACATGCTGAGTGCTCCCAAGGTCCCAGCTGCTACATTAGCTCCATTCTATCTCCTTGTTCTTGCTTACTGCAATGGATTTTTATTTTTCCTTAAGTCACTTGGTCCCACTCCAACTCTTTTTGCTCTCAAAAATCTCACTATTTATACAGGATCCTGTACCTTATCTTTAGATAACAATTGCCTTATGCATTGCAAAACAATACATATTTGCATTTCTTAAGAAATCCCTATTGGTATAATGACAATGCCAGAAAAAATTCCTTAGGCTCTATATTTTTATTTGAATGCAGATTAACCTTCTCACTTTCCTCCTTCTAAAATGTCTTCTCACAGGTACCCCTTGAGGCTGAAGGGCATTTTGCTAAGAGTGCTGTTAATTAAAGTGTCGGAAGAAAGTACTTTTTTAGTGTCTACTGAACTAGAAAATCAAGCTTAAAGAGCAATTCTTTCCATATTAATGTCTATCACATGCAGGATGTGGGGAAACTAAATACAGTGCTGGTAGAAATATAAATAAAATGATGCAGCCACTGTGGAAAATAGTTTGGCAGTTCCTCATAGTTACCATATGACCCATCAATTCCACTCCTAAGTATATACCCAAAAGAAATGAAAACATGTCCACACAAAAACTTGTACACAAATATTCAGAGCAGCATTATCCATGATAATCAAAAAGTGGAAACAACCCAAATGCCCATCTACTGACGAATGGATAAACAAAATGTGGTATATTCATACAATGGAGTATTATATGGCCATAAAAAGGAATGAGGTTCTGATGCACTTGCTACAACTTGGATGAACCTTGAAAACATGATGCTAAGTGAAAGAATCCAGTCACAAAAGATCACATATCATATGATTCCGTTTATATGAAATGTCCAGAAGAGATAAATCCATAGAGACAGTAAGTAGAATAGTGGTTGCCTGGAGCCAGGGGGCTTGGGGAAAGTTGGGGTGCTATCTAAAGGGTATGGGCTTCTTTCTGGGGAGATAAAAATGTTCCAAAATTGATTGTGGTGATGGTTGCACAGCTCTGTGAACATACGAAAGAACGTTAAACTGTACACTCTAAATGGCTAACTGGTATTGTATATCAATTACATCTTAATAAAATTATTACCAAAAAACTGTCTACCCAAGTAAGCCATTACAGGGAGTGGGTGGGCTGTTACACACAATGCAATGAAAAGTCTTCCCTCCAATTCTGACTTCCAGGAAGCAACCAACATCACCAGTTTCTTGTGTTTTGACACTGCCCATTTCTTGATCTGCCCATTTCTTGATCTTGTACAGAGCAAGGACTAAGGGACTAAATGGAAGAAACTGGACCCCCCAGTGGTTCACCTGGTCACTCCACCATGTGACACACTAATAATCAGACACACACAAATAATCAGACCATCTAGAGGGGGAGACAGAAACAGGCACAAACAACTATAATAAAATAATCAGATGGTATTAATAGGTAGCAAGTACACTTCCATAGTAAATGTGATATAGGAATTGCTAAAGGGAAGTTAAAATTGATAAGCTCCCTAGAAGAGGAAAAGACTCCTGGGAATTCAGAGGAAGCTGGGATTTGAATTAGCATTAGGACATAAATGTGCAGTTGCCAATAAGGGTAATAGTATCTAACTTGTAGTGAGCGCTTATTATGTGTCAGGAACTATACTGATGTTCTAAGTGCTTTCACCATCTCATGAGCTCTGCAGCAGGTTGCACTGTTAACTCCTTTTTAGAGTTGAGGAAACTGAGAACAGCACCGTGAAGTAACTCCCCACCTCTCACAGCTAGAGAACAACAAAGGCAAGACTGGACCCAGGTCATTGGGCTCCAGAGCCAGTGCTTTCAGTAACAGTTGACAGCAGGGGGGAAACTCTGAGAAAAGGGTCCGTGAGGAAGCATCAGCAGAAGAGTGGTAAAGGGCAGAATGTACACGCAAAAGAGAAACAGACTCACAGGTAGAGAACACAAACTTGTGGTTATCAAAGGAGAGAAGGAAGATGGGGAGGGACAAATTAGAAGTATGGGATTAAGAGATACAAACAACTATGTATAGAACAGATAAGCAACAAGGATACACTGTACAGCCCAGGGAATTATACCCATTATCTTGTAATAGCCCATAATGGAGTAAAATCTGCAAAAACACTGACTCACTGTGCTGTACACCTGAAACCAACGTACTACCGTAAACCAACTGTACTTTAAAAACAGATGACTGGGATGTGTGAAGCAATGGTTCCCAGAAGAAGGCAAGGCAGTGGCTGGCTGTCTGCGGGGGTGACGGGAGTCCAGGAGCTGATTTTGACTGCAGTGACTGAGAGGTGGCAGATGAGGGGCCAGAGGAGGGCAGCCGATCTGGTCTTTGGAGGGAGCATGAATTCCGTGGACACCCTGAGCACGAGGTGCTCGGGCACATGTCCACTCTGTGTGTTTACAGACAGAGAAACGCAGCCCTGATGCTGACGAACACTCAAACGCAGGAGAAGGACGTGGCAGTCACCTTGCAGAGGATGCCAGAGGGGTCCCAAGGTCAGGGGAAATAACCAGAGAGAGAGAAGCCACGGCGACATGCTCCAGAACATACCAACCCTTAGCAAGAAAACAAAACAGGTCTGAGCCACTGGCTGTGTCTGGGTGGAGTGACTACAGATCCTTTTAATTTTCCTCTAGTTACATTTTCTCTTCGATAGTTGCTACATTTTCTATAACAAAGCCTAACTTTCAAAAGAAGAAAAAATAGTTTACATATATGTGATACAAATCCAGGTATGCATGTACATGCCATATAAATTAAGTAGCTCAACTTCGATGGGCCTCCTATGAGACTGAAGATGTGATGGTCAAATGGCCACTTTTTTTTTTTTTTTTAACTACAGCAAATTGAAATTCCTGGGGCTATCATTTAAAAGCCCATAAATAAGGATTTATCCCAGATGCTCTGTCTCCCTAAGGAACAGAAAAGGAGCAGCCACTCGTCTTCTTTGGTTTCTTCTCGTTCTGTTTCTCCTCCCTAATTTCCTCCTTCTTCTCACCCTCAAAACGGGAACAGATCTAGAAAAACTATAGTGCCTGGGACAGGACAGCCTGGGCCAATCCTAGGCAGTGGATTGATAACGGAACCTGTCTTCTTCCAAACCCCTGGGGCTTTATCCATCCACCTGCCGCAGGGATCCTGGCTGCTACCCTGGGACCTGGCAAACAGGGGCCGGGCACTGTCGGCGCCCCAGCCTCCTTTGAACCTCTTTCTTCCTCCTGCCTCTTTGGTTCTCTCTGGTTACCCAGGGTCCCTTGGCTGCCCAAAGTTATCTCAAACCCCTGACTATTATTTCAAGGTCTGAAATGTTCCCTTCTTTCCACTGGATCAGGGAGCCACGTGCCAGAGCTGCAGTTCTGTAATCCCAATTAGAGGGGACGCCAGGAGGTTTGTGAAGGAGACCTGCCCCTCCCGGGAAGCATCTGCCTCTTGAAAGAAGAGCTTGTTCAAATGCCCAGTCCTGGGTTAAGCATCTTACACACATTAGCTCATTGAATGAAGCCTTGCTATGGTCCCGAGAGGTAGAAATTGCTTTTCTTATTCTACAGTTGAGGATACTGAGGCTCAGAGAGGTCAAATGACTCTCCAGGGTCACACAGCTGGTGAATTCTCACTGGGAACATGGAGGAGGACACAGCTTTGAGCAGGAGCTCTTACATTCAGCCTACTCTGGGCCTCAACCCTAGGCAGGCCATTCCCCCTTATCCGATCTTCCACTTAGTGTGATCTGACTTCCAGCCTGTTGCCCCGGGTCATCAGTGAATCATTACTTGGAGAAAGGCATAGGTTGGTAAAATGAATCAAGCATTTAGGAAACCCAAAGCCATACCAAGACAAAACAAGTCCCATCAAATTATAAATTCACAAATGAGACGCAACTTTATTAAGCTCACGTGATGTTCATCACTGCGACAACTGCCATTGAAATAATGCGCCCCTAAAAGAGTTATTACAAGGAAAGGCCCATATTAGTGCTTCTTGGCCTTCACACACTTGTTAGCCATGGGATAATTAACTTTACCCAGCAAACCAACTCATCCAAACATCTCATTCCTAGCCCACCTTGGATATTTTCAGTATTCATTGAATTGCTTTTAACATCAGATGCTTCTAGATTCACTTCACAAAATGTTCACCAGGGTCAACGTCTGAAGAATGAAGAGAGTTTACGGGAGGGGGAACCAGTAAAGGGTGAAAATTTCTTTCATATTCTTATACAAAACCTAATTGTTTCCTTTGTATTTATTGCTGACTGACTTCTCCTTTATTTGTCAGTCAGCCAAACAAAATGCGTTTGCCTTTTCTAATCTTGGCTCATAAATCAGTTCTTTTGGCTAATTACTTTGGCTGTTCTCCCTTGAAAATCTTCCGATCTGTCTAAAACCTTCTCTTGAGAGGAAAAGAGCATGTGCTGTCTTAGGTGGAAACGTGATAGAACATAAATTGGGATAAACTCTTAACCCAAAAGTGGGGTCATAATATGACAGAACACAAGATTTTATTTAAGACTGTATTAGGTTGTAAATCATTATTGAAGGCATCCCAAAGATTTTCTTTCCTTTTATGGTGTCACTGAATTTTCATTTCTAAGCTCATCCTAGAACAAGTAACTTTGTTTCACTAAAATTTATCAGAGGACCTGCTCGACCCAAATAAAACAAAAAGAAATCCAACAGTACATTTGAGCCTTAGGGAGAAAAACACGTGGCTGAATTTTCAGATTTCTCATAGTCACTAAGACTTATGAAAACAAACTTCATGATCCCAGTTTACGTTCCAACTCTAGAAGCATATCCAGCTTTGTAAAGATGTCCTCCACAGTGCCTCTCCACACTCCTTGCCTCCCCAAATGTGAAACAATAATCACACCGTCAACCATCCCACTGTGCAAACCAAGACTCAAGAGGCACCCTTGACGTCTACCTGTTCCCTTCCCTACATCCCCAAATCCAATCCATCAGCAACCTATCCCCTCCCCTGCATACTCCCTGAGTCTCCATACTTCCTGCATCTGCACCTCCGTTGCCCTGTGCCACCCTCATCTTCTGACTAGACTAGACCAGCTAGTCTGGGCCACTTCCAATCTGTTATTGACTTCCCTCTGCTCTCAGGATGAAGAAAACAATTATTACACAGCCCATAAAGCCCTGCACGATCTGAGTTCCTTTCCACCTCAGAGAGCCAAGTCACCCATACTCTTCTCTCCCTGTCCCCTCTCTACCTAGTCCAGTGACTCTTAACCGTGGCTGCACACTGGCATGGTCTAGGGAACTTTCATCTGGCTGTGTGGTTTCTGAAATCCTTCTATGAAAATGTTACTGTAGAATGTAGACTCTGAGCACACTTGAAAGCTGAACGCTCAGTTTTGTCCCAAGCCCATTACCTAATCAGCGTTAACCAGGACTTTTAACAAAACAGAATTACAGTCTATTTCTGTATCTATGCCTCCAATAGTTTCCTGTTTTTAAGAAAAGACTATGGTTTGTTTTATTTTAAGCTTTTACGTGTGAACAGATCCTCAGGGCTCAGGAACTCATGACTATCACTATAACGTGAAATTCCTCTATTAGATGCAATGAAACATAACAGAAAAATTGCAGTGTCCTCCCTCAACTGTTACGTGACATCTGAATAAAAGCACAAGATGGTGTTGAGGAGAAGGCTCTGGGGAGTGGCAGAGGCTCACTTATTGGAAATGCAGCCCAGTGATGCCAGCAATTAGGAATGGTGACCAAGCACAAGGGAAAACGCCAGGTCAAAACCTGTTTACTCAAAAATAGTCACAAATTGTCCAAGTTAAGTCTACAAGTCCAAAAGTCCACTGTATATAATTTATTATTAAAGCCAAGATAAATTAGAACCCCATATACCTCCAGTCTGTCTGCCATTGCGAGCAAAGACCACAGTTTGCATCTCTATAACCCCAACCATAATGCCTGGCACGCAGTGGGTTTCCAAGAACGATTTGTTGACTGAATTCATGGAACGTAACTATCAACTTGAAAATTCCTTGGCTTAAGGTTATTCCATATTAGACGGCAGTGACAAGGTCCAGAATGTGCCACTGTGGCATAAAAATCATTTTGAGCAGCAGGCATTTGAGAATAGGCTTTTTTTCCTGAACTCCCTTACCTGCCTAAAAGCAGAGCTTTTCAAAAGAACTGAATTGTCATAAATGCCTCTCCAGGAAGATGACTCTTACCACCTGAGACTAGAAGCCTGCACTGCACCTAAATAGACCTCGTCATGAACTATCGTATCTCCAGCTATTCCCCTAAGAACCCACTGGTCTTTCCTAAAAGTCATTTGTTTTTCCATAGGTGCCCTTCTTCCCCTCCCCTTCCCTTGTTAAGGTGATATAGAAGTCCCAAATTCTAACCGCCTCCTTGAAGCACATTTTTCTGTGAACTTGCACTGAATGTACATGAATTTTAAAAATCTATCTTTCCTCTTGTGAATCTGTCTTTTGTCAGTTTAATTTGTGGGCCCCCAAAAACTAAACATTAAGAGGTTAGAGGAAAAATTTTTCTTTCCCGACAGCAACGTCAAGGAAACCTTGAATCCTGACTACCTCTGTCAGACACTGAAGGCATGCAGTCCAGATAAATGAGGGAGAAAACAAGCAGTGGAAGTGGAAAGCATGCAAAACTCAAGTATGAAAACTGAAAGAAGGCAAGTCCCAGATTCTGTAAAATTCAGTGAAAGGATTCCTAACACACAATACCTTCAATAGGGCCAAAGCCCTATTTAATATCAAATGGTTTCAAATTAATCTTTGAGATGGTTTTATTTTCTTCCTCTGATTAGTGCAAAGAGTAACTTTGTAATCAGTAAATAGCCACTGAAGGAAATCACAGAATTATACACTCTTACAGCTGGAACATGGAACTTATTAACACAAGAATGTTCAAAGCTCAGCCTTACAAGCAATTAAAGAAATGCTTGTTTAAAAACATTAAGAAATTCTATGTTTTTCCTACTAAATTTGCATAGATTTTTAAAAAGTAAATATCCACAATTAGCTAGGACGCAGTGAGATGGGAATTAGGATGTATTGCTGGGAGGGGGGCATAAATTGAAGGGCAATCTGGATGTACGTGTTAGACTCCTTTAGGATGGATCTAACACTCACTGGCCCAGGCATTTCACCCTGAGAGGTGATTTCTACGTCAATCATGAGGAATCTGAGTGATAAATTACGTCACAACATTGTTATGCGCAAGCCAAAAAAGCTGGAAGCCACCAAAATGTCTAACACGAACAAGATGAGAGTGGAGCTGTTAACAGTTGGGGAAACAGAGGATGAAAAATGGGTCGAGCACTTGAAGAGAAGGATAAACTTGGGCACTTGAAGTTTGAGGCGCCTGTGGGACATTCATTGTCAGATGGGCAGAAATGGAAGCCTGACGCGGAAGAGATACAAGACCAGAGAGAAAGATCTGGGACTCAGACTCGGAGAAGTCAACAGGCCACAGAAATCACGTTCTCTGGCAGCAGTGAAGGCCGTGGGTGAAAGGTTTAACGAACAAGGCTGATTCCAAAGTGTATGCACCATTTAGTAGAAGGAAAAATGTTTATACGTGCCCCCAAAAAGAAAAATCTGAAAGGAAAATGTTGAAATTATAGATGATTTAGATATTATTTTTCTTTATACTCTTCTGTATTTTCCTTTTTTAAAAAAAAAAAAGCAGTGTCTTCATTCAACTATGTATAAGTGAATATAATGCTCCAGCATTTTCCTGAATGATAAATATATGTATTTTTCATTACTTAAAAAAAAAAATTTAATCCGAGATGTTCTAACTATTGCCTTGTTTTACAGATATGGAAATGCTGACAACACCAGTAGAGGAAGTGACTTGCCCAAGGTCATGCAGTCAGCAAGCACAGCTTCTGAAAACCATCCTGGAGCTCCAGCAAGAAACAGAAAAAGGGATTTGGTTTGTAACCAAGCTCTCTGAATCACAGCTCTTCTACCAGGTGAGGAAGCTCTATAAATACAACCTTAAATATGTGCTTAATCATATACCTTCCACTGACTTATTGTAAGTAATCACCTCCATGGCATTTTACCAAAATGTTCCAGAGCAAAGTATAATCTTCTCTCTCGATAATTTTGAGGACTTTTTGTCCTTCACAAAAAAAGTGTTCTGCATTTTCTCAATTAAAAAAAAAAAAAAAAGATCCTTTTGCCAGCTACTGATGCTGTCAGGTTTTTAATGTGAGTCCACCCACTCCAAGCTGTATCTATGTCTGAATACAAATACATATATTTGAAGACTGGCCAAGTTCTTTTAATTCATTCTCTTATCACAGGATGTAGTAAAAGCAAAGTCATATTTCCTTCAAATTTATCTCATTTTCAATACCCATTTGAATAAAAAAATCCCATTGTCTTTCACGACGGATACTGAATTACTGGAAGACCACTGTACATCTAGTCTAGACCAACAAAATGAAATATGATTTCTTTAAAGCAGAATGCTATTTCCATTACTTACATCAGATGGAAAGCTTTTACCTGTAATTAATAAATCAATTATAAGCTTTAAACCTACCTCTGACATGAATTAGATTTCCAAAATATGTAACCTTTGGTTGACCTATATTTCATTTTTAAAACTGGGGTCCATCACAATCTAGTGATCAATACATAGAACACCACAAACAGTATCCCTTCTGTTTGTCAGACATTATAAATGATTAGCATTATGCTTGCAGGAAGCACACAGCTGTTGGTCTAACCTTTTGGGGCCCATCTCCTGAAAGCATGATATATCGTTCTTACTTTATAGCTTTCTGTACTTAAGGTACCCATTTCTGTAGCCTTAGGGATGATGTGGCTATAAATGCATGTATAAATGTCTCACAAACCCACACGGTGAGATGTGTATTTATTTTGACAAACTTAACTGCCTACAGTGTTGGGAAGGTAAAGAAGGGCTAGTGTATTTCTGAAAGATAACTGTGCTCTGTCTTTGACAAAAGACATCTCACAGTAACACACACCTTACATTCACAGCTTTTTCATCTACCTACTGCCATTCTGACGAATCTAAACATTAGACTTTTTTTCAATCATCATTTCAGAAAGGAAGAGAACCTAGTAGGTAAGAGCTCTAGGGATGGCAGGCAGTCCTGAATTTGAAGAGCCACTCTGCCACTTACCAGGTGTGCGACCTTGGGCAAGTGACTTAAGTTTCAGTTTCTTCAACTGCAAAGAGTAGACAATGGCACCTGGGATTGTTGGAAGACAATGCACAGCTTAGCACAGTGTCTAGTACACAGCACGGACTTGATAAAGTAAATGTTACTCAACAGTATTCATAAGATGCTTTTCAAGTTTGGTGTATAATATGAGGAGCATTTACAAAAGACTTCTGTGTCCCTGTTTCCCCAAACCAGAAACTCCATCAGCATTGCCTTGGGAATTATCGTGAAGACTCTAGAAAAGAGGACAAAATAACTCCACAATGCCCTTCTTTCAGGCCAATACTTTAATGCTCATCTCTATCTGTATTTACCTGGCTGGTTCCATTTTACGGAGCCTCATCTGTTTGTGGGATGGGGATGTCCTGGGATTCAACCAACCAATTCTGCAGCAGACTTTTGCAACTTTGCCCTTTTGTGAGTACTGTTTAATGTTCCACGTGAATTTAGTCTTTGCTAAATCTTTGACCTTATCTCGGACCATATCATTTTCTGCTTGTGATCCTAAGCTCATGAAAAACATGTTTTCCTTTAATGTTTTGACAACCTTTAAGTACAGAAACGCCTAGAGAATCAACTGGTAAGTTCTTTCAGATGAAAGATATGCTACAAAAGCCTGCCTTCTAAGTATGGAATCGTAAATCTCTCCACACTGGAATCCCAGAATGGCCGAGAACAGATAGAAAACTAAGAACCACCTCCCAGGGTCTTGGGGCACGCACAGATAAGCTTGAGAATGAGAAGCAATGTCCTGCCCTGGCAACACTCTAACCCCGCTTCTTGGCTGTTTCTGGTCTGGAACCCTGATCAGAGAAAGGGAAACAATGAGGGGGAATAACGCTAGTGGGCCTGGTGACCGATGGTCAGCCACAGCAGCAGGTCCCCTGCCATCAGCAATGCACTTAGTGAATGATGAGTCTGTGATAACAGAAAGTGCATGTACTATAACTGAATACAACAGGTTACAAAACCTTTATAATACAGGTACACACATTCATACACACATGCACAATACAACCTCAATTATGTAAAATAAAGCATATGAAAACCATAAAGACAATACACCAAAACACTGGTTGTCACTGACTGGGAGATTCTGGGTAATACTTTTCCTCTTTCTGCTTTCTTATTATTTTCTTCCAATTGTCTATAATCGTGTATAGCTTGGATATCTAAAAAACGTATTTTAAATGTCAACATAAATTCACTGAAATTTAGCAAATTTCACGTTTTAGCAAGAGAGAAAAATGAATACTCTTCACAACAGATAACGATCCTTCGTACAAACGACTTTGACCATTGTCCTGATGGTAAAGGTTGATAATTAGTAACTAGGAGGACGCTTTGCAAATATTGGCGCCAGCAGCCTGCCCCAGACCCCTCTCTCTGGGTCAGATGGTTCTTTTTTGTGTGAAACATTCTGGTCTATCCTAGAGGACGGGGGAACGTGGAGGGAGAGAGGTGTAGGGAGAGTGAAACTGTTAGAAATAGGTTGGGTAACGGATATATCCTCAAAACTGCTCTGAAAGTGTTTGCAGCCTGTACCTGCACTAAACAGACCGATCTGTTCCACACACACCAGGGCGTGGCCCACCAGGAAAAACCCGCGCATCCGTGAGTGACAGCTTAGACCTTAAGGATATCGATACTTCCACTTTGCAAGGAGCCGTTTCTCCCACCACATCCCCAATCGCAAGCCTCAAGGAGGGTGTAGGTTTGGCTCCAGCCAAAGTGCTGCGGGCAGTTTTAACTTTATGTTCCTGTAAGGCTGCCCTGTGCATCTCCTTTGGTTTCGGGAGCTCTGAAGATCCGTTTAAGGTTCTGTTCATAGACTGAGCCTCTAGGCCTTTGCGTCTAGAGAAACCCAAGCCTCCCTCACCTGGGGACCTGTGATCTGATCCTCCTACACCATCAGTAAAGATGCAGGTGCTTAAACAGCAAGAATCAGGGTATGTGTTTAATGTCCCTGGGGCAAGCACGTCGGAGAAGTGGTGGGGACAGGTCAAGTGTGAGTGCTGGGAGACCATTTCTGCAACAGCTCTCTTGGAAACCCTTGTCCACGTCGTACTTTTTCGGCTGGGGGGTGGAGGCAAAGACCGTGGACGCATGGGCTCATCACTATCACCCTCCGCGCACTGCCAACGTTTGAGTGACGGCAGTAACTTCTAGGTGAGTGGATTTTTCACTCGGTTTGGGCTGGGGATGGATGATGGGGACAAACGGCGGGGAGTGTCGACTTAAAAGAGTCTATCGATTTTATGGAGGCCTTGTGGACTTCCACAGAACACCCAGTGAAAAAGAGAGGTTCTGGGGGAGGGGTGCAGAGAAACGAGGGTGCGGGAATAGGCTGCCATAAACCTGCCAATTACCCAAAGAGAGCAGGGGGCGCCCGGCTTGTCGAAAGCCGGGCTGATGCCACCGAGGAGGGCCACCTAGAAGAAGGAAGCTCGGCGTGGGCGCCTTGACCCTCCGCGGTTCGCTCCCGCCCCCTCAAACCCCCGCGCGGCGCGAGCCCGCCCAGCCAGGCCCCGGGGGCGCAGCCTCAGAGGCGGCCGAGGGCTCGGCGGGCGTCCCGGCGTGCAGGGCGCGGCGAGGCGTGTACCTTGGTGCCCTGGTAGAAGTCGTCCACGGACCGCGAGCCCATGAAGGGGAACTGCATGTGCGTGTGCGTGTCGATGCCGCCGGGCAAGACCAGCTTGCCGGCGGCGTCTAGGACCCGCAGCCCGGCCGGCGCGTCCCCGGGCGGCAGCAGGTCGCGCCCCAGCGCCCGCACCACGCCGTCCTCCACCAGCACGTCGGCCACCTGCGAGGAGTCGTCGTTGACCACGCGCCCCCCGCGTATCAGGAGCCGCGACGGCGCCGCCATGGCGAGCGTCGCACGCGCTGCGGGCCGCCCTCCTTCCGGGGGCACGGGGAGGGCGCCCAGGCCGGGCTCCGGGTTTATCAAGGACCCTCTGCGAGGGGGCGGGGGAGGAGAGGCTCCACCCCCAGGGGGGTGGGCCTGCGCGAAAGGCTGCGGCGGACCCCGAGGTCAGCGGGCTTCCGACCTGAAAGTTCTGCCGCCCTGAATCCAGGTGTACGTCCAGACCCTAGATGTACACCGAGATTTTTCCCTTCCAGTCATTGGAAGGGAAAAGTCTTGGAGGTAGTTTTAAAGACGAGGGACGTTTGTTTTCCTTTCTAAGAAAAGGCACTTTGGGGAAAAAATCTACCTTTCTTCCCTTTATAAAGAGTGTGTCTGTACCAAAACGCAGAGAGACAGGCAGAGAGAGAGAGGAAGGGAGGGAGACAGACAGACAGACACCACCAGCAACAATGAAAACACCCACGCCCCGAAGAACCACTTCATCTGGATTTCCTTTTAAATATTCTTAACTGTGCGAGGAGCAAAGATAAATGACATTCTCGTCCTCAAGGAGCTAAGAGCCAACAGTGACACACATACATATTTCAATGGATAACAATATATATAAACCAGAAAATTCTGCCTTCGAGAGAGGCTAAAGATACGAGTTTAGAAGAAAGGGGGAGTTTATTTCTGCCTTGAAGGAAATTAGATATGGAAGATTCACAAAGAGGTATTTGAACTAGGACACAGAGGACATGGACATGGAGAGATAAGGGCTGGGAAGAGGGATGATGTTCTGGGCGAGGGAACAGGCTGGATAAAGGCACAGAGAAGGTGATGGCAAGTTGAGTGTGACCTCCACGTGGTTAAGCTGAGGGGATAGGGTTGGACAGTTGTGGACCACCCCTTTCCTCCCAGGGGAGAAGGATGAAGAGTAGACAGAGCAGTGAGAGAGAAGGGAGCTCGGGGAGCCCTGTGTGAGGGACGACAGCAGTGCGGGGTTTCAGGAGCACCAAGATCGAATGCCATAAGAAGGGTGGGGAGTGTGGTGGACGTGTGCTGTTCCATCGTCTATTCTCATCCTTATTCTGCCAACAGTCACTGGAGTTTCTCTGGCAGGAAATCCTCCCCATGCATTCTCAGAACATTCACCTCGGTGGAACTGATGGGACCTCTGGCTCTGGGGCTGATCTGCTTATCTAAGCACTGCCAGTCACAGCAGGAAGTCCTCACGGCCACGGTGATGTGTTCAGGGATGACACGGGTCCCAAGAAGACTAACCGTGCTCAGTGAGAGCTGATGCTAACTTGTGTTAGGTTGGGCAGATGAAGAGCTTTCTCTTTCCTGCTGGACTTGAATCCTGGAGGGAGTAAAAGACAACAAGGGAATAGTCCTGTGAACAGAGCCAACACAGAGAACAGGAAGGAGAGATGGAGAGGGACTGCGTTCTCATGACACCGTTGGTGCTCCTGAAACCAACCATGCCTGATGTCCCCTCTTTCAGACTCTCCAGTGTTTGCTTCAGCTGGTTTACTTTGGTTCTTTTGTCATTTTCAACCGTCAACTGACAGAGGATGGGAAGGTACTTCGAGTTTGGGGAGTAGGTGGTCACATGTGACCTCGGAGAGATGACATTTTTAATAGTGGAATGCAAGGTGTTATTATTATCAAATTTCCTCAAGTCTCAGATCACACAAACCTCAAAATGATTAAAAATTAGGAAACATCAATAAAGTGCCATAGATTTGGCTGTCAAGCCAGGAACAAGAAGCCCAAGAAGGTTATGCAATTATTGTCAAAAGACCTTTGCGTAAAGGTGAAAAGAATACTAATACATATGCAACTCCGCCGAGCTCCACACATAACAGCCCTCTAGGAAAGTAAGATTGGGTCTCAGGGTGGCTGTGACATCCTTTCTGAAGCTCAGATGATGATTTCAAAGGATTTTTTAATCTCAGACACTTTATATCACAAAAAGCCCTGTAACACAATGCAGCGTAAACTCTCCACGTTTAACTCAAACTTGATCAGAAAAGGGGATTTGTAGAATGTCACTGAAGCAGGAGGAAATAGCTCATCGAGATTCACTGACCGCACAGAAGAGAGTGTTGGGTAAGTTTAAGGAGAAAAGCCAGCTTCGCAGAAGGTGTCTTCCCCCTCTCTGGCCACCACTGTCCAGACGCCAGGCATGTCTAGATGCCGGATGTCATCCACCAGCTTGCCGGGTGGGAGGCGAGCAAACGTGCTCAGAGGGGAAGCTTGTCCTCAGAAACCCCTCACCTCCCTTTACTCTGCCCTACTCAGCCACCTCTGTACCTAGACACACGCGCCCTCAGTGGGCGTGAAACAAGTAATCCCAGACACGATGATCTTGGCACTGGAGGCAGGAAGCAAGACTCCTGCTGTTTTGCCTTCTTCTTGCTGGAGAAAGAATCAGTTTGATTGACTAACATACCAAAGTGTGTCTGAGGACCCATTACTCCTTAGAGGACTCTTTTTTTTTTTTTTTTTCCGGTACGAGGGCCTCTCACTACTGTGGCCTCTCCCGTTGCGGAGCACAGGCTCCGGACGCGCAGGCTCAGCAGCCATGGCTCACGGGCCCAGCCGCTCTGCGGCATGTAGGATCTTCCCGGACTGGGGCATGAACCCGTGTCCCCTGCATCGGCAGGCGGGCTCTCAACCACTGAGCCATCAGGGAAGCCCTAGAGGACTCCTTTTAAAGGAGGCCTACAAAGGTTGTGAAAGCTTAACCCACAGAAACATACCTACTTTGAAGTGTAGGTGAGAGCAATTCGAAAGGAAGGCCTTCCCAGCCCTGACTGATGGTGTAAAGGGATAGAAAGGCAGAGCAGAAAAGGGTAACTTCCTTCACTGAGCGGCTCAGGGTTTTGGGGAAACAAATCCACCAGGCCCAGGTGTATTTAAGTCCTCCGCAGCCCTGGAGTCACTGAGTTTGCTTTCCCTACTCTCCAAACACACCCCTACTCCTACTCTAGGCCCCTGTGGCTATGAGGGGATTTCAGGGTATTGTTTCCCCTGGAGGAAAAGCTGTCCGTGAGGCAGAAAGAGCAGACAACGAGGGTGTGTGAGCCAGAGGGAGCAAGGAGAGAGGCGGCAGGGCCGGGCGTCTCCAATACGCCCCAGCTGGGGGCCGTGGGCAGGCCCAGTCCTCTGGCCCTCGCTGGGATGAGGTTATACCTGAATCAGCAATAGAAGAGGCGGGTAGGCAGCATGGATGGGAATTAGGAGTCTAATCCCGGCTCTGATGCAAAACTTCTGCTGTGAGTCCGGGCAAGGCACTTACTCTTAGGGCCTCTTATCTCAACTGAAAAACGAGGAGCTAAGTTGACAAGAGCTTGTAAGACCCAGCCTTTGCACTTTTAAAAGTCTTGTGATTCTGTGAACAGGGACAAGACGCCCATCCACAGAGTGCCTGGCATAGTCCTAGAGTTAAACTCTTCTCAGGTCTAGATAAGTGGACTGGAGACCAAGAAGGACTTGCCTTCTAGATTTGGGGCTCTTTTATTTCTGGTCCCTCCACTGAGGCAGAGGGGACGTGCTTGGAAAGGGTGGCGAGCACAGAGTGTAAATCCAGATGTAGGTCATTGGGGGATGAAGCTCGGTGGGACCTTTCGGTCATGAGCAGGGACAACACCTTTCTCTCTGGCAGCCGGAAGTGGTCTCTGTAGGACCAGAGAGAGAAAGCTGGCCACTGCACAACTCCAGAGGGCAGTCTTCCCTGAACCTCCCAGGCAGAACGAGGAAATAATAGCCCTGAATAACAATACCAGCAGCGGGAGCTAAGGTTTATTGAGTACTTGAATCAAGTCAGTACTGGGCCAAATGCTTCACATGCCTTACTTTACTTCGTCCTCCACAACACCGCTTTGAGCTAAATACTATTTCCCTGTTTAACAGATGAGCCTTTTGAGGTGAAATGACCTGCTCAAGGTCACCTAACAGTAAACGCTGGAGGTAAGCCTTTCACTCTGGAACCTGTAATTTACGCATTATGTGAGTCCAAACTCTAAAGCCAGGTTCAAATCCTGGCTGCATTTGGACCTCAGGTTACATAAATGGATGAGCATAATCCCAGAATGAGCTCCTACATCCATCACGCTTTATACCTCTAGCACTTCTGACATGGGGCTGCAAAGCTGCTTCAGATTGTTATCTAAATATTGGGGAGCTGGTCTATGTGTTTGCTCAGATAACTAATGTCATGAGGGTTTAAAAAAAGTGCTCCATCCTGTAACAAATTAACAAATTTAGTGAGTCCAGATCTAACATACCAATACTGACCTGCCTTGGGGGAAAACTTTCAGGACATGCCACCTAGATAATCCAGGATGATCTCTTCATAAATCCTTAACTTTGCCACATCTGCAAAGTCCCTTTTGCCATGTAAGGTAACATTCCCAGGTCCCAGGGACTAGAAAGATATCTGGGTATCTTCGGGCCCCGTAACTCAGCCTATGACAGTGCCTATCATTGTCCCCCTTGAACAAAAAGATGCTGCTTTCTCAAGGGATGGCCTAGGAGCACCAGGCTCGGCTCAGAGGTTTCTTCTGCCCTGTCTGTCAGCAGCACTAATGTATGCTTCCAGAAACTCTCTTGCCCCTTGACCTCATTCATACTGTGCCACGGTTTCCAAGTTCTTTTGAGCTTTCCTAGCAAAATATATTTCAGCAGTAAAGTAATACTTAAGGAAACAGAGGAAGTGCCCTCTTGATTAGAAAGAAGGTAATAAAGTAAAATTAAAAAGCTTGTACTTTGGAGCCAGATTGATCTAGATTTGAGCTCTGGTTTTATCACCTATCATCTGTGGATTCTTTTTTTTTTTTTTGGCTGTGTTGGGTCTTCGTTGCTGTGCGCAGGCTTTCTCTAGTTGCGGTGAGCCGGGGCTACTCTTCGTCGCAGTGCATGGCCTTCTCATTGTGGTGGCTTCTCTTGTTATGGAGCACGGGCTCTAGGTGTGTGGGCATCAGTAGTTGCAGCACGCGGGCTCAGAAGTTGCGGCATGCAGGCCCTAGAGCACGCAGGCTTCAGTAGTTGTGGTGCATGGGCTCAGTAGTTGTGGCTTGTGGGCTTAGTTGCTCTGCAGCATGTGGGATCTTCCTGGCCCAGGGATTGAACCCATGTCCCCTGCATTGACAGGCGGATTCTTAACCTCTGCGCCACCAGGGAAGTCCACATCTGTGGATTTTTGGTTAAGTTTCTTAATGGTTCTAAGCCTCTTGGTTTTTTTTTTTTGGGGGGGGGTTGTTGTTTTCTTTTGTCTGTTTTGTTTTGTCGTTCGTTTTTTGAATAGTGGTAGCAACCCATTAAGAGCTGTACACTTTAAATGAGATAATTCATGTAAAGCCCATAGCATAGTGCTTGTTAGATATTATTTTTAGCAAAACCAACTGTTTCATTTCTCTATTCTAGCATTTTCTTCTTATTAATAGTTTCACTTTTTAAAATGTAAGATCCACAAGCTTATGAAATTATTTTACTGATCTTGAGAATTTTTTCCAGCTTTATGGAGATGTAATTGACATATAACACTGTGTAAGTTTAAGGGGTACATGTAACCATTTGATATATGCATATATTGTGGAACGTTTACCACAATAAGGTGAGTTAACACATCCATCACCTCACATAGTTACAACTTTGTGTACGTGTGTGTGGTGAGAATATTTAAAATTTACTCTTTCAGCAACTTTCAAGTACGCAACACAGTATTGTTAACTCTAGTCACCAAGCTGTACATTAAGTCCCCAGAACTTATTCATCTTATAATTGGAAGTTTGTACCTTTTGACCACCTTCACTCATTTACAGCCCTGCCCATGACAATCACTAGTCTGTTCTCTGTTTCTATGAGTCTGGTTTTGTTAGATTCCACATGTGAGTGAGATCATGTGGTATTTGTCTTTCTCTGACCTATTTCACTATGAGCGTAATATCCTCACCGTCCATCCATGTTGTTGCAAATGGCAGGATTTCCTTCTTTTTTTCTGAATAATATTCCATTTGTTGACCTGAAACAAATAGACTGCCAGATATTTCTCCAGCAAAGATGGGTTTATTTGGGATCAGCAAAGGATTGCAATTTGGGGTCTCCAGCCATGGCAAGCCACAGGGCAAGGGAAGGAGCAGGCTTTAATAGAGGGAAAAAGAAGCTTCGAGGGCTACAGTAAACAGAGTCCATGGCTTTTCATTGGCTGAGTCCTTGCCAGGAATGAGGGGGAGTCATTATTCCTGCGGGGCTCTGCTATGGGTGCAGGAGGTGAGAGCTCCCCCTCTGGTCTCCCAGCTCCATTTGATTGAGGTTTCTGTTTATTAATACACACACACACACACTATATATATATATATATATATATATATATATATATATGCCACATTTTTATCCATTCATGTGTTAATGGACACTTTTATGTCTTGGCTATTGGAAACAGTGCTGCAATGAACATGAGAGTGCAGAAACCACCATCTCTGAGATTTCATTTTGAGAAAGTTTTATTTTTTTAAGAGTCAAGAGTAAATCATTAAAAAAAATTACTTGGACTTTGCTACGTAGACCAAAGAGGGTTTGAATATGCATTTTATATATTTAAATTCTTAACAAAAAGTAAAGCACATAGGGCTTCCCTGGTGGCGCAGTGGTTGAGAATCTGCCTGCCAATGCAGGGGACACGGGTTCGAGCCCTGGTCTGGGAGGATCCCACATGCCGCGGAGCAGCTGGGCCCGTGAGCCACAACTACTGAGACTGCGCGTCTGGAGCCTGTGCTCCGCAACAAGAGAGGCCGCGATAGTGAGAGGCCCGCGCACTGCGATGAAGAGTGGCCCCCGCTTGCCACAACTAGGGAAAGCCCTCGCACAGAAACGAAGACCCAACACAGCAAAAATAAATAAATAAACTCCTACCCCCAACATCTTCTTTAAAAAACAAACAAAAAGTAAAGCACATAGAGCAAAATCCATCTTTTCAAGTGTACACAGTACCATGAATTCTGACAGAAACATGCAGTCTTGTAACCACCACCACAATCAGGATAGGAAATATTTCCATCACTCTGAAAAGTTTCCAGGTGCCCCCTTGCAGTCAGTCCTCTTCCCCCAGCCCTGGCCCCTGGCAATCACTGATCTACTTTTGTATTTTGTTGACTTGAGACATGGAAACAAAGTAAGTTGCAGGGTATCTTCTGGAGAGTTCAACTTCGGTTCTACAACTTAGTAAAACTCTTCCTACGCCCTGCTGTTGCTGCTGTCAAGGTCTAAAGCTAAAAAGATTCAGAGGCGGACCTTATTAGGATTTACCTCAACTTTTCCAGGAATCCTGGGAGGTCCTAGGCGTGACCACAGTTGGGGCTGAAGCAGAGACAGCAGGTGCCTGTTCTGGAGCCCTCATGACACTGTTTACAGTTATGTAGACAGGACAGTGTCGAGACTGATGCCCCAGATGTTGGAGGCATCAGTGTAAAAGGAAGACCGTAAGATACAGAGAGACAGTAGTCAAGGTGCTGCCCCTTTTACCTGCACTTGTCCCACCCGGGCCCACACCCTCTGAATTAGAACCTTTCTGTCTCTGCACTGTCTGTGCCATCTCATTTTACACTTTATTTCTCTAATATAACTGGAAGGGACTAGATTTGTATATCTTCCTTCTTTATTAAAACTTTTGTTCATCTTAAACCAATACGTCTTGGGAGAAACTTGCTGTTCTGCTTGCTGTGAGAGGTATTTAGTATTAGACAAGGCAAGCACAGTGAAAATGTGATTTAAGGTCAAGGATAATTCCAACTACCCGTCTGTTGTGTAATTGTACTTAAGGGCACTAATCTGTGAGCTTCTGGAAAATGAAAACTGCATGGTATTTATTTTTGTATTCAGAGACCTATCACAGGCCATGGTGACCTCTAAGAAGAGCTCACTGTGTACCTGATGTACTTCATTTCTAATCCTCAGGACAAATCTGTGGGGTAGGTCTTATCCTCTCAAACATCAGCAGAAGCTTCAGGAAGTGCCTTTCTCATTGAAATTGGAAGCAGTATGACTCTTTGCTGTATTACATTTTCACATTGCAAGGATGTGGAGAAATTGAAACGCTCATACATTGCTGGTAGGAATGAAATGGTGCAGTTACAGTGGAAAGTGGTTTGGCAGTGCCTCAAAAGTTAACTAGAGTTACCCTATGACCCAGAAATTCTACTCCTAGGTATATACCCAGAAACTTGTACATGAATGTTTGTAGTAGCATTATTCTTAATAGTCAGAAAGTAGAAATAACTCAAACATACATCATTTGATAAATGGGTAAACGAAGTGTGATATATCTAGTACTGTGGTTGGTTCTAAGGAAGTACTCAAAACATGGATGTTTCTTTTCACTCCAAATCTAGGAAAAGGTTACGAAGAATTGCTTTGTGCACTTGGCTAACATCTCTCATGGCAACTCATGAGCTAGAGAAATGGAAGTTATGTTGTATGGTGAAATCTCCATTGAAGACAGCAATAATGTAAGTTCCAACCCAAGGAAAGTCATAAGAACCCAGTGACGTTGAAATTCACACAATGCACAATAACAAAGTCTATATTTAAGGTAAGTAAAGACTAGATCTAAAAGCCAAATTAGATAAGGAATTTCTATGTTCTTGAAATCAGAGCTCAGCAGATGAGAGAAATATAGATATTCAAGTGAAATTTGATACTGTAGTGAAATTGAGAGAAGTTTTTGAATATTATGTTACTCTAATTTTTTAATAGAAATAACTTCTCTGTATTTCTTTTATTTATACTCGCTCAACATACGTTACGAAGTCCATAGCGTGTAGCCACATCTTTCTTGGTCTGGGGCGCTATGGAAGTTCACAATTTTGGCCTTTTTATAATAAAATAAAGACATCTGTGCCAAGATGCCACTCTACCTTGGTTTAGTGAATCTACTTTTCATTGAGATACAGCCATAAGTTGCCCTGTAATCAAGAAAACAGGACAATGATTACTATAAGAAATATGCTCTTAAAGCTCTACTAATATACAAAATGCATAACACTCAGCGGAGGGGAGCTCGAAAAAAAGGTCATTTCTATTTGAAAATGAGTCTGTAATAATCACAATTAAAATTTATTTCAACCTCTTCTTTCTTTCTTTAGTTTAATCCTTACAGTAACCCTTAAGCCTGGATGTCAGCCCATTTTTCAGATGACACAACAAGGCTTAGTGAGATCAAGTGATTTATTGTTATAAAACTCCTAAAGTAGCAGAGCCAGGAGTCAAACTGTGATGTGTCTGACTTCAAAGTCCATGCTTTCCCACCACACTCTGTTATTTCTCCTTAGTAAAGCTTACATGTCCCTTTTTTGGAGGATACTAAGCTTCTTTGGGTTTTAGCCTCCCTCCAGCACGTGGGAAAATCCACTCCAATTGACATCTCGGTATCGTTACTTGAAATCACCCTGTGAATTCTTTTCAAGGTACTTCATGATCAGTAAACCATATGTGCCCTAGATTAGCACAGGGCAACTTAGTCTTGTCATGTTCTAGCACTGGTTTCTAAATTTTATTAACTCTCAAAACCCTTTGTTCAAATGAAATCTTATAGGAAAGCCCAAGACATAAACCGAGTTGCTGCTGGAAGAGAGAAGGGTGAGCAGTGCACTGATAACCTGACCATCATCAACCGTAGCCACATTTATGGTTTACCGAGCGCTCACGCTGCACTTAACTGTCACTATGTTAACTCACTAATCCTCATTAACTCTCATTTAATCCTCCCAACCACTGTTGTTATTCCCAACCTAAGAACCCGCCCATGAGTTAGGCATGTCTTACTCCGTGGGTGACGGAGAAGCCTACCACCCTTGCTTCATGGAACTGGGAAGTTGAGGGTGCCAGGCCAAGTCTGGTGCAGTTGCTCAGAGACATCAGGCTTCTTTTATCCTTTCCCCAAACCCTTAAAATGAGGCTTCTCTCCCTCTGGATGTTGAGGATGCACATTTGCTACAATGGAAGAACTAAGTGAGCTAAAAATTACTAGGTTCTAGGAGACCCGTGAAGACTTTCTCCAGATTCAGTCACTGTGGTAATTTCCTCAGGCCCCAAGCGCAGCACGATCTTGTTTCCTGGGTCTTGGAGCTCCCTTCAGCTCATCACAAGTGGGCTGCTACTGTTTTTTCTCCCCCTTTTCTTGCTCCCCTTTTGGCTTTGAGCTGCTGGTTCACTTCCATGATGATCCAAGGGGAAGTGGCCGCATTCAGAAGCACCTGGGAAGCACATCTTCATGATCTTTGGAAACCATGAATCATTTTGGACTTTTCACATACAAGATCTGATTTAATTCAAGCTTCAGAGATGTTCTCTGTTTAACATTCAGACAATGACAATAATAGCAAAGATGTAGTCCTTACAATGAGCCAGGCACTGCTCCAAGAGCTTTACATGCATTAATTTAATCTTCCAACAGCCCTATTATCCCCATTTATAGATGAAGAACTTAAGTACAAAGTGATTAAGGGACTTGTTGAAGATTGCATGATAGGAAGAAGCAGGACAGGCAATGTGGCTCCATTGTTTTTATCCACGATGTTGCCTCCAATAAATTAAAAAATATTTTACAGGTGGGCTTCTCTGGTGGCGCAGTGGTTGAGAGTCCGCCTGTCGATGCAGGGGACACAGGTTCGTGCCCCGGTCCGGGAGGATCCCACATGCCACGGAGCGGCCGGACCCGTGAGCCATGGCCGCTGAGCCTGCGTGTCCGGAGCCTGTGCTCCACAGCGGGAGAGGCCGCAACAGTGAGAGGCCCGCGTACCGAAAAAAAAAAAAAAATTTACAGGTTATGATAACATGTTGAAATAAACTTAGTTGAAAAATAACTGCTAATTGTTAACATTCATCAAATGCCTAAACACGCTTATCTAAATTTGCATCAATGCTATGATTTCTCATTCAAATATGCTACGGCAAATTGTTACACTATTGTATTTCTAATCAACTAAGATATGAACAATTAATGTACGTGACGTGACAGAGGAGCTAATTTGATAACCTTTTAGCAAATGAGCTTCTTACTGGGACTGTAGCACTGTTTTTCTGCTTAAAATATTAATTCTGGCAACTTGGTGTTTCTTATATATCAGGTACTGTCCTGGGGTCGATTACAGATGTCACAAATTCTTTGCTCCATCTACCATGGAGAGTGGAGTCTGTTTCTCTTTCTGTGGAATCTGGGTTGGCCTTAGTGATTCGTTTGACCAACAGAACGTGGCATAAGTGACATTTTGGGCCTTCGGAGACTAGCTCGTAAGAAGCTTCTGCAGAGATGTCTATCAATTTTTAAACAAGGGCCCACTTGAGTAAAATGAGTCCCATCAAGTTGCTGTCATCTTCTGCCTGGAGTTCAGCAGGGTGAGAGGGAATGGCCAAGCAGCTTGACTGGAGAGCAGCAGGCAGGTCACCGCTGCCAGCATTACTGGGTCTGTGGTAGGGACTCGATAAACACCTTGTGAATTCAATCTGCTCGTTCTTCCTTTATTCTTTTAACCTGTCGTATGCATTTATTTCCAGCTTAACGGTGGATGCCGGTGGTAAGCAGTAGTGGCAGCCAAAACCCCAACAGCTTGTTGGAAGACTCCCCTCATCACGTGCTTATGTTCTCAGTCCTAGCGAGTGACACGAGCTGAGGCAGGGTTGTTGCCCCCAGAGCTCGTCTGACACAGCCCCTTGGTTCCCCCCACTTCCTTTATACCAACACTGGAGGTCTGACAGACAGACGGATAAGACAAGACAAAGTACAGGAGGGAAGATCTAAATGACACATGATAAATCTGAGTAATATCTATTAAAATCTATATCCTGTAAACAGAGAATATACTTTTTTAAAGTGATCCTGGAAGATTTTAAAATTAAGAAAAGACAATAAACTCCCCACAGTAAATATAATACACATAACATTCTCTGATCCTGATGCTAAAACATAACAACTAATAAAAGAATCGGAAAACAAAACCACTACCCACACCAAACTGCCATTATCTGGGGGAAAAAAAACAGCAAAGAAAAAGGGAAAAAGCCTTCTTTCATACAACTTGTTGGTTAAGGAGGAAATAAAAACTGAAACTTCAGAACACCTAGAATATAATAGTAATGACAACACTAGTTCACCTAAGTGATTCAGCTTAAGCAGTACTCAAGTCCATACCTTAAATCTCATATTAATAATTAAGAAAAATGATTAAACTGAATGCTAACTCACGGAGTTAGAAAAAAACAACAGAATAGACTAAAAAAAGCAAAAAGTAGGAAATTTAAGGAAATCAATTAATTGGAAAACAGAAAAATAACAGAAGAGGTGTTCAAAGCATACCACTTGGGGGAAACAAGCAAACAACAACAAAATAGGTCAACCATTAGCTATCTAAATTAAGAAAACAAGGGAGCAAGCATAATACATAATAAGGGGGAAAGAGCCATAGGCAGAAAAGAGGAGGGTAACTTTGCTCACCTCTAGGCAAATGAACTTGAAAACATGGATGTTTGATGGTTGATGATCCTAGCTAAGACATAAAAACTACACAGACCAATTACCGTAACAGATACTAAAAGAGCTGTCAAAGAGCTATTGCTGAACATCCACCAACACCAGATAATTTCACTGAAATTTTAAGGAAGAGAAAATTCCAATGCTGTGCAAACTGTTCCAGAACTCAGGAAAAGGAAAAACATTTCCAATTTACCAGCATAAAATTAATAACAAAACTTCTTAAAGATAGCGTGCACGTGAACACACACACACACACGACTAACTGCACTGATGAATACAGATACAAATATATTAAATAAAATAGGAAACATAATCTGGAAATATATTAAAAGAATAATACATATGGTCAAGTAGAGTTTATTTCAGGAACGCAAGGATGGTTCAAAATGACAAAATATATTAAAAGGTCAAAGGAGAAAAATTGTATGATCATCTCCATAGAAAATGAAAAGGCATGTGATAAAATTCAACATGCATTCTTGACTAATTTATTTTAAAATAGGGATCAATGGATACTCCTTAACGTGATTAAATGTATAGATCTCAACCCAGTTCATTATAGCCAATATATTTTAACATTATTCTAGAAGTACTAGACAATGCAATCAAGACATAAAGAGGTATGCAAATTGGAAGACATGACTGTATAACTGGAAAACACAAAAGAATTAACTGAAGTACTACTACATACCATAAGAAAATGAGAGTCTGGTAGCTGGGTAGAAAACTAACATAAATAAGTCATTAGCTTTCATATATACTAAAATCAGACTAAATTATAAACAGAAAGGACTTCCTTAATAATGATAACAAAAATAATAAAATTTCTAAGAACTCTTGAAAAACATGTACAAGATCTCTGTAAAGTAAAATGCAAAGCATCTGTGAAGGAAACAACAAAAAAGACTTGAACAAATTGGGAATCATTTTTGGATAGGGCACCATGGTTTAGATAGAAGCTTTAACATGATAATGATGTCAAATTTCCCCAAGTTGACCTATAAAAGTAAAACTGTCCAAAAAAAAAAAAATGTACAATGGATTTGTTTTGTGGAACACAAAGGGTTGATACTAAAGTTCAAATGGAAAAATAAGCAAGAATATTTGAACATTTAAAAATTACTGTTATTAAAACAGTGTAGGACTGGTACAAAATAAGAAAGGCAAGTCAATTGAACAGAATGGAATTAGAGTCTAGAAATATATCCACATAATATGAAAATCTGCAATATGATAAAAGGGCCATTTCCAATAGCAAGGAAAGGACAGATTTAATAAACAGCCTTGCAGGAACTAGGTAGTTACCTAGGAAGAAAAACTGGAGCCTTAAATTCAGGATAGATCAAATTTTTAAATGTGAAAAGTCAAATAACAGAAATACCCAACTGTACTTTTAACATTCAACCAGTAGCAGATACACGTTTTCCCTTGAAAAAAAGTGCAGAAAAGGAATGCATAGTATGTCACAATTTGTATTACATCATATAGCATTTATACATATAGATACATTTATGTATCTATATGGTATTTCTGGAGGGTATACAAGAATTTGGTCTTGGTACCTATTTCTTTGAAAGGGAACTAGAAGATGGCTGTCAGGGATAGGAGAGAGACTTAATTTTTTTACCATTTGAATCAAGAAGATGTATTAGTTAATTAAACAAAGAAATTAAAATATATGCCAGAAAACAAAACAAAAAACCTATACATAATAGTATATAATTAGTAGGATCTAAACAAGGTTAATTTGGTAACCCAAATTCTGCCAGTAAAATATTGTATAGGGGTCTAAAATGTATCTGAAAATAATATAAAAAGAGAACTGATAGAGTTACTGACTCTTATAAGACACATCAATTAAAAGGCAGGTTTTTCAAAGGCAAAATAATGTCCAGGTCCTTAGGGATTTCTTTACGCTTGAGAACTGGTGTAAGCTACTACTTTACTATAAGGGAGTTAAGAAAGACATCCCCTCTTTAATTTTTCTTCTAGACACACTGCATATTTCATGGCCTGAATCTGTATATGCACCAAATGAACAAAAATAAAGAGAAACTTTGATTTCAAGTACCTCAAGGCAATACAAAAGTACCTCAAGGCAATACAAAAAATACAAAAGTACCTCAAGGCAATACAAAAAAAAGAAGTCATTTTAATTTTTGATACATATTAAAACATTTCAGTCAGTTCTTCCTGACAGCATAACACGACAAATACACAAGACCTCAAACATGCTTTAAAATGACATTCAGCAAAGTATTTAAAATGTAATAAATAGCAATAATCGCACACAAATACATTTTTCATACTCAAACATTAAGCTACTAAACAGACAGCTAAAGAATAAATAAACGGGAACTGACAATAAAAAAATACGCGGGGTTTTGCAATTCACTTTACTTAAAAAAGGGAGGTGATCTGAATGATTTCTTAATTTGCTTTTCAACATGTAGCATGATCCTCCCCTTATGAATAAAATACATTGAAAAAATCACTTTCTTACTATAATGCAGTTTTTAAATACAACAAATAAATATAAAACCAGCAAAGCAACCTCAAGTTGTAATAAAAATGCCCCCTCACGCTCCCCCTGTAAGCTATGGAAATATATAGTCATTATGATAGCAAATAATAGTATTTAAAGTGATAGTGCTTCTGCACTAAACTCATCTGAGACCTTGATATGATTTTAGTGCAAATCCCTAGGGTCCAATACAAGCATAACCCTGTATCAGGGAAAGACATTACCAGTTGGAACTTATCTTGTACAATTTTTGTACATATTTTATAAAGTTCAAGATTTAATGCATAGTAGAATATCTTCATCCGCTTAATTCTGTCCTTAAATAGAGATAAAAAAAGAAATGACTTGGGCTTTTTACCATTTGGTTTGTACCATATTAGAGTATTAAAGTCAACATTAGAAAATTTATAAAAGAGTTTTGTTTTTGCCATTAATTTATCTAACGCTATCTAAATTTCACATCACTGCATGTTAAACATAAGAGAAAAAATTTTAGACAAAGGTTTTTTCCCTTTGACAAGCTCATATTATGAAATCTAATAATGTTTAGACAGATGTTATACAAATAAAAACAGGTGAGAATAAGGACTTTTTCTCTTTTTATATTAACAACCTTAACATCTAGTATATTAAGTTACAAGATGTATTGGCAAAAGCATAAAGGGTTCAATTAAAAGAAGGTATTATTTTGAACAAAGAAACGTTTTAACATAGGATAGATAGAAACTGACAGTCAAATGAGTTTCAGCAGCCATATCTCTACTGCGAACTACAGTACCGGGATGAAAACAATTAGAAACAAATGGAAGAACATTACTGAACAATCTGAATACATAATGCATTTTTAGCTGCTAAAATAGTAAACTCTAACGTTTATAGAGTTACAGGTGTTTAATTTAACCATGCAGGCTAACATATGATAGTAAGAAATCACCCTGCATCTTTTCTCTTTTTAAATTAAAACTAGTTTAATTGTAAAGTTACAAAACAATGAATGGATATTGCTCCAACTTGTATCCAATCTCCCTGATGGGATTCTTGTACCTAACAAAGTAACAAAGCTTCATCATCACTTGTTTCATTTTTCAGCGTTGCTTCTAAGCAAGAGTCTGGTATCTGGGCAGTGTGGACAATACCGCAGCGCTCACAGGGGCCATCGCGATTACTTGGTCTTACTCCAGGGTCTGCTGCACTATATGGTTGTCTGAACCTTTGCCCTTGATCGGAGGCAAGATCAAGAAGAGGTCTGGAGCAATCATTCACATCAAAGTCTGAAGCTCCTTCAGAAACTGGAATTAGCATTTCGACATCATCATCTTCTTCTCTTCCACTTACCCCATTATCAAGTTGTCTCAAAGGGCTCTGGTTCTGACTTACGGAGCTTGATCGCCCTAATGTAAAACGTACCCAACGTAGCCCCTGAGTCATACGACTTAGCGCACTCGCGAGCTGGTGACGCGCCGGACTCACACTTGGGGGTTCCGCGCTTGTCACATCCCGTCCGGTCTCTGTGTGACCACCTCGGGTATTCTGAGTGGAGGAACTTCCACTTGCTCCCACTGTTGCTTCTACAGCTGTCGTGGGAGGGACTTTTTGAGGCAAAGGAGCTGCAACCCCGCCAGATGCTCCTACCGTATCTCTTCTCTCATTTTCTGTGTCTGTGTCGTCAGATTCCACAGAAAACAAACTTCTGTGAGTATGATTTCTTTCAGGTTCTCTGCTGGTACTCTGACTAGGGGCAACCTCATCCCCATCTGCTGAGACCAGAGCCAATGACCCTGAATGGCGTGATCTTGCAAAATTAAAAATACGATTCCAGATGTTGCTGGATCTGCCTGCCATAGGAAGTCTGATTGAAGTAAATCCGAGCTGAGACCGTACAGCTAGCCTCAGGTTTTCCAAAACAGAAGCCTGCAAAAAAAAAAAAAAAAAAAAAAAAGAAAGAAAAGATCTTAAGACAGCTAACAACAAGGTATTAAGATGTAAAACACCCTTCTTTCTATTCAGCATGTGTTGTGGATGAAAGTTCTATTACTCATTTTACGGTCTATGGAGGATGAATTAAATTCTCTCATCGATAGAGGTTCACCTCACTCCAGAATCTAACCTATAACTTGAACCACTGTTCACTGTGTTTAAGATTTTCTTGATACTTCATTTTATATATGAACTTTAAAATGATGTTTAATGCCAATTACAACTGCAATTTTGTTTCAAAACTTCACATGGTAATCCAATCCTAGAAATGCACCAAAGATGGAAAATAAAATTATTTGATACTTCTTTAGCTCGGAGGATAGAAGAATCTCTACAATAATTCTCCAAACGACCTAAAGGAGTGTGAAAACCAGGCTGTTTGTTTGGTTTTTTGTTTTAACACAGAACAAGTTAGACTTGATCTACAAGGTTGAAACCTTCCAAAACATGTAAAAATTATATCTCACAGTTTGTTCTCAAGGATTTGTTGAATGAGTGGATATTGAGGATTTATTTACATTGTCATAAACAAAGGAATTACTGTATTTGTAATGCAGCACAGGAAACAAAAAGCCAAAGAAATTAATTTGTTTATAGCACTATTCAGTGGCATCTGAGACATCTGGGTTCCTTCTCAATCTTAAAGATTTAAGTCTTATTTTCTACAGCTTCATGTTAAACATAAATTATAACCTTATTCTTTGAAAATTGGTGATTTTTAATTAGTGCATATGGGAAGTGACCATATTGCCCAACTGAAAGAAAAATCATCTAGATTTTCTTTTTTCTAGGAATGACTATTGGATTTAAAAAAACAAAACAAAACACTACAGTATTTACAAAAACAGTCTTTAAGCTCCACCTAGTGGTTATAAAAAGGAGTAATCAAACTTGGAACAAACACAGCTTTCATCAATCTGGCATTTAGTATTTAAAATACAGTATTTCCAAGAAACAATGGTGAATTGATATACTCCCTTTCAAACGGTGATACAGTTTCCCTCTGCCAAATGAATGGCTCTTGCCTTTCCCCCCACAGAAAAAAAGAAGGGAAGAGAATAAGAAGATGTGATAACATATGTTTTCCATCTCTGTTTATGACTGGTATTGAAGTAAATCCAAGCTGATACCGTACAGCTAGCCTCAGGTTTTCCATATAGATTTGTGATTTCCATATACACCCTTTGAACACAATCCCTGGAATATAATTCACAGAAAGCTAAGAAGCTACTATCACAGGAATATTTCATAGTCTAGCCTTCGTAAATAACAGATTGTCAATAAGAAATCTGAATATCAGCACATAAACTTTACTATATGAATGAGTAAGGTTTTTCACCAATTGGGAATGTAACTATAAACTAACTGAAAAAAAAGTGGCTCACATCCCTTTGAACTCCATAGATTTGGTCCTCCTCATTTGGCATTCACGTTCTAAGGCTTTGTGTGAGCACTGTCATTAAATCCAGAAATGAATACAAGGCTCTTCAGACATCCTCCCCTCTTAGGCAGCTGCCACCCACAATGCCTTCAGCACACTTCAAAGCCACCTTTAACAGTACAGTCTGTCAGTGAGATGAAGCTCTCTACTGGCTTCAAAGTCTGTTTAATTAAATGATTGCCAATTTAACATTAGATTCTACAAGGGGATCTCATGATTGTTTTAGGAATGATTTTATATACTTCTTCAGTTTATGAAGCAGAAGAAAAGCATTCTTCAGAAAGGATTGCTATTTTGAATGAGTTGGTAATCAGAAGATTATTTTTCTTTTTTTTTTTTTTTTTTGCGGTACGCGGGCCTCTCACTGTTGTGGCCTCTCCCGTCGCGGAGCACAAGCTCCGGACGCGCAGGCTCAGCGGCCATGGCTCACGGGCCCAGCAGCTCCGCGGCATGTGGGATCTTTCCAGACTGGGGCACGAACCCATGTCCCCTGCATCGGAAGGCGGACTCTCAACCACTGCGCCACCAGGGAAGCCCTATTTTTTTTTTTAAAAACAAATAAGGAAATTTGATAATTTATTACCAAAAGTTTCAAACATAAGAGTGTAATCTCATTAACTGAATAAAATCTAGTTTCCCATTTACAAACATTTTATTTTAAAACTTTGTTGAGGCAGAATTCCCTCACAAGGGTAAATTATAACCCTACAAAAATGCTGTACTAGGTAGTAAAGAACTGAAACCTTACCCAAAGTGAGGTCTGACCTTTGCCCTTTACTTCTGGGATGAGACCTCAGACCTTGGAATGTCATCTTTGACAGGAGTGTCATTGCATGGAGACTTGGGCCAGCCAGAGAGTAGCACTGCGTTTTAGGTGGAGGCTCTGAGCCACACCAATGTGATGTAGTGGGAGTGTTGAGTCAGCAGAATCAGTCAACCTCTGGAGAGGCTAGAGACTGGGATCAGCCACGTGTGCAATTAATCATGCCTATGTGATGGAGCTCCAATAAAAACCCTGGACACCGAGTTTGGGTGAGCGTCCCTAGTTGGCAATGTTTTGTGCATATTGTCACACACCCGTGTCGAGAGAATAACACTGTCCTGACTTTATGGAGAGAAGACAATTGGAAGGGTCGTGTTTGGTACCCTCCTGAACCCTGTCCTACGTGTCTCTTCCTTTGGCTGATTTAATCTGGATCCTTTCCCAGCAATAATAGTTACACCAGATTATACTATTAAGTAAAACAGCTTTCAATGAGTTCTCAGTCCTTCCAGTGAATTATCAAACCTGAGGATGGTTTGGGAGCCCCTGAACTTAAAATTGGTTTTAGAAGTAAGGGCTGTCTTGTGTGGACTGTGCTCCCTCTAACTTCACAGTTGGGCTGTCTTGTGTGGTTCCCTCTAACTTCACAGTTGACTAACCTCTTGAAGGTAGCCTCAGGGTATAGAGGTGGGGTGACAGATGGTGGAGTGGGTGGATGGCATTAACCATCCTCTGAATTCCTACCTAAAAAGAACCCTTCCTCATGGCAGGGACAACAATACATAAAAACCACAATGTAGGGTTTTCCTATGTTGCAGACAAAATTCCAACCAGTGGAAGTTCTGAATTACTTACTTAGCAAATTACATCAAATTCTCACAAAGATTTCCTAAAAGACTCGAATAAGATGACCGACTGTAAGTGGAAACCTATTTACCAAAAAGGAAATGGTCTTTCATCTTGAACAGAATTAAATTACTGGGAAAACAATGTTCATCAATTTTTCTTAATTCTGATACTGGGAACAATTTTTAGAAATGTTTCTGGATAAATTTACATTCTAAATGTAGAAACCTTAATGCCCTTAAGAACCCTGGCACAATTGTAAGCATTGAAAAAGAAATTTAAAAAGAAATTGCAGGGAACTATATTCGGTATCTTATAACAATCTATTATGGAAAAGAATCTGAAAAAGAATATATATATATATATATATATATATGTATAACTGGATCACTTTACTGTACACTTCAAGTAAAAAATTGCTCACAAAAGTTTGAAGAATTCAGAAACATTAATAAAGAATGAGTTACTATTTAAAGAAAATGATATGAATTTTTAAGCACTGTAAAATCCAGCTGTGAAGAAGTTTTCTCTCAAGTCAGGTAGAAATGTTAACTTAATTTCAACAACTTTTATTTTAATCTAGCATGTTACTAATCTATTACTAAGCATATCAACTTTAGTATTTCTTTTTAAATCCTTGAAATAGTTCAAGTAGAAAATAAGTTGTCAAACTTTACTTTTGAATTTTAACACACTAAATTATCCTAAACAGTAAAATGCTTAAGAATCACCTAACCAAATCAGAAGTAAAGAGTGAAAAGTATACTTCTGAATTTGTTAAAATACAATGAAACAGAGTTGACCCTTGAACAACATGGGCTTGAAATGCACGGGACCACTTATACGTGGATTTTTTTCAATAGCAAATTCTATAGTACTACATGATACATGGTTGGTTGGATTTATGGATGTTGAGCCCCAGACACAGAGGTCCGACTATAAAGTTACATGTGAATTTTCACCTGCACAGAGGGTGGGTGTCCCTAGCCCCCTCGTTGTTCAGGGGTCAACTGTATAATTTCAAATCCTCCATATATTTAATTCTTAACGTGACTGCAAAAATTCTGACCCAGTCAAGGATACTTTACCATTATATACAAGTATAGATTTCATTTTAAGAGGTACGGAAAGAGAAATAATAAATTGTAACCTACTTGGTTAGGTGGACAAACAGGAAAATCTTCAACTGGTGGAATTAAACCCTGAGCAATCAACTGTCCATAAGAGGGAGGAGCTTCTCTTCTTAACAATTCTGCTTCCACTCTGGACAACTGTGTTTCAAATGATCTTTGAGAGAAACAGGGGGATGAAAAGGGTTAAAAAAAAAGGCAAGCCAAAACAGTAATTTTAAAATTATCAACAATTAAAACAATTTGAATTTTAATATACTTGTTCATTTGTATAAAGCTTACTTAGCCAGCATTTGATGAGTATCTATACTGCCCTACACTGAGAACACAAAGATGAAGCAGACAGTTTAGCCTCATGCGGTTTTACACTAGGGGCCTGGATCACTAAGTTTTAATAAGTTAGATATCCCCGTAAAAGATAAAAGTACTAGATCTTTAAACCCCTAAGAACATAGGGGCTTGAGACTTTAGGTGAAAGTATTTGAAAATTCTTAGAAGACACTTTATTCAGCAAGTCCAACACATTTACTTTTCAGGTAAGGAAAAGAGTGAAATGAGTCACCAAAACCCTTTCTGGAATAACTTGTTCTTAAACTCAAGGCCTCTGGTCTTCATTGTACTCTTATGTTGCAATGTAGTAAAACATTTTCTGGCCATTTATACTGAACCAAAGATAAGATGCACTTGGTTATTGTGATACTGTGCATCTATTCTTAGCTGTCTGGTATGTGACTTCTTTGTTGTATCTATCATTTGTAATTCTCCTGGGACTGACGGTCATGGTCTCCACAGGAGCTTTCTAGAAGGCCTCTCTGCCACCAACTTCTCCCAGGTCCAGTCTCTCCTCTACCACACGAAAGACAGCTCTCCCTGAAGGCTACTCTTTAACGCTGAACCACTTCTTACTTAACTGAGATCCTTCGACTTTTATACCACTTTATTTTATAGCTCTTACAACATTTCTATTTTTTGCCATCTAATTCTACCCACCAATTCCTTCCTTCTAACTGTAAAAACTGCCCATGAGATTACTCCTACTCATTTCTCTATTCACCTGTATAATGCTTTCAACATAGAAGGTTCTCAAATTATCTGGAATTGTTGAATTAATATTTATAAAAACCGAGGTTAAAGAGCAACAACCGAGAATTACAGCTTGCAAAATTCCTGTAAGACAGATTAACCTGAAAACAGGAACTGATAAACACAGATTGGCTTTTTTCACCTCATAACTCTTAGTATTTATTTGTTTTTTAATATTCTTATTAGGCTTTTGAGTCATAGGCTTTTCATAGTCATTTTATGAATCATAAGAAGTATTTAACAATATAACAAAAACATATTGCTAATCTCATTAAGAAATGTGTTGTAAATATTTGGGCCATGCTTTTACTGTAGAGAGCATAAGCAATATAGTTTTGTCTTGATACTGACCTTCGTTCAAACATTCTCAGAGAATAGAGCTTACAAGTACATCCCAAGGCAATGACCAGTAACAGGCCACAGATGAGGCTCCCTATGACGGCTGCAGTTATGACTCGGGTAGGCACGATTACCGGGCAATTCTCCTCATCGCTGCCATCGCCACAGTCGTCCTGAGAGTCACACACCCAGCTTTCAAACACACAACGATTGTTTTTGCAATGAAAATTTCCTGGCTGGCAAAAAAAGCAGTTTTTTTCATCGGACCCATTTGGGCAATGATTCTGGTAGTTGCAGCGATCAGAACGAGGGTAACAGACGCCGTTCCGGGAACATGGGAACTCTTCCTTTTGGCACATGGTACAATTGATTTCATCCCTTCCGTTTGGGCAATGCCAATACCCATCACAGCGCTGCTGCTCCGTATAACACCCCCAGTTCCCTCCGCAGGGTATTTCCCATGGCAAACAGAAGCCATCTACTTGGTAAGTAGCATTAAATCCCCTGGCAGCGTTGACTTTATCGGCACAGAAGTGTACCCTTATCTGTCCAGAAGAAGACACGACAGTGAGAGGCGCATGAGAATCAAAAGCAGTTAACACACGCAAAAGCTTGTGTGGATTCTCCTCTAATCCATCGTATATTTTGACATAATCACCATAACCAGTACCATCAAGTTTAAAGTCAGTGAAACGTAAGATGACTTTACGATGATCACCAGTGTCTATTAACCAGGTGCAATTGCTTCCGGGAGGATAAAAGTCTGGATAATTGGGAGAATTAAAAGTACCATAAAAATATTTTAACCACTGCCCACAGGTTGGCACATCACAGTCTATCTCATCTCCAAGGTCAAGGCAGTCAATGTTCCCATCACATTTTAAAGATTCGGGGAGGCAAGTGTAAACTTTGGTAAACCGAGATAGACACTGGAACTGGTTGTAAGCACAGGGTTGGAAAGAGGCAGATGTTGGAGGATTCACTTCTTTGGCACAGATCTCTTCATCAGAACTATCTCCACATTCGTCCATGTTATTGCATTTCCAGGCTGCTGGTATACACTTTCCATTACCACAACGAAACTGGTCACAAGCACAGTTTGGTTCCTCAGATTTCCCTGGGAGGACATTGGGAGGACGGAGATGGAGAGATAAGGAGGAAAACAACATACTCTTTAAAGGGTATATAACAGCAAGTGGCATTTTTATCGTAAATGTTGATTAGCCCAAATGATAGTTGGGCTTGATCAAAAAATAGGTTAAACTCTAATGGCAAATTAATATTGGCTTACTGATTACTCAACTATTTATTAAACATTTATGATTTGTTCCATGAAGATCTCTACAGCTACAAGAGAAAAGACCAATCCTGTTTTTGCAGAAGCTATTTTACTGCAGAACATTTAGTAAAGTGATGTAAGATACGTAGGTCAGTAGGATGTATTGCCTAAGAATTTCAAATACTCTATTGTATAAACATTTTGCAATGAAGAAAAACTCCTCTATAATAATCACTTTTTCAAATCCAGTTTTAGTATTCTTTTTGAGTTGTTTATATATATATTATATATATATATACAAACACATACACACAATATTTTGCTATGTGTATCATAGCATATTTTGCAAGCCCATTATTTAGACTCAAATTTTTGCTAAGATTATCATAAGTTAACTTTATTCTATTTCTAACATTTCATGTAACCACAACATGGTACTTCCATTTTATAACTGTTTTAATACAACTGCAAAATATTTTATGAATCTGAGCTAAAGGTATACATTTACTCAACAAAACAGTAAGGGGAAGAAGAGAGAAAAGAATGGAAATGTTTATAGAATTCTGATTATCTTAGTGGACTATCTTAAATATATAACAATGACGTAGGGAAAGAAAACCAAACATTAGATTCCTACAGTCCACGCTGATGATGTCGGCCAATGCTTACCTCTCCATTAACAACTTTTATTTACTGGCAAATAGGTGACAGAAAATGTGCTTCAGAACCTAAGTAAATATTACGAAGACTGTGCTTTTAATAAAAAAGAGAAAAAGCAGCATATGTTGCTAAAGGAGACCACGTCATTTCAGAAAATGTAGAATGATTTTCAGCAAAAATTTACATAACTCTAATGCTCTGAGTTCTTCATATTTGTATGATCTGCTCACTCTTTTTGGATAAAGTTTAAGAACTAGCAAAAGAAGACTTCTGATACGACAAACTACGAAAGTGAAATTGATTATGTCTTTTCTTTGAAGGTGTAAAGACAAGGGTAATGCACACACACAAAAATACATTCTGAAGTAACTTGCAGGATACTGGTAAACACTTGAGGGGAAAAAGTTCCTTTTAAAATAAACGTATTCAAAATATTTAAAAAGAAAACTGACCTTAGTTTGTAAAATTAATCAGTTTATTAGGATTATACAAAATGCCTTTTGGAGACCCGGATCTATGGTACCTGAACCTTTAGCCTCTAATTCCTCAATCTCAGCTGCCTTGAGGATTGAGTCACAATTAAATGGACATTGTTTAGAAGGCGAGTCCCAAAGTGACTGAGCAGTAAATACTATAGAATTCTGTTCCATATCCTTCTTCTTATTTAAAAACACACCTGAAAAGTATGCCAGTCTGAAACCCTTCCTAGAGATACTGTCATCGGAATGGAACCTGATCCAGACGTGGTCTTGTGAAGAAATATATGGTGGTGGGATTGTAGAACCACAGGCTCTGTAGCTTTCAATATTCTTGTATGTTTCTATCGTCAACCAGTCCAAACTGCATCTTCTGGACCCTTGAATATCAAAATCCTGAAAACTACAAATAAAAAGTCAGAAAAGGCTACTGAAAAGGAAATTTTGGAAAAAAATTTCATTAATAACACAAAGTAACTGGGGAATTTATTACAAGCCTCCATATATTCAATGATTCTCCTGGATCTTCTAGGCCCACGACTATATCATCAGCAAATAATAATACTGCTTCTGTGTTCCTAACATTTATATCTCTTTCCCAGATTCCAGAACAATACTTCTTCATAAGTAACACGAAATTCCAAAATAACGCTAAAAAACAGGAGACAGTTGGCACCTTTTTTCTTTTTCTTCTCCCTGTGTGTGTTTAGGAAGGACCACTTCTAATTCTTAGCACCCTAAGTTGTTCTCTGTTTGAACTACTCCATAATTCGATGAACTGAAGGACACAGAGGCAGTCTGCCTTCTCTAGATTAGACTGGTTCATCTGCTTGCTTAATGAGTTTATAGCTCCCATTTCAGGAGAGCAAACAGCACAAACCTGAGCCAAGTAAAAAAGTTAAAAATGAACAAACAAAAAACTTCTTCAGTGAAAAGCCCCTGAGTTTGGGAATACTTTTCTACATAAATGGTTTATAACCAAACGTTATCTTGTAGTTCATAAAATACGGGCATGAATAAAGGGCAGAAAAGTCAAATAAGGACCACACACAAAATTAGCCACTGCTATGAAAGAAGAAAAAACAAAACAGCATTTTCTACTAACATGTCTCACCAAAAAGTGAGATTCCTGCCTTACGCCAAGTGATGATAAAGTTAATTATCCAGGGATTATTATACCAGGGTATTTCCTCTTTAAATATTCTGAGTAACTACAACAAAGGCTGACAATTTGACTGCTTCCAGTTTTTCACTATTATGAACAAGGCTGGAATCCTTATACATGTTCTCTCCACACACACATGAGTAAGTATTTCTCTAGGACAAATTTTTCTACAAGTAGAACTGCTAGGTCAAAAGACACAATTCCACTTTAAATTTGATAGCAACACTGAGAAAAATGTTTATACCAACTCAATTCCACCAAGTGTGTATGAAAAAGCACCTTATACCCCACAACTCTGGCAAAATGAAACATTTTACTTCTAAAGATTTGTTGCCAGTTAGGTGGATAAAATAGATTTATCATTGTTCTAGTTTGCATTTCCTTATTTACTGAAATTGAAACACTTTTTCCTATGTTTATTAGCTATTTCTATTTCTGTGAATCACCTTGTTATATCCTTCATACCTTACAATTTGCTCTTATTTAAGAGCTCTTCATATAGTATAAGCATGTATCTATTTGGGGCATGTATGTTACGCAAGATATACGTAGATACACTCAAACCCTCATTCTCTCCAACAGCTGGTGCTGTCAGTCTTTCTTAATGGTATCTTTTACTGAGGAGTTTTTTTTTTTTTTGAAGTATAGCTGACTTACAATATTATATTAGTTTCAGGTGTACAACACAGTGATTCGATATTTTTACACCTTATACACCATATAAAGTTATTATTACGTATTGGCTACATTCCCCTGTGCTGCACATTACATCCTTGTAACTTATTTATTTTATACATAGTAGTCTGTACCTCTTAATACCCCTCACCTATCTTGTCCCTCTCCTTGATGTCTGTATCTGTGAGTCTGTTTCTGTTTTGTTATATTCGTTAATGTATTTTATTTTTCAGATTCCATATAAACTGAAAACATACAGTATTTGCCTTTCTCTGTCTGACTTATTTCACTAAGCGTAATAACGTGTAGGTCCATCCATGTTGTTGCAAATGGCAAAATTTCACTCTTTTATAGCTGAGAAATATTACATTATATCACAGCTTCTTTACCCACTTATCTGTTGATGGATACTAAGGTTGCTTTCATGTCTTGGCTACTATACGTAATGCTGCTATGAACACTGGGATGCATATATCTTTTCAAATTATTTTTTTTAATTTTCTTTGGATATGAAGAGTGGAACTGCTGGATCGTCTGGTAATTCTATTTTTAATTTTTTGAGGAACTTGCATACTGTTTTCCATAGTGGCTGTGCTGAACGGGAGAATATATTTGCAAATGATAGGTCCAATAAGGGGTTAATAATCCAAAATATATAAAGAACTCATACAATTCAATATCAAAAAAACAAACATCCCAATTAAAACATGCACAGAGGATCTAACATTCTTCCAAAGAAGACACACAGATGCCAAAAGGCACATGAAAAGATGCTCAGCATTGCTAATCATCAGGGAAATTCAACTCAAAACCACAATGAGACATCACCTTACATCTGTCAGAATGGTTATTGTCAAAGCCATGTTGGCAAGGATGTGGAGAAAAGGGAACCTTTGTGCACTGTTGGTGGAGACGTAAACCGGTGTAGCCACTATGGAAAACAGTATGGAGATTCCTCAAAAAATTAAAAATAGGACTACCATATGATCCAGCAATTCCACTCCTAGCTATTTACTGGAAGAAAAAAACACTAATTAGAAAAGATACATGCACCCCAAATTTCACTGCAGCATTATTTACAATAGCCAAAATATGGAAGTAATCAAAGTGTCCTTTAATATACTTTTTTTTTTTTTTTTTGCTGCACCTTTTGCCTTTGTGGGATCACAGTTCCCTGACCAGGGACTGAAACAGGGCCATGCCAGTGAAAGCCCAGAATCCTAACCACTAGGCCACCAGGGAACTCCCAACTTTTAATCAACTAAGATTCATGAAATCAGGGACCTGATCCAGAACAAAAGAAATAATCAATAAATACCTCTTCACATATACACTACTAGGGGTTTGGTTTGCTAATATTCATTTAGGATGTTTAAAATACATTAAATACATTAAATACATTAAATACATAAAATACATTAAAATACATAAAATACATAAAAATACATTAAAATACAAGTGAAAGTAGTTTTCAGTTTTTCTTTTTTTATGCTTCAGAATAGTTTATGTAACAAAGACACTGTTTACAAACCTGTGCCCTTGTGCCTCTTCAGAGTACAGATGATTTAGGGTAGAGATTTTCAATTTCTTCATGCTTTTTGGTTTAATCAGCTTTCCTAAACTCATTAAGTCAGTTTTGATAATTTTTCTTAGAAATTATCATTTTATCTTGAAAGTAAAATTTATCATTGCAAAGCTTTACATAGTACTTTCATACAACTGGTTAAATTTTCATATCTGTGGTCTTTAAATTTGTTTGGATTTTCTATGTAGGTAAGTGTAGTATTGGCAAATAAGGAAAGTTTCACCTCTTCCTTTTCATTTTTTTATACCACTAACCTCTATTTGTTGGAACGTTGTATTGACTGAGGTTCAAGTACAAGCAGTGAAAGCATGTATCCTTGTCTTGGTCCTTAGTGCTAAAATTAACTTCAATATTAAGTTTGATTTTTAAATTTTTTAAACAGATAACTTATCAGGTTAAGGAAATTGCTTCTCTATTCATTTGGCAGAACTTGCCTGTAAAACTATCTGGGTGTAGAATCTTATTTTGAGTGTTGATTTAATTTCTTTAATAGCTATTGCATTCATTAGTTTTCTAATTCTTCTTGAATCAATTTTGGTAACACACGTAGAAAATGATTCATTTCTTCTAATTGTATAAAAGTATCAGTATAAAACATTCATGATATTCCTTTACGACTTCTAAAGTCTCTATTATTGTATTTATAACTATAGACACTTTTAAAAAAAATTTTTATTTGTACCTTTCCTCTTTTTTCTTCACTCTTGCCTTGAGATCTATCTTTGTCTATTTTCCTCACTCTTTCAGAAAACCAGTTTTTGGTTATTTTTTCTATTTAATTATTTTCTCATCTTAACTTTATTTTTTCTACTAAAGATTTACCCTGTAGTTTTTCTTCTAAACTCCTGAGAAAATGCTGAGCTTATTTATTTTCCATCTTACTAATTTTTAAATCAATGCATTAAAGCTGTAAAATTTTCTAAGTACTCTTTCAATGTATTCCAACAGTTTTAATATCTAATACTTTCATTATGGCTACTTAAAAATATTTTGAGTTTCATTGTGATTTCCATCTTTAATGCAGAAGTTATTTAGGAATACGTTTCTGAACATATGGGTTTTTTTAAATTGTTGGTTTCTAATTTAACTGCATTATGATCAGAGGAAATCTGAATGATGTAAAGTCTGGAAATACATTCAGAATTCCTTTATTTAATACATAATCAATTTTTAAATAAACGTCACATATGTCTTTGAAAGGAATGTGCATTCTCTATTCACTGAAATAGGTATAAACATTACACACCTATGTAATACATGCGTTACTGAATCAAGTTTGTTAGTTTTATCAAATCTTCTCCATTTTTACTGTTTTCCTGTTTAATGTATTAACTTCAGATTAAAACATATGTTTAGAAACTTCCACTGAATTGTGCACTAGTCAAACCTGGTCAAACTTGGTAACTCCCCCCACAGTCTGCTTTGCTTATGTTTTATGCTTTGTTATTAGGTACACAATGTTGAACCAGGATTTTATCTTCCTAGTGGATTATTCCATTTGTTACTAATACTTTGTGTCTTAAGGTTAATTACGACTGATGTTAACCTTCCTGCACTAGCTCTCTCCTGATATGTACTTCCATAGCTTATCTTTTCCTATCCTCATTTTTTTTTTTTTTTGCGGTATGCGGGCCTCTCACTGTTGTGACCTCTCCCGTTGCAGAGCACAGGCTCCGGAAGCGCAGGCTCCGCGGCATGTGGGATCTTCCCGGACCGGGGCACGAACCCGCGTCCCCTGCATCGGCAGGCGGACTCTCAACCACTGTGCCGCCAGGGAAGCCCTCCTATCTTCATGTTTTAGACTTTCTGTTGGTGCTGTTTTAGGTATGTTCTTATGAAGCCCATCGGAGAGGAATCATATCAATCAACCAACCAACAAACCTGATTGGATAGTCTATCTTTTAAAGGTTAAGTGAGTTTTTTTGATTGAATAGCTTTTCTCTTTGGGGTGGGGAGTGGGGTTCTCATTTTCCTCCTTTCCTGTATTCTTCTGTATTAATAGGTTTTTGAAGGTTTTTTAAAAAAGTTTCTTTCCCTCTGCTTTGGTTTAATAAAGTCCAAGTAAGAGTATTCAGTGTTTCTATTCTCTCAAATTCTCAAATTCAGTAGAAAAATTTACAACTTTATTTTCACCCATCTGTAACTGAAATTTAACATTTCCTTCACTTATGAATATGAACAACAAACCATGAATAGTTTTTTTTTTTAAAAATAAATTTATTTATTTATTTTTGGCTGCGTTGGGTCTTTGTTGCTGCATGTGGGCTTTCTCTACTTGCGGTGAGGGGGGGGCTACCCTTCATTGTGGTGCGCGGGCTTCTTATTGCGGTGGCTTCTTGTTGCAGAAAATGGGCTCTAGGCATGCGGGCTTCAGTAGTTGTGGCACATGGGCTCAGCAGTTGTGGCTCTCAGGCTCTAGAGCGCAGGCTCAGTAGTTGTGGCGCACGGGCTTAGTTGCTCCGCAGCATGTGGGATCTTCCTGGACCAGGGATCGAACCCGTGTCCCCTGCGTTGGCAGGTGGGTTCTTACCACTGCACCACCAGGGAAGTCCCATGAATAGTTTTTATAGTACCTCTCACACTGTCACCAATAGAAATCACAGATAATTTCATCTTATATTTCAGTTTTAATAGAGATCTAGAATAACTATTTACACTCAAAACCACTTTGAAATTATAATTGTTAAAAGCATGGCTTGCTCACTAATACGTTAATAAATAAGCATATATGTACTATCATATTATAAATTTGTAAAAATACCTGATAGCTATACTTCAGGAATAATTGGTTCCCTTTGTAATGCTATGTGTTTTGTTTTATAAATTTGAAAACATTCTGAGAAAGGATCTATAGGTTTCACCAAACTACCAAAGTGTTCATGGCATAAAAAAGGTTAAGAAAAAAACCCCAATATATTAAACTGTATAACACCTGTAGTAAATCTGTTCCAACTTGATTTTGTTGGCTGTTTTGGTTAGTATTAAAGTTTTTCAAACATTCTAGAAATTTGGGTTGCACACTTTTGTGAAAGATTTTTGGTGCTGTTTTTGTTTTGTTTTTAAAATTTTATCTTCTCCTACGTTCCCCCACGGCATGTTTTGTAGCTACCTCCACTTAGGTCTCCATCCCAAAACCAGTCCTAAGATGGTGGTTCAGAGTAGTAGTGTAGACCCGGTTACAGAGTCAGTGGGGACTTAGTTAAATTCCTACTTATTATGGTATGTCTCCTACCTTTCTAAGCTCTCAGCCCCATGAAAGTTCAAGCAGTGGTTAGTAGAAGTTTTTTTCAGCCTCCTTTCTTGAGCAAAATATCCTGACCCTACTCCTTGGCTTCAAGCAGGGAACCAGAATCCAATCCTCTACCTCCTGTGGATAAGGTGGCCTTTGTGGATTTGGGAAGATTTAAAGGGAAGGGATAAAAATGTTTATATATCACCATCTTTAACCAGTTTTATACGGAGAGGTCTAAATATTGTTTGTTCATAGTCGGTAATTTTAGTTTCTCTCTTTTATCTAGATTTTCATTATTTTAAACTCAGGAATGAATCTTGATTTTGTTTTTACCAAAAAGTTTTAAAACATCTGTCTAGTCTAGGTAATCATATACCTTTTCTGTGACTTGTTAATATGGTAAATTAATATTTCCTAATATTGACTCAATTGTGTGTCTAAATGAGCTGAATTTGATTATGGTATAAATTTCTTTTGAACAATATATTTAAGATATTACACCAATGTTCACAAGTGAAACCTGACTTTCTTTGTGTATTATGTGGGTGTGTCATCTTTTTAAAATTTGGTATTACCATGTTAATGGTTTCAATAAGAACTAGGACGATTACTAAAATTACTTTCTGATTTTATGAGGCTAGCTGTGTAAATCCAAATTTGTTAACTCCATCCAGAATTTAGGAACTCTTCCCTTAGATGTGGAGCTCACCTCCAATATTGTTCTGCATTTCACTATTTTGCTTGGTTTTTAGCGTAGCTTTGTGAAATCTCAAGGATCCAACACATGATCAGAACCAGATGGCAGGATTCCATGTCACCTCCTTTGTGCTGGCAAGAATTTCCAAGTTTTACATAACTGAGCTGGTAGGCTGCAAATTTAATTTGGGGTTGGATTTTTAGGTTAAAAGAAAAAAAATCTCCAAAAAGTCTAGTTTTATGTTTAAAAAATATTTGGAATCCCTATGGTAAAATATTACTTTGTAAACACATTTGTGCTTAGTCATGTTATAAGTAACAGAAAATAGGCATATTGTTCAGATTCCAACACTGGTACTGCTGCAGAAGGATAACCTTAATGGTACATCCTACCCATCCATCAAGCAAGGGATCATACTTCTCACAGAGGAGTGTTACAGCTTCCACAGAAGCTCAGCTCCAGTGTTCCAAAAGATGTGGCCTGGGGCAGAGAGGAACCAAAGAAAAACATACCATATGTCCCTGTTTTACGGCTGCCACAGAAAAAAGGGGATAGACTACAGTTGTGTTCCTCAAGAGACTGGTTTTCTCATTAGTTAATGAATATAAAAAAGGAGCATGGAAAGATTCAAAAATAGGCTAAATTTACAATCTCATTTGTAAAAAATTGTGAAACTAAGGGATATGTCTATGATCTGCAAGGTCTCTTCCAAATCTAAAATTCCATGATCCTTACCTATAAAAATGTAATTAATGAAAGAATGTCAAAGATGCCTTTGCACTGTCTGTGACAGGAATGGCATTCTTAACTGTGTCATGGTTCTTTGTTTAGGTACACTATTTTTTTTTCTCCCCTTCAGGCAAATTTTTTTTTTTTCCTAATAGCTTTGATATAATTTCCTTAAGCAAGCAATATCTAGTTCCACTGAATGTTTCCTCCTTAACATCTTACTCCCACAGTTTTTCTCTGCAATTTTAAATGTCTATAAAATAATCTTAATTTTCCTGATTTATATCATACTTATTCTTAGGATCTTAAACTTATGGTTATTTCCCCTAGGAGTATCTTTCATTTTGTATTCTTAACAAATGTTCTATTGTCTCAGTGCTATGAAAGAAAGAGATTTTTCTAGACACAGTATTTATCCATCATCAGCTTATTTCAAGTTTTATACACAGACGTAGCCTACAATCATGTTTTAACTCCTTACGGTAGAGGACTCTACTAACAAGACCAAGATTATGGGTTAGATCTCCAAGTGGATTACTGAGTCCTGTTTATTTGTCTCATGGCCAAAGATTACACTGTTGATCCTAATAAGCTGTTTTGCAAATGTGTACCTTTTGTTAAAAAATTGCCTAGAAGAATACGGATGGCTCAGTGCAAATTCATTACCGCCATTAGAAAATATTCAAAACACATGCCCTAATAAAAGAGGAAGAACGGGTTGCTATTCCTACCCTCAAGATGGTACTGATAAATATAATATACTATATTTTCTGAAAAATCATCTTTTTATATTACTGCATGTTGAGCAATGATACTTGGAAACTGAATTTATACTTTGTAATAAAATATCATACAATAATACAGGAAGGTATCTGAATTACCTTATAGTAATAATTTCCCCTGGGTTTGCCCTTATGAACCAGCTACAGTTGATTTTGGCAGGATATTCAGAAGGCCAGCCTGGGCTCGTGATTATACCACTTGGTACTTGAATTTGTTCTGGAGTTTCTCCACAAGCTGGAAAATAGTCAAAGCAATCTTAGTTAATTATTATACTTTAAAACAAAGCATTAAGTAAATCAGTATTTATTTAAAAAGAAAACTTCAGACATCAAATCATATACAATAAAATATAGTATTGCCGACCTTAAAAAGCTTTTATTATTCTAATGAAATTATTTTATTTTCTTCCCTTTTAGTCAAAGTATCTTATTCTAATTAAATACAACGTTTTAGGGAGGTGTGGAAGTTTTCAAATTGGATCTCTGAATAACATTAAAATTGTTAAGTTGCTAGCGTTAGCCATGGAGATCAGTTGATCCATCTATCTTTTTTCAAAATTCACTTTTAAATTTATTTTATTATAAACCAGCTAAAGTTCAACTTTACTGAACTACCTTTTGGACACTTTAAATTTTAAAAAATCAGATAAATAGTATTCTGAACAAAATAATTAAAGGAAAGCACATATAAACATAACAGTAAGATGCTGGGTTGTTAAGAAGTTAGTGGATGATTGGATAAAGGCAGCAAAACATTACTTCAAAATTACTTCAAAGCAGTTCTTTAATTCATTCCATGAATACTTCAAAACTTTATTACAGGGTCATAAATGATTCCTAAATTATTTTAAAAATAAAGGCTTGAAATAGTCAGTGATTAAAGTAGCATGATGTGGTTAGATACCTAAATATCCTAGAAGAGAGAATAAATTTAAACTACTACCAACACTTTCCCTGTATTATTCTCCTTTCATTATCTTGAACTCTCACAGTTCACATTTTACCAATCCAGAATTCAGCTGATAATCTGACAATTTATTCTCCCTTAATTTGTAAAAGAGTCACTGGTTACAGGAAAATGCAATGAATGTTTAAACCTTCAGGAAAATGTAAAATCTTGGAACCTCTTATCTGATACATTTTTGACAAACTGGATTAGCTTATTTTTAAAGTAAGAGCAGATTAGAAGGAGCAAATTAGAAGTGGGGAGAGCAGCTGCCTAAACGACCACTCTGTGTGTGTGTGTGTGTGTGTGTGTGCGTGTGTGTGTGCGTGTGTGTGTGCGTGTGCGTAATAGAGGTTACAGTCTGCTCAACTTAGGGTAATTATGCTAGGAAGTAATTTTACAAAGTTTGTATCCGTAATGATCAAAATAAAAGCAAGCTATATTGCTCAAAGAGTCAACACTTATTTCTATAGAATAACCCACTCCCTGAAAAACACATGCAATCGAGGTTTTAAACCTCTGCAGGCTCATGCCTAAAATGTGTCTAGTCTGGAATCAGGGTATACCGCCAAAGGGATCTTGATTTTAATCACTTTTCAAACACAGAGATTCATGGCATAAAACACAAGGATATAATATATCAAGAGCCTGGCATACATCTTATTGCCCACACACAAAGCTTCCAATTTTTTTTGTTAAATTTCATTAAGAGTAAAATTTCCCTTACAAAAAAGTGTAATTTGATACTTTAGAAAAAGACTAAATTTATCCAAATGTGATTCTATTTTGGGCTTATTAACACTGAAGTGCCAGAGTTTTGCTTCCAACCTTGTTCTAATGAGTTATTATCACAATAATTAATGAAAAGATGCCTAAATCATTTGTAAGACCTTTTTTCTTCCTTTACCTCCTCTTGCCAAAGCATTTTGTAGCAGCATACTGAACAAATTCTTAAGTTCATGAAGATACAAAGATACAAATAAACTGGCAAAAACTATTATCGTCTCTCCCCCAGGATGTAAAACACTGTTCATTTTCATTAAAAGATTCATTTACATTAAAGAGAATAATACAATTTTGAGTTAAACTGTTTAACTTACAAGTATAACACTGTAAATGGCATATAAGTACTGAAATACTTATTAGCTGATCTAACAGCAGTGAGACACATCCAAAAACTGGGTGGGAATAATCTATGACAAAGCAAACAACTCTTAACCTTTAAATAAATGGAGATGGAGAGACTAATTATAGGGAAAAACTAGAAATAATTGTATTATGTTTTGCTTAAATTTTTTTTCCCCAAACATCTGAGAAACCCATAGGTGGTGCTCTTATACCAAAGACTAAAGAAATTATGATCTGGTTTGGGTGCTCACAAATACTGTTGTGAACATTTTCACACAATTGCCAAAGGATAAGACATACCACTCGTAAAAAAGAGTGGTTATTTTAAGATTCAGTATTTTACATTTCTAATTCACTTAGTACTTTTATAACATTATTTAAAAATATTAATGATTCTCACTGATCAAAAACAAAATTATTTTCTCTTAATGGGTTATGAATACATATTTTGCTTAAATTTTGCAACATGACTGAGTTTGGCATTTTGTTTTAGATCCAGCCAGTGGCTTTTTATCAACATTTTTATACGTACAATATTAATACATTGGGCATGTAGATTAATATACTCTAGCAGAACCATAACTTATTCCCTTCTACATATAAGAAAGAATAAATCCAAATGCTCAGTGTGATCAACGTTAAAAATCATAAAAAAATTTCCCTCCCTTTTGAGCTTAGAGTTTGCCTACATATACTGGCAGATTTGGAATCAGGAGACCTAGAGGCCATCTGTTCTATCTGCCACTTATCTGCTTTGCCACAGAATAAACGACTAAACCTTTTTAAGACTTGGTTTCCTCATGTGTTAAAATAAGGAGTTGCTGTTTGGATATCTCTAAGGTCTATTTCAGCCCTAAATTATGGCCCCCCTCATCATCATAATATATTTCCACTAGATTTCTGATACTTATCAGGAAGCACTGATACATTTTTTTCGCATTTCATCACTCTGCATTTTCTCTTTGACCCACTGAGATCACACTTCCAATTCTTACCTTTACCCCTTAAGAACTGTGTTAGCAAGCAAAGGCCATCACTGAGCTCACCACCAAATCAAATGTACCCTCACTCCCAATGGTACCTGCTCTCTCCAGAGCACCTGGCAGTGAATTTTTTCCTCTTGATACTGTACCACCTTGACTTTGCTGACATCACTCTTCTGGTTCTTCTAACTCAGACTACTCAGTGTTAGTTCTCTAGCACTAGATCCTTCTTCTTCAGAGAGCTCCTGATGTACTGGTGTACATGGTTCATGCCCAAGCCTTCTACTCTTCTCACTCTCTATGGAAGATCTCATTCACTCCTACATTTCCACTATGATCTATAGTTCATGAGTTGAAAAATCTTTAACCCAGACATTTTGCATAATTAAGGGCCCACTGGACATTCCAACCTCAAATTCAACATGATCAGTACTGTGTGTTTCTCAAATCCTTCTCTTTATTCTATATTCTGAACCGTTATTATCTTAGCCATCATATTTGGCAAAAGGAATAGTCATTTCACCTAATTCAAGTAAAAAGGAAACTTACTTTAAGAATACCACAAGCAATCTCAAGGATTTTTTAAGCACAGGAAATAAAGCTCACAGCAGCTAAAACTAGAAATCTCAAAGTCAGAACCTGAGGCTGCCTTCACCACCTCTTAAATCAAGGCTTGCTTTTTCTCCTATATATCTGCCCCAATCTTCCAACTGGCTTTCTGAGTCCTCTACTTTTCCATTATTTCAGTATCTCATAATGATTTCCCATTCCCAACTTATAATAACACTTCAGCTTAAGTATCTACCATCAACTGTAATTTCACTGTTTTCTTATTTTGTTATATTTATACTATTATTCATTTCATATTATACCCTTTTCCATAAAGGATTTGAGGTGACTTATTATTGCAATCAGTTTTTTTTGTTTTTTTGCGGTACATGGGTCTCTCACTGTTGTGGCCTCTCCCGTTGCAGAGCACAGGCTCCGGACGCACAGGCTCAGCGGCCATGGCTCACGGGCCCAGCCGCTCAGCGGCATGTGGGACCTTCCCAGACCGGGGCACGAACCCGTGTCCCCTGCATCGGCAGGGGGACTCTCAACCACTGCGCCACCAGGGAAGCCCCGCAATCAGTTTGATAATACTTAGGCATCCACTTCCTCAAAAAACTGCCTACCACATAGAGTGCTGCAAGAATTAAATACAATTATTTTGGTAAAGGAATTAGCACACTGCTTGGATTACAGCAAGTTGTTAATAAATAACGTCACAAGATATGCCAAATCAGATTGGTTGGCAGTAATGCCTGGAATGAGGTACTGAGATGATTGCTAAGGCAGTGTTCAGGCTAAATGGGAAAGAGGGCAGTGATTGTTTATTTAATATGTGCTGGGCACCATTACACTCTTGAAAGAATGGGAAATTATGCCACAGTTAACTGGTTATCTGACATGGGTTGGGATACATACTCACAAAACATTGCTTTATGGAATGAATTTCTTTTTGCTCTAAAGAAAATTTTTATTTGGTTCTGCTAGTTTGAACCTCATCTTTCTAGATTTTGACTATACTCCAATTTAGGATGTACCAAACCTGACCTTCTCTTACCTCCATTTATTCCAGCCGTATCTTCTCTATTGTTTACACATAGTTATTTTATCAATATCTACTATCTGGTTATTTCTTCAATAGAGTTAGTTTATATGTAATTGGCAAATAGAGGAATCTTGTCAGTATAATGCAAAGTTGTGAAAGATCTTATTCCCAGCATATTAATGATTTGAAGTAACCAGGGGCAGGAGAAAACCCCTACAGAAGCACCTTCCTTTACTGCAAGAAGTGGTTACTTTTACTGGTTTAAAGAATTACTTGACTTTCCTTTATATTAAGCTATCTTGGGAGGCTGCAAGTATAGACGGAGATGTGAACACCTTTCCCCACTATCAAAATAAAATAAAACACCTTAATTGATGAAGGGTATCTCCGAATTATGTTTTTAGTTTTGATTAAACTGGTCTCCACTAGAAGCAAATATCTTCAAGGAGGAAGTATGAACTCCAGAGTACATGGCTGCAAAGTATGGACTGGGTCTAGGTGTAAACGTCAGAAGATATCTGTGCTGCCATCTGGATCGATATTTAACTTGGTAGGGCTATACTTAAAAAGTTACACAGCTGGAAGCAATCTGTACCAACACTACCTTTCTCATAAGCCCTGTTAGTTTAGTGTTCACTTTTGCAGAATGTGAGATTTTCCAGGAACACACACGTGGCATTATGGCAGGAATGACTGTATTTTAGTCTTTGTTCATTTTGCTTCCTTAATATCTCTCTTAATAACCGGTATCAACTTTTTGTTCTCAGAACACAAATATCTACCAAGAAAAAATCTATTTAATTTACTTTAGTCAGTATCTTTCGATATAAACAAATGCTCATGTATTTTGGATGATGATGATGATATGTAACTCTACTTTTGATAAATTTCCCATAACTCCAGAAACAGAAGCTCCCAAATTAAAAGGGTTCTAAACATTCACTCAAAAAAGGTAGCAACTTTCAACTTGGATAGAGACTTCTTCACAGGACAATGCAGTGATCAGGTTATCTGATTAGTCCCCAAAAGGCTATTTCATTTGTAGTGAATCTAGTGTACAGGACATTTGGAATGAAAAATAAAAGAAAATGGCATTATTACAATGCTACTGGTTAAAATGCACTAAAAAGCTAAACTAAATATATACAGTTTTAAATTTACCATGTATGTTCTCAATTAAGAAAAGGAGAATTAACTGAAGAATAAATAGGTAGAGATTCTCTGATGGAGTTCTTAATAAGATTTTGATAATTTCCGGGTTTAAAACACAAAGATCCCACTGTATAGTTTAGAAAATAGGATAAAACTGATTGAGAAACACTCAAGACTTCTTCATGTTTATTCTGATACTTGTTCAATAGTCCCACAGAAAAGCAAATAACTATGGTTTTAAAACTAGATTAGTACATCATACCTATTATCTTTAAAGCAACCATTTAAACAATATAAACTGGTCCAACAACCTCTACTTTAGAGGCTACATGGGAGAGAAGAGGGTAACTTCAAAGTAACGTCGAATAAACTGCCCTTCAATTTGAGATTTCATGGTTTTTAAAGCTTGAAAAAAAGAGGCACGCAAGGAAATTTATGGTTAGAAATGAGCTACTTTTAAAAGAAAAAGTACAATTTCCTGTTCCACACATGAAGAATTGGGTTTCTCTTCAAAACTGACAAGGGTTGTTGGCACTTTACAACTAAAAGGGACCTGAAATCTTTGTGCCTTTGGTTTTAACAAACCACAAAACTGAAATGTAAGTAAAAATCAGCTATGCTTACTGACCACCTTAAGTACATAAGATACAATACGAAAAGCACAAAAGAGGGGCTAAGAGGGGCTTCCCTGGTGGCGCAGTGGTTGAGAGTCCGCCTGCCGATGCAGGGGACACAGGTTTGTGCCCCGGTCCAGGAAGATCCCACATGCTGCGGAGCGGCTGGGCCCGTGAACCATGGCCGCTGAGCCTGCGTGTCCGGAGCCTGTGCTCCACAACGGGAGAGGCCACAGCAGTGAGAGGCCTGCGTATCGCAAAAAAAAAAAAAAAAAAAAAAAAAAAAGGGCACAAAAGAAGAGAATGAAGAAAATTAATGCTCTCATGGACACTGAAGTTTCGTAAAAATGATTTATGCTTACTAACTGAATCCAAGAAACATAAACAGGTATGAGAACATACAAGACAATATGATCCTAAATGATATAATGCATAAAGTAATTTAAAGCAATGCATCATAGGGCATGGGGTATTATTAAACAGAAAAAATAAGTCCTACATGTGGGCCTGCATTATGTAAGTCAAGTTTATTCGACTTTTAACATAGTATTTCCTTCATTGAAAAGAAGTAAAAAGAGCACATTCCAAATTAGAAGAATTTAATGACTCAATTCTATAGATACCAGTTAAGGCAAGATAGGCTACTGCTAAAAGAAGTGATATGATACAAATATTCTGTGAAGATTACTTTGCTGTACTGTAACCTGTGGGAAGGGAAACTGGTGAGGCAAAGAGATCAGCTAAGAAGCAAATACAGAAGCTCCACTACTTGTAAAATTTTACTTTATGAAAGTTTCAGTATGAAACAAAAGCACGCTCACCCTGTTCACAAGCGAAGGACAGCATTTATAGTCAACAGTGGTCACTATCATTTGGCCATCTCGTTTTTCAGAGTATAGAGTGTTTTATAAATACTAACTCCATTTTGGCTGTTAAATACAAAAGCAATTCCACATGTTGAAAATACGAATAAGAAGGGTTTGATTCCAATGGAAATAAATGAAATTAATAAAATACCATCTTCAAAATAATAAATTAGTGAGCAAATGGTGACTGTTGGACAGCCATGTGGGATGAGAGTACGAATGAGTCTGAGGGTAATAAGTGAATCAAGCAATAAATGGCAAATGCTGTGCCTATGTAAGCAATAAAAGGTACCGAGACATGGGAAAATTAAAATGTATAGTTAGATGATTAGTATGGAAAGCAGACACCAATTTAGGAGAAGGGCACCAGTTTGAAAACTTATGGCTAAGTATGGTGCACAGTGCTGAAGATGAGATTTTTGTTGCAAGTCAGAAGCTTATGGTTCACAAGTTCAAGGCCCATGAGTATACTCAAAGTGAGGCGTGTGTGGTCAGGTCTGTGGGTCCCATGGCTGATGATAATGTTATTGCCTATCAGGTACTTCCTTTTCTTGTGTTTTTTCACATTTAATTCTTACTATTATTAGTCCTATTTAACCAATGAGGAAAAAATGGAGGCACAGAGAAGTTATTTTCCTAAGGTCAGAAAAGTGTCACAGCTGGGATTGGAACCCAGGCAGTAGGCTTCAGAGCTGCACTCTTAACCACTAAGACACACTACTGCCCACTAGGGAGCTCCCTATGACACCTGGAATAATTATCAGGGGGTGGGCGGAAAGCTGCCTCCACAGAATTTCAACAAAGATAAAAACGGTCTGTTTTGGTAAAAAATGTCTTGGTCCTATATTAATGTGGAGAGAAAAGGTACAGGATCTATGATAACACAGAGAAAGAGGGTATACTTAGATTTAAAGCTTCTAAAGACTGATTCCTATTTGCTACAAATCTATATGGGGACTGCAGGCAGGAAGAAACTGCTTCTTAGTCTCTTTGGAATTAAAAAAATGACTTTGTAAACAGGATTCTAGAACTTTTTAATAATAAAACATACATATATACATTAACTATAGGTTAGCTGATTAGGGAATGGGGCAGAATAGAAGCAATAAGGGTATGCAGTGAATGCTGAGGGAGCTATTTCAAAGGAAAGAGAAACAGAGAAGAGGAAAGTAGAGAAGGCTGGGTGATTAATGAAAAGTGGTTGTGTTCTTAAAGATACTTAATACTGGACAGATTGATCAGAGTTTACAAAGCAAGCATACTTAGTATGAAGGCCGTGGGTCACTGACAACACAGGGCAAGTACCAAGTGAGTATCAGAATCTGCAAGATGAATGACGTGGAAGTACAAGAGTGGTCCTTTGGCAGGCTGTGCCCCGTATGACACAGCTCAGCCCTCAACTCAACAGGGAACCAAAGAAGTCCTGGCCAGGAAGAAACTTCTTCAGTTTGAAAATCCCCTTCTTGCAACTTGACTGGGTTTTTTTTTTTTTTTTTTTTTTGGCGGTATGCGGGCCTCTCACTGTTGTGGCTCTCCCGTTGCGGAGCACAGGCTCCGGACGCGCAGGCTCAGCGGCCATGGCTCATGGGCCCAGCCGCTCCGCGGCATGTGGGATCTTCCCGGACCCGGGCACGAACCCGCGTCCCCTGCATCGGCAGGCGGACTCTCAACCACTGCACCACCAGGGAAGCCCTTGACTGGGTTTGTTGCTCGCACTTAGCATCTTGATTTCTTTGACTCCTTTAATAGCTGAGCTGTCGTAATGGAAATGTCAGAACAGTCAACACACTAAGGATGGACTGAGCGGGAAGGAGAGGTTGGACGTGATACTATCCCTGAGAATTACTCCAAATTTCATTCTATTTTTTTCAAGAAGTCTGCAAACTGAACTTTTCTTTTTAGGGAAATAAGTAATAGCACTCTAACAGCAATATTTACTAGTCTAAGATGAGAAAGCTTTTAATTATCATTTAAAACGTAAGAATCGGGGGCACCTTCAAGATGGCGGAGGAGTAAGACGTGGAGATCACCTTCCTCCCCACAAACACATCAAAACTACACCTACATGTGGAACAACTCCTACTGAAACCTACTGAACACTGACAGAAGACCTCAGACCTCCCAAAAGGCAAGAAACTCCCCACGTACCTGGGTAGGGCAAAAGAGAAAAGGAAAAAGAGAGACAAAAGAATAGGGATGAGACCTGCACCTCTGAGAGGGAGCTGTGAAGTAGGAAAAGTTTCCACACACTAGGAAGCCCCTTCATGGGCAGAGACGGGGGGTGGGGGGGGGGCGTAAACTTTGGAGCCACGGAGGAGAGCACAGCAACAGGGGTGCGGAGGGCAAAGTGGAGAGATTCCTGCACAGAGGATCGCTGCCGACCGGCACTCACCAGCCCGAGAGGCTTGTCTGCTCACCCACCGGGGTGGGTGGGGGCTGGGAGCTGAGGCTCGGGCTTCGGTTGGATCCCAGGGAAAGGACTGGAGTTGGTGGCGTGAACACAGCCTGAAGGGGGTTACTGCGCCACGGCTAGCCGGGAGGGAGTCCAGGAAAAAGTCTGGACCAGCCTAAGAGGCAAGAGACCATTGTTTTGGGGTGCTCGAGGAGAGGGGATTCAGAGCACCGCCTAAACGAGCTCCAGAGATGGGTGCAAGCCACAGCTATCAGCGTGGACCCCAGAGACAGGCATGAGATGCTAAGGCTGCTCCTGCAGCCACCAAGAAGCCTGTGTGCGAGCACAGGTCACTATCCACACCTCCCCTCCCGGGAGCCTGTGCAGCCCGCCACTGCCAGGGTCCCGTGATCCAGGGACAACTTCCCTGGGAGAACTGACTGCACTCAGGCTGTTGCAACGTCACACCGGCCTCTGCCCCGCATTCCATACCCCTTCCTCCCCCGCGGCCTGAGTGAGCCAGAGCCCCCTAATCAGCTGCTCCTGTAACCCTGTCCTGTCTGGGCAGGAACAGATGCCCTCAGGCGACCTACACACAGAGGCGGGTCCAAATCCAAAGCTGAACCCCAGGAGCTGTGCGAGCAAAGAAGAGAAAGGGAAATCTCTCCCAGCAGCCTCAGGAGCAGCGGATTAAATCTCCACAATCAACTTGATGTACCCTGCATCTGTGGAATACCTGAATAGACAACGAATCATCCCAAAATTGAGGCAGTGGACTTTGGGAGCAACTGTAGACTTGGGGTTTGCTTTCTGTATCTAATTTGTTTCTGGTTTTATGTCTATCTTAGTTTAGTATTTAGAGCTTATTAGCATTGGTAGATTTGTTTATTGATTTGGTTGATCTCTTCTTTTAATTTTATATTTATATATTTTTTCTTCCTGTTTCTCTTTTTGTGAGTGTGTATACTTCTTTGTGTGATTTTGTCTGTACAGCTATGCTTTTGCCATCTGGCCTAGGGTACTGACTGTCCGTTTTGGGTTTTTTTTAGTATAGTTTTTAGCATTTGTTATCATTGGTGGATCTGCTTTTTGATTTGGCTGCTCTCTTCTTTCTCTTTTTTTAATTACTTTTTTCTTTTTACTAACTTTTTTCTATTTTAATAACTGTATTTTATTCTTTCTTTCTTTCTTTTTCTCCCTTTTCTTCTGAGCTGTGTGGCTGACAGGGTCTTGATGCTCTGGCCGGGTGTCAGGCCTGAGCCTCTGAGGTGGGAGAGCCGAGTGCTGGACATTGGTCCACCAGAGACCTCCCGGCTCCACACCAAATGGCAAAAGCTCTCCCAAAGATCTGCATCTCAACGCTAAGACCCAGCTCCACTCAACGACCAGCAAGCTACAGTGCTGGACACCCTATGCCAAACAACTAGCAAGACAGGAACGCAACCCCACCCTTAGCAGAGAGGCTGCCTAAAATCATAATAAGGTCACAGACACCCGAAAACACACCACCAGACGTGGAGCTGCCCACCAGAAAGACAAGACCCAGCCAGCCTCATCCACCAGAACACAGGCATCAGTCCCCTCCACCAGGAAGCCTACACAACCCACTGAACCAACCTTAGCCACTGGGGACAGACAACAAAAACAACGGGAACTACGAACCTGCAGCCTGCAAAAAGGAGACCCCAAACACAGTAAGTTAAGCAAAATGAGAAGTCAGAGAAATACACAGCAGATGAAGGAGCAAGGTAAAAACCAACCAGACCAAACATATGAAGATGAAATAGGCAGTCTACCTGAAAAAGAATTCAGAGTAATGATAGTAAAGATGATCCAAAATCTTTGAAATAGAATGGAGAAAATACAAGAAACGTTTCACAAGGACCTAGAGAACTAAAGAGCAAACAAACAATGATGAACAACACAATAAATGAAATTTAAAATTCTCTAGAAGGAATCAATAGCAGAAAAAATGAGGCAGAAGAACAGATAAGTGACCTGGAAGATAAAATAGTGGAAATAACTACCACAGAGCAGAATAAAGAAAAAAGAATGAAAAGAATTGAGGACAATCTCAGAGACCTCTGGGACAACATTAAACACAACAACATTCAAATTATAGGGGTCCCAGAAGAAGAGAAAAAAAAAGGGACTGAGAAAATATTTGAAGAGATTATAGTTGAAAACTTCCCTAATATGGGAAAGGAAATAATCAACTCCAGGAAGCACAGAGAGTCCTATACAGGATAAATCCAAGGAGAAATGCCAAGACACATATTAATCAAACTGTCAAAAATTAAATACACAGAAAAAATATTAAAAGCAGCAAGGGAAAGCAACAATTAACATACAAGTGAATCCAGATAAGGTTAACAGCTGATCTTTCAGCAGAAACTCTGCAAGCCAGAAGGGAGTGGCAGGACATATTTTAAAGTGATGAAAGGGAAAAACCTACAACCAAGATTACTCTACCCAGCAAGGATCTCATTCAGATTTGATGGAGAAATTAAAACCTTTACAGATATGCAAAAGCTAAGAGAATTCAGCACCACCAAACCAGCTCTACAACAAATGCTAAAGGAACTTCTCAAGGCAGGAAACACTAGAGAAGGAAAAGACTTACAATAACAAACCCAGAACAATTAAGAAAATGGTAATAGGTACATACATATCGATAACTACCTTTAATGTAAATGGACTAAATGCTCCCACCAAAAGACACAGACTGGCTGAATGGATATAAAAACAAGACCTGTACATATGCTGTCTACAAGAGACCCACTTCAGACCTAGGGACACATATGGACTGAAAGTGAGGGGATGGAAAAAGATATTCCATGCAAATGGAAATCAAAAGAAAGCAGGAATAGCAATTCTCAATTCTCATATCAGACAGACTTTAAAATAAAGACTATTACAAGAGACAAAGAAGGACACTACGTAATGATCAAGGGATCAATCCAAGAAGAAGATATAACAATTGTAAATATTTATGCACCCAACATAGGAGCACCTCAAAACATAAGGCAAATGCTAACAGACATAAAAGGGGAAATCGACAGTAACACAATCACAGTAGGGGACTTAAACACCCACTTTCATGGATGGATGATGGACAGATCATCCAAAATGAAAATAAATAAGGAAACACAAGCTTTAAATGATACACTAAACAAGATGGACTTAATTGATATTTATAGGACATTCCATCCAAAAACAGCAGATTACACTTTCTTCTCAAGCGCTCATGGAACATTCTCCAGGATAGATCATATCTTGGGTCACAAATCAAGCCTTGGTAAATTTAAGAAAACTGAAATTGTATCAAGTATCTTTTCTGACCACAACACTATGAGACTAGATATCAATTACAGGAAAAGATCTGTAAAAAATACAAACACATGGAGGCTAAACAATACACTACTAAATAACCAAGAGATCACTGAAGATATCAAAGAGGAAATAAAAAAATACTAGAAACAAATGACAGTGAAAACGTGACGACCCAAAAAACTATGGGATTGCAGCAAAAGCAGTTCTAAGAGGGAAGTTTATAGCAATACAATCGTACCTCAAGAAACAAGACACACTGGCATTTTTCACAGAACTAGAACAAAAAATTTTGCAATTTGTATGGAAACACAAAAGACCCCGAATAGCCAAAGCAATTTTGAGAACGAAAGAAGGAACTGGAGGAATCAGGCTCCCAGACTTCAGACTATACTACAAAGCTACAGTTATCAAGACGGTATGGTACTGGCACAAAAACAGAAAGATAGATCAATGGAACAGGATAGAAAGCCCAGAGATAAACCCACGCACATATGGTCACTTTATCTTTGACAAAGGAGGCAGAAATGTATAGTGGAGAAAGGACAGCCTATTCAATAAGTGGTGCTGGGAAAACTGGACAGCTACATGTAAAGGTATGAAATTAGATCACTCCCTAACACCATACACAAAAATAAGCTCAAAATGGATTAAAGACCTAAATGTAAGGCCAGAAACTATCAAACTCTTAGAGGAAAACATAGGCAGAACACTCTATGACATAAATCACAGCAAGGTCCTTTTTGACCCACCTCCTAGAGAAATGGAAATAAAAACAAGAGTAAACAAATGGGACCTAATGAAACTTAAAAGCTTTTGCGCAGCAAAGGAAACCATAAAGAAGACCAAAAGACAACCCTCAGAATGGGAGAAAATATTTGCAAATGAAGCAACTGACAAAGGATTGATCTCCAAAATTTATAAGCAGCTCATGCAGCTTAATAACAAAAAAACAAACAACCCAATCCAAAAATGGGCAGAAAACCTAAATAGACATTTCTCCAAAGAAGATATATATACAGGCTGCCAACAAACACATGAAAGAATGCTCAACATCACTAATCATGAGAGAAATGCAAATCAAAACTACAATGAGATATCATCTCACACCAGTCAGAATGGCCATCATCAAAAAATCTAGAAACAATAAATGCTGGAGAGGGTGTGGAGAAAAGGGAACCCTCTTACACTGTTGGTGGGAATGTAAATTGATACAGCCACTGTGGAGAACAGTATGGAGGTTCCTTAAAAAGCTACAAATAGAACTACCATATGACCCAGCAATCCCACTACTGGGCATATACCCTGAGAAAACCAAAATTCAAAAAGAGTCATGTACCAAAATGTTCATTGCAGCTCTATTTACAATAGCCCGGAGATGGAAACAACCTAAGTGTCCATCATCGGATGAATGGATAAAGAAGATGTGGCACATATATACAATGGAATATTACTCAGCCATAAAAAGAGATGAAATTGAGCTATTTGTAATGAGGTGGATAGACCTAGAGTCTGTCATACAGAGTGAAGTAAGTCAGAAAGAGAGAGACAAATACCGTATGCTAACACATATATATGGAATTAAAAAAAAAATGTCATGAAAAACCTAGGGGTGAAACAGGAATAAAGACACAGACTTACTAGAGAATGGACTTGAGGTTATGGGGAGGGGGAAGGGTAAACGGTGACAAAGCGATAAAGAGGCATGGACATATATACACTACCAAACGTAAGGTAAATAGCTAGTGGGAAGCAGCCGCATAGCACAGGGAGATCAGCTCGGTGCTTTGTGTCCGCCTGGAGGGGTGGGATAGGGAGGGTGGGAGGGAGGGAGACGCAAGCGGGAAGAGATATGGGAATATATGTATGTATATAACTGATTCATTTTGTTGTGAAGCTGAAGCTAACATACCATTGTAAAGCAATTATACTCCAATAAAGATGTTAAAAAAAAAAAAGAAACAAGACATATCTCAAATAAACAACCTAATCTTACACTAAAAGCAATTAGAGAAAGAATTTTAAAAACCCCAAAGTTAGCAGAAGGAAAGAAATCATAAAGATCTGATCAGAAATAAAAAGAAATGAAGGAAATGAGAGCAAAGATCAATAAAACTAAAAGCTGGTTCTTTGAGAAGATAAACAAAATTGATAAACCATTAGCCAGACTCATCAAGAAAAAAAGGAAGACTCCAATCAATAGAATTAGAAATGAAAAAGGAGAAGTAACAACTTACAATGCAGAAATACAAAGGGTCATAAGAGATTACTACAAGCAACTCTATGCCAATAAAATGGTGGACAACCTGGAAGAAATGGACAAATTCTTAGAAAAGCACAACCTTCCGAGACTGAACCAGGAAGAAACAGAAAATATAAACAGACCAAGCACAAGCACTGATACTGAAACTGATTAAAATTCTTCCAACAAACAAAAGCCCAGGAACAGATGGCCTCACAGGCCAATTCTATCAAACATTTAGAGAAGAGCTAACGCCTATCCTTCTCAAACTCTTCCAAAATATAGCAGAGGGGGGAACACTCCCAAACTCGTTCTATGAGGCCACCATCACCCTGATACCAAAACCAGACAAAGATGACACAAAAAAAGAAAACTACAGGCCAATATCACTGATGAACATAGATGCAAAAATCCTCAACAAAATACTAGCAAACAGAATTCAACAGCACATTAAAAGGATCATATACCATGATCAAGTGGGGTTTATCCCAGGAATGCAAGGATTCTTCAATATATGCAAATCAATCAATGTGATAAACCATATTAACAAATTGAAGGAGAAAAACCATATGATCATCTCAATAGATGCAGAGAAAGCTTTCGACAATATTCAACACCCATTTATGATAAAAACCCTCCAGAAAGTAGGCACAGGGGAACTTACCTCAACATAATAAAGGTCATATATGAGAAACCCACAGCCAGCATCATTCTCAATGGTGAAAAACTGAAAGCATTTCCACTAAGACCAGGAAAAAGACAAGGTTGCCCACTCTCACCACTATTATTCAACATAGTTTTGGAAGTTTTATCCCAGCAGAGAAGAAAAAGAAATAAAAGGAATCCAAATCGGAAAAGAAGAAGTAAAATTGTCACTGTTTGCAGATGACATGATACTACACATAGAGAATCCTAAAGATGCTACCAGAAAACTACTAGAGCTAATCAATGAATTTGGTAAAGTTTCAGGACACAAAATTAATGCACAGAAATCTCTTGCATTCCTATACACTAATGATGAAAAATCTGAAAGAGAAATTATGGACACACTCCCATTTACCACTGTAACAAAAAGAATAAAATACCTAGGTATAAACCTACCTAAGGAGCCAAAAGACCTGTATGCAGAAAGCTATAAGACACTGATGAAAGAAATTAAAGATGATACAAACAGATGGAGAGATCCACGTTCTTGGATTGGAAGAATCAACACTGTGAAAATCATTATACTACCCAAAACGATCTACAGATTCAATGCAATCCCTATCAAACCACCAATGGCATTTTTCACAGATCTAGAACAAAAAATTTCACATTTTGTATGGAAACACAAAAGACCCCAAATAGCCAAAGCAATCTTGAGAAAGAAAAATGGAGCTGGAGGAATCAGGCTCTCTGACTTCAGAGTATACTACAAAGCTACAGCAATCAAGACAATATGGTACTGGCACAAAAACAGAAATATAGATCAATGGAACTGGATAGAAAGCCCAGAGATAAACCCACGCACATATGGTGAACTTATCTTTGATAAAGGAGGCAAGAAGATACAATGGAGAAAAGACAGCCTCTTCAATAAGTGGTGCTGGGAAAACTGGACAGCTACATGTAAAAGAATGAAATTAGAACACTCCCTAACACCATACACAAAAATAAACTCAAAATGGATTAAAGACCTAAATGTCAGTCGAGACAGTATAGAACTCTTAGAGGAAAACATACGCAGAACACTATATGACATAAATCACAGCAAGATCCTTTTTGACCCACCTCCTAGAGAAATGGAAATAAAAACAAAAATAAACAAATGGGACCTAATGAAACTTGAAAGCTTTTGCACAGCAAAGGAAAGCATAAACAGTATTTTTTTTTATTATTTATTTTATTTATTTTTATTTTTGGCTGCACGTGGGCTCTCTCTACTTGTGGCGAGCAGGGTTTACTCTTCGTTGAGGTTTGCGGGCTTCTCATGGCAGTGGCTTCTCTTTGTTGCAGAGTACAGGTTCTAGGTGCGCGGGCTTCAGTAGTTGTGGCACACAGGCTCAGTAACTGTGGCTCGCAGTCTCTAGAGCACAGCCTCAGTAGCTGTGGCGCCCAGGCTTAGTTGCTCCACAGCATGTGGGATCTTCCCAGACCAGGGCTCAAACCCGTGTCCCCTGCATTGGCAGGCGGATTCTTAACCACTGCACCACCAGGGAAGCGAAAAGACAACCCTCAGAATGGGAGAAAATATTTGCAAACAAAGCAAGTGACAAAGGATTAATCTCCAAAATATACAAGCAGCTCATGCAGCTCAATATCAAAAAAACAAACAGCCCAATCCAAAGAAGGGCAGAAAACCTAAACAGACATTTCTCCAAAGAAGATATACAGATTGCCAACAAACACATGAAAGGATGCTCAAATCAGTAATCATTAAATAAATGCAAATCAAAACCACAGTGAGGTATCACCTCACATCAGTCAGAATGGCCATCATCAAGGAAACTACAGAGCTTCCCTGAGAGTCCGCCTGACGATGCAGGGGACACGTGTTCGTGCCCCGGTCCGGGAAGATCCCATTTGCCACGGAGCGGCTGGGCCCGTGAGCCATGGCCACTAAGCCTGCGCGTCCGGAGCCTGTGCTCCGCAACGGGAGAGGCCACAGCAGTGAGAGGCTCGCATACCGCAAAAAAAAAAAAAAAAAAAAAAAATCTACAAACAATACATGTTGGAGAGCGTGTGGAGAAGAGGGAACCCTCTTGCACTGTTGGTGGGAAGGTAAATTGATACAGCCACTATGAACAGTATGGAGGTTCTTCAGAAAACTAAAAATAGAACTACCATACGACCCAGCAATCCCACTACTGGGTATATATCTTGAGAAAACCATAATTCAAAAAGAGTCATGTACCACAATGTTCATTGCAGCTCTATTTACAATAGCCAGGACATGGAAGCAAGGTAAGTGTCCATCGACAGATGAATGGATAAAGAAGATGTGGCCCATATATACAATGGAATATTATTCAGCCATAAAAAGAAACGAAATTGAGTTATTTGTAGTGAGGTGGATGGAATTTGTCATACATACTGAAGTTAGTCAGAAAGAGAAAAACAAATACCATATGCTAACACATATATATGGAATCTAAAAAAAAAAAATGGTTCTGAAGAACCTAGGGGCAGGACAGGAATAAAGATGCAGACATAGAGAATGGACTTCAGGACATGGGGAGGGGGAGGTGTAAACTGGGACGAAGTGAGAGAGTGGCATGGACACATATACACTACCAAACGTAAAATAGATAGCTAGTAGGAAGCAGCTGCATAGCACAGGGAGATCAGCTCGGTGCTTTGTGTCCACCTAGAGGGGTGGGATAGGGAGGGTGGGAGGGAGACGCAAGAGGGAGGAGATATGGGGATGTATGTATATGTATAGCTGATTCACTTTGTTATACAGTAGAAACTAACACACCATTGTAAAGCAATTATACTCCAATAAAGATGTTAAAAATTTTTTTAAATTAAAAATAAATTAAAAAATAAATAAAAGTTAAAAATCAGTGCAAGCAGAAAACTTTGTATTAATTTATCATCACTCACACTCTGCAGACTCTTTCATTACTTGCAGACTTATTTCCAGAAATCATACATTTCTATGGCAAGCAGGATATCCTATATCCAGGAAATCCTATATCCAGAATGAATATTAAATGGATATTCATTCCTCTGTATTAGTACAGATACTTAAGAATGAACACAGCAATATCTTTATTCCTATTATTTTTAGTGATTTTTTTAAGGACCAAAATATTCACTTGGTCCTCAACTCTATTCAAGGCAGGTAATTCCTTGCTTTCTTAAAGCTCACTAATGTCCAGAACAAACAAATAATAATCAGAGGCTACCTGGCAGTAAAATAATATATATTTTAAAAAGTCAAGATAGGTACAAAATATGGAAAAAGATAGAAGGAAAAATAGAAAAAACAGTTTTAGTTCTAACAGGGTCACAGCACAATATGAATAAGATCAGAAGAGTACTCTTAGTGGAACTAGCTAACTAGCTTTATCCTAAAATTTCTAAGGGCAAGAATAATTTTGAATTTTGCTAGCAAAGCATAAGATAAAATGAATACAGAAGATTCAACCTTTTCTATCTTTTTTTAAAAGGACATAAAAGGGCAATTTTTTTCCTGGAAGAGCATAAAAACGATTGATATGTTACTTACATTTTCTAAATTTAAGCACTCCAGGTGAACGAAATGCTAAGCAAACTACGACTTCTATCTCTTGAATGGGAAAAACTATTAATTTCTGAAGTTTACTGTGATTCTTGCTGGAAACATAGTAAGGCAGAATCAGCACATGAGCAAAGATAAATTGGCCTTGGAGTTCACAATTTTCTCAGTCATTTCTATCAGTCTTGATATAGTTTTTGGTATACTCACATCTTCTTCTGAGAGTGTTCCAGTCTTGGTGTCTTCTGTCAAGAGTGATACCCAGAAACAAACCTAATATCAGACTGCGTTAGGGAGGAGTAAAGAACTATGATGGACTTTGTTCTGGATACTGCATCTCTATCACTGCAACTTAAGATCAAATCACCCCCTAACTTGTATTGGTCTGTTAGTCAACTTGAAAACCAAACTTCAGTTTGCCTACCTGCTAAGTGACTGGCTTTTGCACAATAGATGCATAGTATCTTTAAATCTATGCCTTAGCAAAAGTACAAAAAATTAACATGATCTCACACTGAAGAATCATTCTCAAAGTGAAAAAAGGTTTATTCTCGAAGTTAAAGAATGGAAAAGAAAATGTCAAATGTTTGAATGCAACTTGTTTTTTACCTTCAATGGATCTGGCCCACTCACTTGAGCAGATAAACTTCACTTCTACCATCTAAGCATCGCACACTTCTGTCACATTACAACCTGTTCCGTCTATGGTCCTGGTACATTTAATGTTCTGCTGTTGGGTTTATTTATTGTTTATGATAGTAATAAACAATTATAAGATATAACAATCTTGCTATAAATATGTAATTGTTCAGTAAATATGTGACAACATATGAAATGTTATGGCTATGTAAATGCTTCACATAAAATATATTATTGTATAATAAAATGTTATAAACAATATTTAATTATATAGCATATAATGTTACATATAAAAGTATAATACATAACAAACATTTATAATATATAAACATTATAATACTATATACTATAGTACTATATAATACTACCATTACTTTCTTTTCTAAAAATTACAGGGAATGCTCTACTCCAAAAGCTGAAGTGTCTCAAAAATAAACTCTAAAGGCAGGCAATGCCTTTAAAAGTTAATAGTTCCCTAAACTAATGTGTTGCTGGTTTTTTAAAAAAATGTACTGTCTTGTATTCTCCACTCACTTTCTTCATTTGAAGGACAGTTTCTTGGGTTCACAATAAGTTCTATTTTTATATTCTAAAATCCTAAAAACCCTAAAATATATAAGCTTTCTTTTTTTTCTCTCCATTTGAAACATGGATAAAAGACACTGTATTGGACAAAAGAACTGGTGAAATTCTTTTTCATAAGTGTAGCAAGAGGTCCAGGTATTTAACTGAATAATTGAAAATAACATTAAAATAACAGGAAAGGTACAAAGGGCCACTTGCACCTGCTGCTTTATTCATGCAACTTTTCTATATTAAAAAAAAAGCTGTAAACTGCTATCAAATAATTATAGTTTAAGCTTCATTTCCTTTCAGACTTTTTGTTTGGAAGATCTGAAAATTCTAGGATAATAAAAGTATTACCAGACTAGATGTTCTTCCACAGAAAGTTCAAATGACCGTACTATTATTTAACTGTGGTTAAAACAAAAGCCATTTTACTATAGTGCTCCACACTTCCGTAAAATGTTGCTAAACAGTCTGTAAGCAAACTACTGCAATTTAGAAAATAATATCTCCTACTTTAAAAGGCCACAACTAAATTATTAGTTTAAAAAGGCTTATAGGACCAGCAGTGTGCTAGGCCTTTGAGTACTAGAATAGGAACTATAAAATGAAAAACGCAAAAGCAAGAAAGGGTGATTTTGATGAAATAAAAATTCTGACAGAACATAGGAAGAACAACGCCTAACAACTACTATTTTCTATACTCTGTTAATGCAGTTAATACGAACAAGGATTAGAAAGAAACTTCCCAAGCAGACAACTCTCTTTCTCCACACTCAGAAATTTCAGCCATGCCTGACAAAAGATTTGAAGTCAAATGTAAAGTAGACTCAAGATCAGGCTAACCTCAGGTAGAGCTTTTAGCTGCGGATGTTATGAGGTACGAACATTTAGCAGCTGTATCACTGGTGAATTGGGAATAATGTGTTAAACTTCACACATAAACACTTTCTAGTCGAGAAAGCACGTGCCCCAACACCTGTTCCTACTAGCAACCAGAAAATCTTTTTTAAATTTCAGGGTAGTTTTTGCCTAACCATGAAAGCCAATCCTATTCTTTTATTCTTTGCAAGGTCACAACTCCAGGCCATGAATCAAAAAGAGAAATAAACAGTTACATTTCTGAACAGTTTGGGGAAAATAAATGGTTGGGACTTTAATAGAAACATAGTAAGAAAACAGTTAAACCAGAAAAACATGATTATATGCAGTGTAAGTGCCCTCAAACCTTGCAGATAGCTGTGTAGATCAATACAATCCTTTTTGAAGGCAATTTGACAAAAGGTTTCTAGAGTCACTACATTATTTATGACGTTTGAGACAGTAATTCCAATTCTAGAAATCTATGCTAAAGAAATAATCTGAGAGATTAAAAAAGGGCTATAATCTCAGAAATTAAAAAAGGGCTAAATATATATTAATATGTTCCTTGCAACATGATCCAGACTAGGGAGAACCCATTGGAAAAGAATCTATTGATACGTTTAAGAACATTACAATATAGCCACAGGATGGAAATTTTATACAGGCATTAAAATAACTATGTAAAAAATATATTCTATAAAATGTTAAGTAGAAAAGGCAGGAGATAAAATTAGTTACAATCCAAATGCATATACAATTACCTTTAAGGTATGCACAGAAAAAGTACAAATGAAGTAATTATAATATTATTAATTATACTAAGAATGCAGGGTTAATGCGTGATTTTCGTAATCTTTTTGCTCTTTTTCCAATTTTTCTAAACATTTAATGAAACTTGTATAATGCATAAACAGAATCTGTAAAAACAAGTAAAGAACTGATTTGGAAGTAATCAAGAGTAATGAGGAAATAATCAAATTATATCTAGAATTACACTTTTCTTTTTTTTTTTTTTTTGTGCAGTACGCGGGCCTCTCACTGCCGTGGCCTCTCCCGTTGCGGAGCACAGGCTCCGGACGCGCAGGCCCAGCAGCCATGGCTCACGGACCCAGCCACTCCGCGGCATGTGGGATCTTCCCGGACCGAGGCACGAACCCGTGTCCCCTGCATCGGCAGGCGGACTCTCAACCACTGCGCCACCAGGGAAGCCCTAGAATTACACTTTTTTTAAAAAATTGAAGTATAGCTGATTTACAATGTTGTGTTAGTTTCAGGTATCCAGCAAAGTGATTCAGTTATACATGTGTATATATGAATATATCTATTCTTTTTCAGATTCTTTTCCATTATAGGTTATTACATCTAGAATTACTCTGACCCAAATATAGATTATAGAGAAAATTCAATTAAAGTGGATACATATTAAAAATAAAAAATATTTGTTCAATGTCTGATCTAAAAAAATGTTTCATTCTATGTAGCAGATGAGCAATACATTAGCTATTTTACATATTTAGACATTTAACGAAGAACATGAGGCATTTAATTTAGACATTTTTAAAAAGAACATTAAAATAGCCTTCCTATTGTCTCATATATACAATTATATTACTTGCAGTTTCTATGATATAATTTCATAATGATTTTCACATATTATTAGATTTACAAAAATACCATTTGTCTTTTCTCCTTTCTCTATTTTATAAATGAAAGCAGATTTTAATTTCCAAACCATGAAAAGTTCTAAGGAAAAAATATATAAAAAAGAATACTTTATCCAATCATTCTTTTCCATTATACAACCACTAGATGTATACTTTTTGATAATTTACATTGTCTTATGACAATTCCTATAGCATAAGAACCAGCAAAAGGACAAAAACATATCTCTAAGCAAAGATTTGAGGAGGAGGATGAAAATGACTAGAACGTTAGAAATAGAAACATATTACCTTAAGCGTAAGAACCCAAACTATATTATCGAGCAAAAATTGTTAATTCCCATAAAAATTATATGAATAAACAAAACTAAGTACTTAGTACTACTCACAATTAAATAAAGTAAGAAAAATACGAAGTCATTTACTACACACCAGACATTGTAACGGGGCCTTTTAAATAAATTCATGATCCAACTTAACGTGGCCATTATTTACCATATGACTTACTACGTTAAGGCCACATTACAGGGGCACTTTTCACATGTCTACTTTCTCCATTAAATGGTAAGTTCCTGTGGCAGTACTATTTTACTTACTGCTAACTCCCACCCTTCTTGGCACAAGGTTCACATCAGGTGTTTAATACATGCTGAATGAATTTAATTCGCTACAGATAGGGTGGCTCTACCTCCCAAACTGTCCAGGATCGCTCTGGTTTTGCCTGTGGTATCAGCATTACTAAAAACAGTATACCCTTTTGCTTTCAAAGTGTCCTGATTTGGACCACAAATTACCTGAAAATGCTACTGCATCTAAGTTAAAATTCTTTCTAAAATGTCATTAAAATTTCCAGAATGCAAAGAATGAATGAGCTAAGGCACTGAGCACTATCAAATAAAGTAGCAGAGGCACTCGTGTTGCTTGCTGGTCTCAAGAGAAAGCAAGTCCTACGTTTAGAGATTCTTCCAAAAGCTAATTTTCCATTTATACCAGCACTGAAAGGACTCTAAATTCTTCTTTTGGAAGAATTTAGAGATTCTTCCAAAAGCTAATTTTCCATTTATACCAGCACTGAAAGGACTCTCATTTCAACTGGGGATGCAAGGAATTCAGAAGGCTTATACTGTATCAAGCATTGCACCTTCTACAGTTCCACATTGACTAAATAAAGAAAAATTGCAATGAATCTGTATATCCAAAAGCACCTTTTGAGAGAGCATTCATTTATATTTTTAATGGTACGACTGGAATAGACTTCATGTTATTCTTCTCTCTCCACAGAAGAAAGATTTTATAAGACCAGCCTTCAGAAAAACAGTAAGGCATAAATAAGGTTTAACTGAGCTCTGAAATTAAGTAATTTATTGACACATAAATACATTTAATTAAAACACTCATTTTGTTACGGGCTGAACTGTGTCAACCCCAATACTCCTATGTTAAAGTCCTAACTGCCAGTACCTCAGAATGTGACTGGATTTGGAGACAGGATCTTTAAAGAGTTAACTAAATTACAGTGAGGTCATATGGGTGAGCCCTAATCCAATATGCCTGGTGTCCTAATGAGGAGAGATCAGGACGCAGATACACACAGCGGGAAGACCATGTGAAGATAACAGGTAGAAGACTGCCATCTACAAGCCAAAGAAAGGTGCCTCAGAAGAAACCAACCCTGCTAACACCCTGATCTTAGACTCCTAGCCTCCAGAACTATAAGAAAATAAACCTGTAAATCCACGTAATTCAGCAAACCAATATTTTCAAATAACTAATTCATATTACGAAATGATGCATGGTGAAAAAAAATATCCATTTAAAGGGCAAGAAAGGCCACTGGATTTTTGTAAAACAGAGAACAAAATGTTCACTGATATGGTTTCAGATCCTACTTGCAACTACCTTTAAGAAACCACCACTTGCTGAGCTTTGGTACAGTATCAAAGAAGAATATTCACAATTATCTGAAAATGGCTATGGAAATACTCCTCTCTTTTCAAATTACACAACCGTGTGAGGCTGAATTGTCTTCATATTGTCAAACAAAGCAATATGTTACAAAAGGCTGAGTGTAGAAACAGATGTGAGAATCCAGGTATCTCCTTTTAAGCCAATCTTTAAAAGGTTTGCAAAATTATAAAACAATACCATTCTTCTTATTGATGTTTTTGTTTTGGAAAATACATTTTTAATAAAATTATGTTATTGATGTAAGCATGCAATAGACACTACTTTCATTAGCAAATGAATTAAGAAGTTTTTAAACAACTTCTCAGTTTTAATTTCTAATACAGTAATTATCAGTAGCTATAACCTACATAAACAAAAACTCTTTGAAGTCCTTGTTAGGGGCTGAATTGTGTCCTCCCCACACTCATTTGTTGAAGGCCTAACCCTCAATGTGACTGTATTTGGAAGCTAGGGACTTTAAGGAGGTAACTCATAAGGATGGGGCCCTACTCCTGTAGGACTGGGGTCCTTACAAGAAGAGGAAGAGACACCACAGGCCTCTCTCTCTGAGTGCACCTAGAGGAAAGGTCATGTGAGGACACAGCGAGAAGGCACCATCTGCGAGTCAGGAAGAAAGGTCTTCAGACCAGAAACCAATCCCACCAGCGCCTTGACCTTGGAGGTCTAGCCTCTAGAACTGTGAGAAAATAAATATCTATTATTTAAGCCACTCAGACTTTGGTATTTTGTTATGGCAGCCTGAGCAGTCCCTGATATTGTTAAAAGCTTAAAAGGGGTCCTGAGAACAAAAAATCTGAAAATCACTGAAGTAGACAGTAACTATTCGGCTGTGTAAATTAAATGTTTCTACACAACTTCTTACTTCATAATTACAACTTGGAAAAGTAATAATTTTCATTAGCTATCCAAAGTAGAAAAAGGGAGAAAATTAAGATCAACTCTAAACGAACCTTTTTTAACTTGATGTACACAACTGTATGCCATTTGAAAGCATATGAAAATGGGGAAACACACTGTAAAAGAATTAACGCAGGCTGCAAAAGCGCCTGCTTTTCATTTTCAGGAAACCAGGATCGTCAATCTGTTTGGCCTAGCACAGACTAACTTTTAGAGTACTTGTTAAGTCTATTCACTTTCTGAATATAAAATGAGACATAAAACAAAAGAGAAAAACATTCAGTTTTCCTTCATGAGAAAAAAATAACCAAAAAATTCCAAGAAGACATGAAGAAATCAATCAATAAATTGACAAATATACCAAGTGCAATTATTTTAATCACACAAAACTTATCAAGAATATAGGGAAATAATAAAATAATAGTAAGAAACTCAATTTCCATATAGGCAAAAAATTCAAGATTCTGCTCTCCTAGTAATTGTAGTTGATAATGCAAAATTGGTATCAAAGTTGTGGAAGTCGCCCAAGAATGAAAAAAAATTTTTTTTTATTGAAGTGTAGTTGATTTAAAATGTTTTGTTAGTTTCAGGTACACAGCAAAGTGATTCAATTATGTGTGTGTGTGTGTGTGTGTGTGTGTGTGTATACATGTATATATATTCTTTTTCAGATTCTTTTCCATTACAGTTTATTACAAGATATTGAATATATTTCCCCATGCTATATAGTAGTTCCTTGTTTTTTATTTTACATATTTAAGAATGAACATTTTAATAGTTATGGGCCCTTAAATAATTATTAAGTTATAAAAGCTTAGATGAGTGGAAAAAATGCATTTACCTCAACAAGTTTCTGAATTTCATGCACACAAATATGTTGTTGGGTTGCTTTTTAATAACATATAAATTGTGCACTCAAGTACTACAGTTTTATGCATAGCAGTATTTTTAATCTAAAAAATCAAGCAAAATGCTTAATTTCTAAGGCTCTAATGCTAGGAATAGCATTCAAAATTACATTTTAATAAATTTCATTTCATATAACTTTGTATGTAAAGAAAACACTAATTCAACTTGAGCTAACTTTTCTCTTGGCTCAGTGTTTGTATGGAAAAATAATTATGCAGTCCGTTTGGAAAAATATAATCAATCCATGGGCATGCAAGTATCAATTTTATCTTATGAGAATTTCTCCATGTTCCAGTTACTTCATTCCTTATTACATGCTGCAAAAAGCAGTAATAATTTTTATAGCCAAATATCACTTCATAAGATACCAGGTGGCTGTCAATATTTACCACAGAAGTCATGCATGAAATTTAAACATTACAAAAAATGACTTACCAGTTGACACTCCTGAAATATGCACATTTTCAGAATGTTCTGCAAGAGCACCATTTCCTAAAATTAAACATAATGAATAAACTAATTTCCAAGATAAAATTTTAAAAAAAATTTCAGATTCTCCCTCTAATAGAAAAACAGGTGCATAGAGCTACTTGTAATATCCAGAAATGAAATTAAAGTCTCTTACAATAATCTTCAAAACAGTACTATGCAGCCCAAAATTATAATAGTAGTAGGGAAATCAAAATGTTTTGGAAATCACAACAATGTAGTGTAATATAAAGGCCAAATATATAGATCTGATTAATACCAGAAAGAATTTTCTATCAAGTTAATAGTGAAAAGATAACTTAGTACTATTACCAGAAAAGAGACAATCACATACTTTTTAAAAACAGCATTCCTCTAAAAGCATGCTTAATTAGCCCAGAATGTGCTTACTGCTGGGGTCACACATGGTGTCCCATGATCTATGTTCTGCATTACCTTCTAAATCCTTCAACATCTTCTCATCAACAACTCTAACAGTCTTTAGAGTAGGGACATGATTATACCCTATTTTGGTAGCCCCTGATTTTCTACATCTCCTACCACAAAGTTGGGCAAATGGAAGCATTCAAGTAACTTACTGAAATGAGTTACTAAGTGTCACCTAGTAAAATAAAAGTGGTTTTAAAAAGACTCCCATTTAAAGTAGAGATTATTTACTCCTTTAAATTAGTGAAGTGTCCCTCAGCTGTTCTTTTTAAAAATTTAATTTAGTTTTATTATAAATTATTTCCATCTACCTCTGTTCTTTTTCTTTCTACAAAGCTGCTCATCTTTACTTCTAAAGTTTTCTCTCTCTCTATGCATTAGGTCAATTTGGCAACAAAACAGTTCAGGAATCCAGCTGACAGAGAAAGAATTCTCCCTGGAGTGGGGCAGGGGAGGAAGCCAGGTGGGAGAAACTTAGATGGCAAAAGCAGAATTCTCTTGATGGTTCAAAGAGTAGAGACAATAGCAAATATTATAATTAATAACTTATCTTTTACAACCATCACACTTCTATGGTTGCTTGATTACTGTATAGCATCCCCCAATGCGCTAAGTTCTAGGACAGCAGAATCTGTGTAAACTTGACGCATCACTGTATGCACGGTTCCTAGAACAGAGCAGGTGCTCAAAGAGCTAACAAATGATGAATAAATGAGGGAGTTCATGCTGATTAAATGAAATCATGCCAATTAAGCACTTGATATAGTGCCTGACAGACAGCACTGAAGAGGAATTCCTTTTTGTAACTGTGTAAAATATATTTTTACTATTACTAAAGAATAAAATAAGTGATAAAACAACCTTCGTAGTTCAACTACAGCTACAGCCTTCAAAATGAAAAGAAATGTTTCCCTCCATTAAAAATGATACAGTGGAAATGGTGACAAAGGTGTGTAAGCTATATTTATTACACAAATAAATCTGATTACAGTTATTTATTTAAGTACTGTGCATTAGTACCACAGAGGCCACAACTTATTTTTCCTAACAATGTTAAATGCTACAGACATAGAAATGAAACTACTAGAAAGCTCCCACATTATTTCTTTAATGTGTACAACCTATGAAAACTGGTATCCTAAACAAAATGGTATAAGAAACTGATTCAATAAAACAACTAACAAGATTTGCCAAAGGTCAGTATAAGTTGCCTAAACCTTTGCTACTTACAAGTATATCAGTAGTACTGGCATTACTGGGAGCTTATTAGAAATGCAGAGTCTCAGGCCTTACCCCAGATTATTGAATCAGAATTTACATTTTAACAAGATCATCCCCCACTCCCAGTGATTTGTATGCACATTAACATTTGCGAGCCAATGGCTTAAACCTTCTTACTTCTATAGTAGATACAACTCCAAATTAAAGCTGTGTAATTTGTGACCCTAAGGTTTCCAATATCCTTAAGGCAGCATATTAAATTATCCTCAGGAGAGTTTTAATATTAGATATATTTTATACATTAAATTTTTATTCTAATTCAGTAAACAGAGTAAAGATAGGCAGAAGGAAAACAATAACATAATGCAGTATCTAAGACTGTGGATTCTGGACTAGATTGCTAGGATTCTAACACCAGCTTCACTTCTTACTTGCTGTGCAATTTAGGGCAAGTTACATAACCTCTTTGTGTCTTACTTTCATCTCAAAAACAGAGCAGATAATACCTATCTTATAAGCCTTAGTAGAATTCTTTATAATAGAAAAAAATAGAACTTAATCTACATCTCCGTCAGCATGTAAATGAATAAACTAAAAACAGCCTTACAATAAAATATTCAAAAAACTGAATTAAGTAATTCTATATGTACTCACTTGGAAAGATATGCACATTGAGTTAAGTATGTTTCAGAGTAACATTAGCATATGCTCTAACTTTAACTTTTAAGTGATGTCTGTATAGTTACTGTGCACATGTTACATAGGCATATGATATATGTATGTACATGCATTTGCGCACACACACACACACACACAGAAGAGTCTAACAGTGTATACAAACTGAAATGAGAGGAAGTCCTCCTTTGTATACTCCAGCACCGACCGAATTTGCTACAACAGGCACAGAGTTCTTTAAAAGATTTATTCATATTATCAAAAAAAACAGGCGAAGAGACTATAGTTCATTCCCTGTCATTCTAAATAAAGAGGTCTGATAAATACTGTGTGAAATAAAATATTATAATTTCATAAGTATTATTCATGATTTAAAAAACTGAAATAACAGTACTTTAAGACATAAAACACGATACTATTGCTAATTTCCCACACATTTACTCTAATTTAAAAACAATCCGATTTAGAAGTTAAAAAATCAATGATAATTTCTAATAACATCAAATAACTATTCCTTTCTTTGAGATTACATTATTAGATATTTCTTATTCTAAGTATCACATGAAGTAAGTGGGCTACTTAATTTAGGTGTTCTGCCATTTTTACAAAAATGCCACTTACAAAATACAATTATTTCTATGTTATAATCAGAGAGCACCGCCCCAAACTGCTTTGTTGATATAAAGCTCACTATATTTTCCCTAATGTCCCACCCCGAACTCCTGAGAGAAGAAAACCCCACACATATGAGGACGTACACACATCACCTCCTGACTTTAACTACATTGCAGCCATGCTAGACATTCTCATAGAAGTCCCCCTTTAAAGGTGCCATATACTGGAAAAATATAGTCTGATAAAACATTACTTCTGTAACTATGCATTAGCAGCTGACTAGTTAGTACACCAGCTAATTAACTAGCACTCCTAGAAAACAAGAAAAAGTTTCATTATCACCTAAATCAGGAAATAATTTTTTACGACTTAACTCTTTTTTTAGTCCTACTAACCAAATACCAAAGGTAATCAATCGTCCCCATTTATTATTCTTCTTGCCAAGCTGAAACATGGTTTTGTAGTTTTTTTTACTGCAATACAAGAGAGAATCTTCTAAAAGAGATATGTGCTGTTTTAGGAAAAGAGGCCATAGGGTAGTGAGTTTGAGCTCTGGAACCAGACTGTGGAATCAAACCTCAGCTCTACTGTTTAGTTAGTCAAGAGTCTTAACTGAATGATTTCTCCTAAGATTTAGTTTGCTCACCTGCATAATCAGAATATCATCATTAACAGGATGTCTAAATCTATGGTCCCTGCATCCCTGTTGCTTTGTATCTTTCTTTGTTTATTGTTGTTCTTTTTATTTAAGAACTAAAGTTCTTAAAGAAGAGCTGATAAATACAGCTAAGATGTGATAGATAAGTACCAGCCAAATCCTAAGTGCCTCACAAGGCTTTCCTCAGCTCATCCTTAAAACAACAGTTCACTTTACAGGTGAGAAAACCAGCTTATAGCAACGTAGTAAGTTTTTCAAAGAGCTAGTAATTGGATGGATTAAAAATTCAAATTCACTAAAAAATGTGTTCCTTTTTTTTAAAAAAGAATTTAGACGTGAATATACTTCTTGCTTGTAAAAGAAACAGTACTTAACTTTCAGAGTTAAAACCCACCTGCCACCAGCTATTCCAATTTGTTATGGGGGAAGACCTGGTTTAAAAGTTAATGAGCAGCAGTTACAAGTAACTTATATGCTCAGCATCCTACAATCTCATTTTCACTGTGCAATAAGAACAGGTATCAAACATCAAAATATGTACACACATATATACACCCCCAACATCGTTCCTATTTTACTTTACTTAAAGAAAAAGTCCAAAATCCTAATAAGGCTTACCAAACTCTCCACCCTTCGAGTCTTCCCAACTACTCCAAAAGCTTCATCTTTTGTGATTCACTTTCCCACTCTATTTTCCTCTCCAGAAATGTTAGATTTCTTTCAGAAAAGGGTCAGCTGTCTCTCTTGCCTTTGGACCTTTCTTTAATATATTCTTTATTTAGGAAGGCATCTCCTGATTCCCCCATACTAGGTTACGTCATTCTGTTGTAGGTTCTTAGAGTATCTAATACTATCACTTTTTGAAAATTTATCACACTTCTGTTATCTGTGTAAAGTCTATATTCCCCACCAGATCTTAATCTTGGTGGGGCAAGGTGGGGTGGAGAAGTGTGATGTGGGACTGGGACATAGCTGGGTTTGTTTTGTTTTGTAACCCAGTGACTAGCAGAGAAGATACTCCATATCTGCTCAAACCCATGAATGAATGGTAGGTTGATACATAAGTAAGAGGCATAGTCCCTGACACCAAAGAGTTGGTAATCTATTGAGAAAATAATTTAAAACATCTGGAGCAGAAGCAAACAATATAAAACCAAACTAAAATTAGCAAGCTTCTTACTCAAGTAGGAGGCTTTTCTACTAAAAATGAGAATGGAAGATAGGAGTGCCCACCATGGTATTAGCCAGGGCAATTAGATAAGAAAAGACAATTATAGGCATAAGGATTGAAAAAGAAGAGGTAAAAAAAGAAGAGGTAAAACTACATCTATCTGTAGATGATATGATTGTGTATCTATTTAAAAAAACCAAGACAGTCAAAAGAAAAAGTTATAAACAATATGAAAATTAGTAAAGTAGCAGGATATAAAATAAGCATACAAAAAATCAAAAGCCTTTGTAAATACAAACAATGGCCAGTCACAAGATACAGAAGACACAATTCTTAGTAGCAACAAAAAGATTTTTAAAAGCTCAAACACAGAACTCCTGCTGATGGTCATGAGGGAACAATGGGTAATGGACCAGCTTTCTCCAGGTAGAAAGCTAGTGCAATAAAAGAACTCATTCTGATTTGTTTCCCTTTTCTCAGAGATCACAGTCTTACACTGCCTGTTGTCCCGTGTCTGAAAAAGTTGGAAAAAACATGTTAAAAAAAAAATTCAGACACGGGACAACAGGCAGTCCTAACCAAGAAGAATAGAAAGAAATCCACAGTGGACTTACTGTTGCCATTTTGTTCATTGTTTTCTGGCTTTTTTATAATTCCTTTGTTCCTTTTTTCTTCTCTTGCTCTCTTCGTTTGTGATTTGATGATCTTCTGTGGTGGTCTGATGAGATTTCTTTCTCTCTTTTGTGTATCTACTATAGATTTTTGCTTTGTGGTTCTCATGAGGCTTAAATATCTTATGTTTATAACAGTCTATTTTAAGCTGTTAACATTGAATGCATACTAAAGCTCTACCTTTTTAAGCCCCCCCATTTTATGTTTTTGATGTCACAATTTATATCTTTTCACCCTGAGTATTCGTAACAAATGTAGTCACAGTTACTTTCAATACTTTTATCTTTTAACCTTCATACTAGACTTACAAGTGATTTACTCACCCCCAACACATTAGAGTATTCTGAATTTAACTATACATTTACCTTTTCCAGTGAGATTTATACTTTATGTTTTCTTGTTACTAATTAGCACCCTTTCATTTCAACTTGAAGTCCTTTTAACATTTCTTGTGAGGCGGTATGGTGGTGAACTCCTTCATCTTTTGCTTGTCGGGAAAACTCTTTATCCCTCCTTCAATTCCGAAGGACAATTTTGCTGGGTAAACTATTCTTGGTTGGCAGTTTTTTTCTTTCAGCACTTTGAATGTATCATGCAACTCCCTTTTGGCCTACAAAGTTTCTGCTAAAAAATCTGCTAATAGTCTTATGGGGATTCCCTTGCATGTAACAAGTTTTCTCTGGCCACTTTTAAGATTCTCTCTTTAACTTTTTATAATTTTATTATAATGCACACAGCTGTCCGCTTGATGTTGTCCCATAAGTCCCTTAAACTATCTTCATTCCTTTTCATTCAAATTCCTTTTTTGTGTGTGTTATTCATTAAAGGATGCAAAATGCTGACCACAGGAATTTTAAAAAGTAGTCATTTCTGGTTAGGATGGTTATTGTATTAGATGTTGTTCTAGTATGCAGACCAAATTTTTCTAAATTGTGCAAAGGGTATAAGAGAATTTGTTAGACCCCTGTAGAAGCTACTAAGCATTTGCCTCTGACATTTCTACTATCAATCTGTAAAGGAAATAAGGTTTGCTAACATTGTTCTAATCAAATTCATATGGCTTGTACATTTATTTCCTTTCCTAGGTATTCATAAACCATTTCTTCTCTTTTGTATAATCTTCCCTAGAGCGATTATCACTAATTGCTGGTTTGTGGGATTCTCATCCCTCCTGCCCCAGTTTGGAAAATCAAAATTGCATTCCTGTTTCCAGTCATCTGATCTTTCTTTCCTTCTCTCATTCCTTGGAAGTCTTAGCACCTAAGTCAGAACTCTTTAAGTTATTTAGAATACCTGAATGAACTCCTATAATCTTTGCACATATGTCCTTCAAGAAGGTTTTCAGATATAGTTACTCTTACCCTTTCAGTTTGAAGAGCATATTTGACAGAGGGGACATAAACATCACCAGTGTTACACCATGTGCCCAAGCAACAGCCCTATAAACATTTGTTATTCTTTATTTTACAAAGACATGTTTATAAGACCATTTTGTTGCCCTTGGTATTTTTGCTGAACTCAATCTTGCAGTTTCTCTATATTAGTAATACTTATAATTTATTCTTGGTTAAATATCCTTTTTATCTTGGGGATATGTTCTTAATTAGTCTGAAGTCATTGAGGAACCACTAATTTCCTTAGATTTTTTTGCCATTCATTCCTTTTTGGGATTGTTTGTGATTTTAATAACCAGAAGTCATTTTTGAGAACTTAATAACATCCCTGGACTTTCCAGATTTTCATGTTGTGGAGGCATATTAATTTTTTTTTCTAAATTACTTTAGAATCTATAGGGTTTTTTAAATATCTTTATTGGAGTGTAATTGCTTTACAATGGTGTGTTAGTTTCTGCTGTATAACAAAGTGAATCAGCTATATGTATACATCTATCCCCATATCCCCTCCCTCTTGCGCCTCCCTCCCACCCTCCTTATCCCACCCCTCTAGGTGGTCACAAAGCACCAAGCTGATCTCCCTGTGCTATGCAGCTGCTTCCCACTAGCCATCTATTTTACATTTGGTAGTGTATATATGTCAATGCTACTCTCTCACTTTGTCCCAGCTTACCCTTCCCCCTCCCCACGTCCTCAAGTCCATTCTCTACATCTGTCTGCACCTTTATTCCTGTCCTGCCCCTAGGCTCATCAGAACCATTAGATTCCATATATATGTTATATGGAATCCAATCCACATATCCAATCCAATCCAATCCACATATATATGTGTTAGCATACAGTATTTGTTTTTCTTTCTGACTTACTTCACTCTGTATGACAGACTCTAGGTCCATCCACCTCACTACAAATAACTTTCATTTCTTTTTATGGCTGAGTAACATTCCATTGTATATACGTGCCACATCTTCTTTATCCATTCATTTGTCGATGGACACTTAGGTTGCTTCCATGTCCTGGCTATTGCAAATAGAGTGGCAATGAACACTGTGGTACATGTTTTTTTTTTTTGATTATGGTTTTCTCAGGGTATATGCCCAGTAGTGGGATTGCTGCATCATATGGTAGTTCTATTTTGAGTTTTTTAAGGAACCTCCATACTGTTCTCCATAGTGGCTATATCAGCTTACATAGAATCTATAGGTCTTAAGCTCTGATTGTGCCCAATCTCATTTTTTTAAAAGTGATTATAATATAGTTATTTCTACCTGGTCAAATAAGGTATAGAGTAGTACACTGTTAGGGACTGAATTGTGTCACCCAAAATTAGTATGTTGAAGCCCAAATGCCCAATGTGACTATACTTGGAGATAGGGCCTTCAAGGGGATAATTAACATTAAAGGAAGTCATAAGGGTGAGGACCTAATCCGATAAGACTGGTTTCCTTAAGAAGAGATATCAGATATCTCTCTCTCCATCTGCACATAGAGAATAGGCCATGTGAGGACACAGTGAGAAGGACACTGCAAGCCAGGAAGAGGAACCTCATCAGAAACCAACCCTGACAGCACCCTGACCTTGGACTTCTAGCCTCCAGAACTGCAAAAAATAAATTTATGTTGTTTAAGCCACCCAGTCTGTGGTATTTTGTTATGGCAGCCCAAGCAGACTAATGTACACACTTTCCCCAGGTCATAGCTGAACTAATAAGATGTCTGCAAATGCCTTGAGAGTGTATGAAAAATTCAGTACATACTTCTGAAAACAGGCTTCATAGTGTCTAACAAATACCTATAATGAGACGTTTCGTGCAAAGAAAGGTTAAGAAGTCCCTTGGAGACAGAGTTTATTTTCCTACTTTATTTAATTACTGGTATTCTAAAAGTATTACTTCCACAGCTTTTTAACTGCAGGTATTAATTTTGGATTTAATAGACTTTTATGAACTGGCCTGAACCCACCTGCCACTTAAAATAATAATGATCATTTACAATATTACTTTTTATGGAAATAAACATTCTAATTTTCAAACCACATTCTACTTTTTTTTTTTTTTTTTTTTTTCCCTGTGGTACGCGGGCCTCTCACCGCTGTGGCCTCTCCCGTTGCGGAGCACAGGCTCTGGACGCGCAGGCTCAGTGGCCATGGCTCACGGGCCCAGCCACTCCGCGGCATGTGGGATCCTCCCGGACCGGGGCACGAACCCGTGTCCCCTGCATCGGCAGGTGGACTCTCAACCACTGTGCCACCAGGGAAGCCCAAACCACATTCTTAAAAGACATTTGGGAGTTCAATGTTCTTATGTTTAGACTTCCTATATTATGTTAGTAAGATTTTACATTGGAAATGTCTTCAAATAAGGGCATGATGACAATGAACTATTAGTCAAAGTACAAATACTAAACAAACACAAGTTCCCAGTATTCAGAGAATTAATCATATCCCTGAAAGGACATGCAAGACAGTTATGAATCCCACGGGTGAGTATCTCAGTGACAATGTTCATGCAGATGGAAATAATTTTCTTTATTCTAAAACAGTGTGAATCACTGATGTAAGAACCCACAAAACAAACTAGAAAGGGGCTCAGCTAAAGACTATTTGGGTTCAAAGGTTCCTACCTGTGACTTCGGTGGTTCACAAGAGTAAATATGAAGGTTTGAAGGGATTCAGAAATCCAGAAAAAAACAGAATTACATTCCTATATTTCCAGTGAGATTTACTGACATATACCTCACACATAAAACTCACCTTTTAAAGTGTGCAATCCAGTTTTTTAGTATGGTCAGAAAGTTGTGCAACCATTGTCACTATCTCTTGTCTGAATGCTTTCATCACCCGCCCCCAAAAAGTGTACCTATTAGCAGTTATTCCTCTTTTTGTTCTCGTCCAGCCCCTAGCAACAACTAATCTAGTTTCTGTCTCTATGGGGTTTTCCTATTCTGGACATTTCATATAAATGGAATCATACAATATCCGATCTTATGTGTCTGGCTTCTTTCACCTTGCATAATGTTTACATGGTTCATCCATGTTGTACCACGAATCAGTACTTCACTCCTTTTCATGGACAAATAGTATTCCATTGTATGGATAAACCACCTTTTGTTTATCGATTCATCAGCTGACAGACATCTGGGTTGTTTCTACTTTTTTGTGAATACTGCTGTGAATATCTGTGTATACAAGTTTTTGTGTGGACATATTTTCAATTCTCTTGAGGATACTCATAGAGTGGAACTGCTGGGTCTTTTGATAACGCTATGCTTATCTTTCTGAGCAAATGCCAAACTGTCTTCCAAATGGCTGTACAATTCTACATTCCCAACAGCCATGTGTAAGGGTTCCAATTTCCCCATATCCTCACCAACATGTTACTGTCCACCTTTTTATTACAGCTAGTGGGTGTGAAGTAGTATCTCACTGTGGTTTTATTTACATTCCCCTAACGAGTAACGATGTTGAGGTTCCTTTCGTGTGTTTATTGGGAACTTATGTATATTCTTTGGAGAAATATCTATTCAAATCCTTTGCCCATTTCTTAATTGGTTGAATTGCCTTTTTGTTGTTGTTGAGTTGTGAGTTTTTACATATTGTAAAAACTTATCAGATATATGATTCACAAATATTTTCTCCCATTCTGTAGTTTAATTTTTCACTTCTTGATGTAAAGGTGTTTTCTGATGTTGAAATAAGTGTTTGAGATACAGGTGTTGTTTGATTTTGAGACAATCCAATTAACCTATTTTTGTCGTTGTTGCTTATACTTTGGTGTCATATCTAAGAATCCATTTCCTAATCCAAGGTCACAAAGTTACCTCTATGTTTTCTTCTAAGAGTGTTATAGTTTTAGCACTTACATTTGGTCTCTGGCCATTTTGAGTTAATTGCTGTGTACAGTGTGAGATAAGGGTCAAATTCACTCCTTCACATGTGGATAACCCGTTGTCTCACCATAACTTGATGAAAAGATTATTTTTCCCCACTGAATTATCCTCACACTTTTCTGAAAATCAATTGATCATAAATGTATTATTTCTGGACTTTCAATTCTACACCATTGATCTATAATGTGTATCCTTATGCTAGTACCACACACTCTTGATTACTAGAGCTTAATATCATACTGATATTGATATTGTAGCTTCAGAAATTGGGAAGTATGAGTACTCCAAGTTTGTTCTTCTTTTTTGATATTATTTCGGCTATTCTGAATCACTTCAATTTCTAAACGAATTTTATTTTATTTATCTATTTTTTGGCCACGCCACACGGCTTGCAGGATCTTAGTTCCCCGACCAGGGACTGAACCCAGGCCCTCTGCAGTGAAAACGCGGAGTCCTAACCATTGGACCACCAGGGAATTCCCTCTAAATGAATTTTAAAATCAGCTTGTCCATTTCTGCAACGACAGCTGAAATTCTGATTTGGATTGTGATGAATCTGTAGATCAACTTGGGGGGTATAAACAATACTAATTCTTAACAATATTAATTCTTCAGATACATAAATATGATGCAATGTCTTTCCATTTATTAGGTATTCTTTAACTTTTTCTCACAATATTTTATAGTTTGAGTAGTAGTTTCACATTTTGTTATATTTATTCATTTTATTCTTTTTGATGCTATTGTTAACGGAATTGTTTTCTTAACTTGATTTTCAGTTGTTCATTGCTAGTATATAAGAATACATTTTTTCTCGTATTCTGCAACCTTGCTGAATTTATTAGCTCTCATAGGTATTTATGAATTTCTTAGGATTTTTTATATACATGTCATGTTTATAAACAGAGATAGTTTTACTTCTTCCCTTCCAATTAAGATGCCTTTTTTCCTTGTCTATTTGCCCTGCCTAGACCCTCCAATACAATGGTGAATAGAAGTAGCGAGAGCAGACGGACATCCTTGTCTTGCTACTGGTCTTAGAGAGAAAGCTTGCAGTCTTTTACCATTAAGTATGTTAGCTGTGGGTTTTTCGCAGGTGCTCTTTATGAGGCTGACGAAGTTCTCTTTTATTGAGTGTTTTTATTATGAAATGGTATTGGCTATTGTCAAATGTTTGTGTCTACCCTGTGATTTTTGTCCTTTATTCTATCAATATGGCGTATCACACTGACTGTCCTATGTTGAACCTTACATTCCTGGGAAGAATTCCATTTGGTCATAGTTTACAATCCTATTTATATACTGCTGGATTTGGTTCACCAGTATTTTGTTAAGAGGATTTTTGCATCTACATAAGTAAGGGAAGGTGGTCTGTAGTTTTCTTTTTCTGGTATCAGGGTAGTACTGGCCTCAAAGGATGACTTGGGGTGAGTCTGTGAAGTATATATATCCATCCATATACACACACACACACACACACACACACACACACACACACACTGTGCTGCTACTTATGTATTTTACTCTCATTTACGGAAATACCAAGTATGTTGCTTTTGCTTCTAATTTTCTTCTTGGTTGATTAAATTTCATAGTTTATTACTGAACTGTAGGTTATTAGTTTGCTGATTACATTATAACATTTCTGGAAAGTGACTAGTGACCTGTTTTACTCAAATGATGTATCAGGCACAGTACCTACATGGTCAGCTTAGTACAGGAACAAAGTGTAACAAATAAAGGTGGTTTTCATTTCTTTCTTCCTTGGTTTCCCAACAGGCAAAATCTTTTGCAGTGTATGGGTGGTCTGTGACTGGGGTTGGGAGAGACAGTAGGAGAAGCCAGATGATAAAAAATGTTGGATTTTTTTATATCAACTCTATTTTATTTATTATTATTATTATTTTTGCAGTACGCGGGCCTCTCACTGTTGTGGCCTCTCCCGTTGTGGAGCACAGGCTCCGGATGCGCAGGCCCAGCGGCCATGGCTCACGGGCGCAGCCGCTCTGCGGCGGCACGTGGGATCTTCCCGGACCGGGGCACGAACCCGTGTCCCCTGCATCAGCAGGAGGACTCTCAACCACTGCGCCACCAGGGAAGCCCTCAACTCTATTTTAATAGTTGATGAAGCTGAAGTACAGAGAGAAGGGAAAGGCAGTTACCTTTTTAAAAACTGCCTTTAAAAAAAGGCAGTTACCTTTGTTGATGTATAATTTACATGCAAAAAGTTCACTAATTCCAAAATGTACAGTTTGATGGGTTCTAACAAGCACGTGTGGTACTGCAATCACTACTACAATCAAGACATACATTTCCAGCACCCAAACAAGCTCTCTGGGTCCCTTTGCAGTCAATCCCCTTCCCATACTCCTAAAACCAGACAACTAATGGTCATAGGCAGTCATCATTTATCAGCATTAGGCATTACATTGAACCCATGATATACTATTTAATCCTCCTCCTAAAGTCTTAAGAATAGATAGTTATCCCCACAATATGGATGAGGAAACTGACTCAGACCAAGTAAATCATGCAAGCTAGTAAACGGTTAGGGACAGGCTCAAATCCAGATCTACCTAATTCCAATGTTAAAAATTGAGTTTTAATTAAAAGATACGGAATTTCTTGACTTCCCTTGAAAAATTTTTTGTAACTGTCTACAAGTATTTGTCTACACACATCTACTGAGTCTGCTTCCTTTAGGAGAAGTATGCATATTTTTAGGTGCCCAACAGCCCCATTACCTTCTATGGTCATTCTGGCACTGAGCCAACGCCCTCTTAGCTCATTTCTGCCACTTTCCTGGTCTTTGTCAATACTTGAAATTGTGATCTGCTGTGTACTTTTTGAGTCCAAGTTATATGTGTAGGAAAATATATGAAAGGATACAAAAAACCCTGCTAAAAATGTTTACCCTACTCCCTTAACCCCATCTTCAAGGTAGGAAGAAGGGGAGACAGAAATGCTTAGCTTTCATTCTTGATACATTTCTACAGTGTTTGACTTTATTAAAGTATGTATTACTTTTGTAAATTAACTCACGTGGATTGATATTATGAACTAAAATGTTACCTTCTGAAAAAAAATTAACACAACATAAAATTCTATAGCTACAGTTTCAAGTTTTTCTTTATAACAATTAAAAGTGATTACAGATGATATCTTTTTTCTTAATATTATTGACAAAATGGTACAAGAACTATCACTTAATATAAATACTAAAACATTCATTGCCATCTTGTATAGCAGCAGGTCACTTTAAAAAATATTCGTATACATGAGATCATGAGATCCAATGATGAGAAGACCAATTTGTGGCTGCAACTTTCGTATTCTTGCTGATGTCACTAATAACACCATGGCATTTAGGCACAGACTAAAGCACACAAATAGAAACAGTGTTGCTTCTGCAATAATAACAAAGATAAATGATTCTTAATGTATTTGTATTAGACTGCAGGAAAAGAGCTTTTTAAAGGTAAAATAAAGAAAGCATAATTTTAAAACCAGTAAACATCGAAATTTTTAAAGTATACTTTTAACAACATTTAAAAGAAATCACTAAACTTAAAATCATAGTCAATACCATTTGTAGACTTATGTTTTTCTTGGCATTCACCCTGTTGTCTTTTTTTGCATTAAATGTCCACACTGTTGTGTTTTTCCTACCTTTATTATTTATGAAGGATGAGATAGGTGATTTGTTTCTACTTCTAGTAATGTCCAGAGAACATGACATTGTGAATGGTTAGGTATTTTGTTGGTAGAGAAGACTGTTCTCAAGTTTATCAGAGGCTCTATCATGGGACCCAAAAACTGTAAGTCTAAAAGCACTTTGGATCCTGCAGTCTCATTAGCCCCTCTCTTTCCTTCCCTTTAAGATCTTTCCTCTCTCTGGTTCCTTTGTTTTCTCTTGACATATTAAGGTCTTTCTCACCCATAAAATAAAATCGTTTTTGCCAGTATACCTCCCTGTTTCTGCTTGCCTATCCTGGTCTTTACTTTCTCAGCCAAAAACTCTTTGAAAGAATCTACACTCACTAATGGAGCTTCCTTACCTATCATTTGCTCCTGAACTTTTGCCCCCAGTGCATTTCTGAAACTCATGGGGCAAAGATTACCAAAGACCTACCTATCAAACACAGTCCCCCAAAACATCAACTCTGAATCCAGTTTCTTGATATAGGAGAAAATCATGTAACTATGTGGAACTGTGTCATGATAAATTCATGGTTTCATCTTATCTGGATATTTATTACTGGAGTATAACCTTTTAATACAGCCTTATTCAGCTCTAACTCCAACTCCCTCAAAAACTACATTAGTCCTTTGAGCCTCCAAACCACTTCCTTGACCAATACTTAGTAAATTATCTCCCTTGCCAACCACTCAGAGGTCTTCTGGCATATTATCCCCTCCCTTTCTAGAAACTCTTCAGCACATACGCGAGTTTAAAGGTTTGAGTCCTCCACGTTGATATCTCTCAAATTTTTACCCATAATGAGAATCTTTCTCCTGAGGTGCAAATTCTTACTTGACACCCACCTCCCCCAACATTCACTGGGCACTTACCTTGTGCCAGTCACTGTGGTTGGTGCTTTTCATATACTATTTACTGACCTTTACAGCATCACTGTAAAATAGATACTACCGCCACTTTACATGCAGAGAAATTTAGACTCAAAAGAGGTTAAAGTTAAAAGACCTGCTCAAAGCCACACAACTGGTAAGTGGCACTGCCAGGATTTAGGCAAATCTGTCTAGCTCAAAGTTCTTACTCTTAAAATAACAAGAGCAGCAACTAATGAGTTTGGAATATGTGCCAGATGATGGTCTAAGCAATTTCCACGCTTCAGCACATTTAATCTTCATAATCACCCTACGAAGGAGCTGCTATTATTATTTCCATCCTAAAAGTTGTCTTTTAAGTTCCTACTGAACAGGAATTCGGTATTACCTTAACATTACCTAGCTATCTCAAACTCACTACATGTGAGATGGAACTCCTTTTGTCTACCCTCAATCTGCTCCTCCTCTGGTATTCCTTACCTCGGTGAATGACACCAACATCTCCCACTTGTCCATAGAGAAACCTGGAAGTCATTCTTTACCATCCCCATCTTCCCCTTCGCACTATATAGTCAGTTCTCTTGATTCCTTCCAAACCTGCTATTTCCTTCCTTCATGTCACTGATATTTCAGTTTTACTGCATTAAACGTTAAGTTCCACGAGGACAGAAGTGTAGAATAACGTTTGGTTCACAGAAGACATTTGATAAATATTTGCTGAATGTATGAATGAATAAATGAATTAGCTTGCAAGCTTTGTACCTTTGGTCTTGCAGCTCTCTGATCCATTCTTCATAGCGCTACTAGAGATCTTTGTAAAAGGCATATCTGATATGAATCTTCAGCTTATAAATCTGTAACTAGTTCAACTCCTTATACGTATTAAGAGCCTCTGAGACCCACTATAATCTGGCTCTTCTGTATCTCCTCGCCCCTAAATTTAATACTCCTTGTCTGCGTTTACCTAAAACACATATATTCTGGTTTCAACACAGCTAAAGTATATACAGTTTCTGAAACTGTGATGTTTTTGAACATGATGTTGTCTCTGCCTGGAACAGTCTAGCACACTGCCACCAGTTACCCGCTGAACTCCTTCAACTCAGCTCAGGAAACAGACCTCCATCCATCTCAGGATGAGTTAGGAGTCCTCCTTGATGGTCCCACAGGACATCACACTGGTACTGAGCTATAAGCATATCATCATTACCACAGTCCTTATCATCCTGTTTTGGGTTATTAATTTAACTGACCATCTTCCACAGCAAATTTTGAGTGTCCTAAGAGCAAAGAAAGTCTTGCCCCTCCTTTCCTTTTTTCTCTTTTTCTTTCTTTTTCACTCTCTTTCTCTCTGCCTTCCTAGTGCCCAGCAACCACATCCCAGTTTCTGACAGAGTGAAACTTCAGTAACTGTTGAGTTAAAGAATCAAAATTACCAGATTTTAAGATTAAGCATGGAACATCCTCCATACAATTAGCCATTTGGTTCTCATGTTATAGTTTGCTCAGAGGGTAAGAGGAAAGAAGGAAAAGGATGAAGAAATATAAAGAGGAAGATAGGCATTCTTTCATTAGTGAATGAAGTTAAAAAGCCACGAGGGGAAAGAGAGACTTTAGATCCAACTGTCCACTTGGACAACAGGCTTTAGAGAGCTATTTCTGATCGCTGTCCTTCAAAGTGTAAAATATTGGTAAATGACTAGTCAGAGCTCTTGAGTAGCTTCAGTCTTTATACTGTAAGGGACGCTACTCTGCATTAGCTTTAGCAACTTGCTGGTGGACAAGAGAGGACACCAAGCCAAAGGCAAGATGCTTTTACCATTTTTGATCTTCAATGACTCCTGGGTTCTTAATAGCTTATAGCCCATCAATCTAATAAATACATGTAAAGAATTCCCTTTTTTTTCTCTGAGCAGGTAGCTAGCTTTTCACCTACCTCTACTAAAGCTCACCTCATAACTTACCTGTTCTTTCACAGAATCTTAAAACTGTATCTTGCAGTTTATCCTGTCAACTAAGCATTTTCCTATAGAAGTATCATATATGAAGTTGAGGATTATCCTTTTCACATATCTTTAAACAATTATTCAATGTAAGTGTACCTATCCTTGCTATATAGGTATGTTTCCTCAAGTGAAAAAAGAGAAAAATATTTATTTACCTGGCGTGTATTTGTTGCTATAATATGAACTTTCAAAAATTTTAATTTACTTCATCATCAGAACAAATATTTGAGTTAGGTATTGTCTCCAGTTTACAGATGAAAAAACTAAACTTTAGAAATAGTAAACTACTTGCCCAAGGTGAAACGTCTAAGAAACAGTATCCAAACTTAGGTCTGTATCATTACACAGATCATGCATTTAATTCCTTCACTGTACTTTCCGAAATATAAATGGGTCATATTTTGAATAATGATTTTATCATTTGCAAAACACCTTCCTAATACGTATCTTTTAATTCTAAAACAATTCCAAGAGTAATTGATATTCCCATATTAAGACCCAGGAAGTTGAGACTCAGCAGGTAAATCGATAGGACTAAATCTCAGTTATTGAGAGTACAGTCAAGAATGGAATACCAGATCTCCTGCTACCAAGGCCAAAAGGTGCAGATCTAACCTTAATAGATGCTCCTCTGTTAATGATGTCTAGATACAGTGGAACAGAAGAAAACCAAGATTTGTACTTAGATTGACAAGGATTCCAAGAGATGAGCGAAGTTTAAAAAGATAGGTCAGTAGTTGTTAAAAGCAACCCAGAAGACCATACTAAAATCTATTATAGATAGTATACGACAGCATGATGACATGGTGGAAAGTATATGAGCCTTGACATCAGAGTCTTCAGTTTGACTCCTGCTTTTGGTATTTACTTACTTTCTTTTTTTCTTTTTGTGAAGCATGTTAAAGTACATGCCACATATCATTTCACCTCTATAAACTTCAATACGCATCTCTAAAAATATAAACATTCTCTTACCAACTACAATGCTCCTATTTTAACAAAATTAATAGTAATTCTTGATATCATTTAATATAGCCAGGTCATAATCAGGTTTCCCCGGTCGTCCCATAAATGACTTTTTACAATGTCTCCACATTTCCTTTGGTGAGAGTATTTAAGTCTCTCTTAACCCACAGTGATACTCCCTTATTTTCCATGCCACTGACTTGTTACAGAAACCAGATCAGTTGTCCTGTAAGAAGCCCATATTCTGTGGTGTCACTTCCTTTTGGTGTCACTTAACTTTGTTCATCTAGCTCAAGGGTCAGCAAACTTTTTCTGTAAAAGGCCAGATAATAAATATTTTAGGCTTTGTGGGCCATATGGTCTCTGTCACAACTACTCAGCTCTGTCACTGTAACGTGAAAGGAGCCATAGACAAGACTTAAGTGCAGGGGCTTCCCTGGTGGCGCAATGGTTAAGAATCCGCCTGCCAATGCAGGGGACACAATGCAGAGCCCTGGTCCAGGAAGATCCCACATGCCGCGGAGCAACTAAGCCCGTGCGCCACAACTACTGAGCTGCGCTCTAGAGCCTGCATGCCACAACTACTGAAGCCTGCAACAAGAGAAGCCACCACAATGAGAAGCCCGGGCACCGCAGAGGAGTAGCCCCCGCTCACCGCAACTAGAGAAAGCCCGTGCAGAGCAACGAAGACCCAACGCAGCCAAAAATAAATTAATTAAATAAATAAATTTTAAAAAAAGACTTAAATGCACCAGAGTGGCTGTGTTTCAATAAAACATTATGAAAAAGACAAAACAAAAAACATGCAGTGGGCTGGATTTGGCTCAAAGGCCATAGTTTGCCAGCTCCTGCTGCAGAAGCTTGATTTCATGCAGGTTCAACATTTTTGGCTGGAATTCTTCTTCAGAGCTGGTGCTGCCTGCTTTATATGTATCCCTGCAGGCTCACTATCTGCTTGCCCTATTTTTTATAAGTCTGAGATTAATCAATAGGTCCAGATAGGGCAGTCTGATCCCTTTACTGTAACTTCCCACACAACCATTTGTCTAATAGTTTCACTTATTGATGATCATAGCCTGAATAAATTATCTCATTAGGGGTGGAAAAATAATTTTCTAATCCTGCCATTCTTTATACATTCATTAGCTAAACTTCTGCAAAGAACTCTCCCTCAATAAATGTTATTTACTTACCCTGAAACACAGTTCATACAGAAAAAAGGGAGGATAAATGCTTAATTCTTTCCTTATAATTGTTTATTTTCAGAGTAGGAGTTAATGCCCTATTTGTTACCACTGCTATCTGGTAACTTGTTGAAGTGATGTGTGTGTGTGTGTGTGTGTGTGTGTTTCTTATTACAAGTCTGTTGTTATGAACCAAGGAGTTTTCTATATTCAACCAGCTATCTTTATTACTCTTTCTGATACTTAAGTTCTCTCATCTTTGGCCAATGGGAGCCTCTTTATATTGGTCCCTGTGTCCTTTTGGCATGCACCACTAACTAATCTTTGAGAGTTCCTTGCTTTTTGATACAACAGAATGTCCCAGGCTCATCTTTTGGTATTTTCTGCCCCAGACTGAAATCAGTCATTCACCCATGACCCTTGCATCCTTTCAATGAGGAATGGTATTTACGATGACAGAGTTCCAGCTGTGCTCAACGCTATTGTGCTGTTATTACAACATGTCACTGACGAGGGTATAAACAATATATAATCTTGGGACTTCCCTGGTGGCGGAGTGGTTAAGAATCCGCCTGCCTATGCACGGGACACAGGATCGAGCCCTGGTCCACGAAGATCCCACATGCCGCAGAGCAACTAAGCCCGTGCCCCACAACTACTGAGCCTGAGCTCTAGAGCCCGCGAGCCACAACTACTGAGCCCATGTGCCACAACTACTGAAGGCCATGCACCTCGAGCCCATGCTCCGCAACAAAAGAAGCCACTGCAATGAGAAGCCAGCACACGGCAACAAAGAGTAGCCCCTGCTCGCTGCAACTAGAGAACGCCCGCGTGCAGTGACGAAGACCCAAAGCAGCCAAAAATTAATTAATTAATTAAAAAAATATATATATAGTCTTGAATTCATGGGCAGAAGTAAAGCAGTATACTCTTTCTGGAAAACAAACCCTAACTCTAACTGTGTGACCTTAAGAAATTATTTAAATTCCTCTATGGCTGAGTTTTCTGTAAACTGGAATTAAAACAGCGTCCATCTCACAGTTTTAATATAAAGATTAAATGAATTTACATATATATGGCATTAAAAGCAATGATTAGCATACGGTAAGCACTCGATAACAATCAGGTACTATTTTTATTGAGAGCTTTGAAAATACTCCAATCTCTGACCCAGTAACTCCACTTTTATGACTTAACCATAAGGGAAATAATTTAAAAGTTAAGATAAAAATTAATGAAAGCATGTCAATTACAGTATTTATAAATGTGAACAAAGCTGTAAACATCTAACGGTCACCACTAGGGAAACAGTTTATGAAGAAAAAGTGATATGGAAAAATGCCCAAGATATATGTCAAGTAATACTAATAAACCCATCAGCCAAAGATACCATTTCTACTAGTCAAGTATGAACGCTTATTTCATTGCGCCCTAACCACATTTTGATTTGTATGCCTTTATTGAACATTTTGAACACTTAACAGTTTGACTTTTACATATTTACTAAATTAGTATGTGGTATCTATTTGCATTTCTTTGTGAAGTTAATTTTTGTTTCTAATTTTATTAGCTATCCAATTACTATTTCTATAAATTATCTTTTGTCTACTGAGAAAGAAAGAAAATTAACATTTTATATAGAAAGTATTTGCATAAGTTATTCAAAATGCTCACAACAAACCTTGAGGGTACACAGCATAAAATCAAATAATCCAGCATCTTGCCATTTAGAAATCTCAATTAATAGCAAACCAAAATTAATTCAGAAAACACTAATGATCTGGCATCTGTGGCTCATCTATCAGCATCACAAGCAGATGAGTTCTAGTAATGAATTTAAAAAAGCAAATATATCAGGAATTAATCAGTTTGCATATAAACTGCATTGAGTTTAGGGAAGTCTCAGGGTAAAACTACAAAGCAGCATAGTGTAATGGTTAAGAGCACCAATTCTTTGTGGGTTCAAATACAAGCTCTTCCACTTACTAATTATGTGACCTTTGCTAAAATACTTAACTTCTCTGTGTCTCTGATTCCTTATATGTAAAGTGGAAATAATAATAGTATCTAAGCTGACAGGGTTGCTATGAGAAGTAAATGAGTGTGTGTGTGTATATATACAAACACACAGTGATTAGAACACTGCCTAATACATAGTAACTGCTGTATGTTTGCTATTGTTACAAAAATGAGTTTATAAATTGATCCCTCCTTGTCTCCTACTACTTTGTATAGCACAGTTTACTATTCAAATACTGTATTGTTTTGTGACTATTTCAAAATATTCCTACTTTAATTAGCTATGCACAATTTGGGTGATCAAGGTACGATTCTTTTTAAAGTGCCTCTGATGACTCTTCTTTTTAAAGTGCCTCTGATGCCAGACATAATATCCTAAAAACAAACAAACAAACGATAAAGCAATCTCAAGAAAGAACAACAAAGCTGGAGGCATCATGCACCTTGATTTCAAACTATATTACAAAGCTATAGTAATTAAAACAGTGTGGTATTGGCATAAAAACAGACACATACATCAATGGAACAAAACAGCCAGAAATAAACCCACACATGTACGGTCAATTAATTTACAACAAAGGAGCCAAGAATATACAATGAGAAAAGGATAGTCTCCTCAATAAATGGTGTTTGGAAAACTGAATAGCCACAAGCAAAAAAATGAAAATGGACCTCTATCTTTACACCATACACAAAAATTAACTCAAAATGAATTAAAGACTTTAACATAAGACCTGAAACCATAAAACTCCTAAAAGACAACACAGGCAGTAAGCTCCCTGACACATGTCTTGGTGACAATTTTTGAATTTGGCAACAAAAGCAAAAGCAACAAAAGCAAAAATAAAGAAGCAGGACCATATCAAACTAAAAAGTTTCCGTACAGCAAAGGAAATCATCAATAGAATGAAAAGGCAGTCTACTGAATGGGAGAAAATATTTGCAAATCATATATTTGATAAGGGGCCAATATCCAAAATATACAAAAAACTCAAACAACTCAATAGCAAAACAAACCAAACACTCAGATTACAAAATGGGCAGAGCATCTGAATAGACATTTTTTTCAAAGAAGACATACAGATGGCCAACAGGTACATGACAAGATGCTCAACTTCATTAATCATCAGGGAAATGCAAATTAAAAACCACAATGAGATATCACCTCAAACCTGTCAGAATGGCTCTCATCAAAAAGACTAGAAATAAGTGTTGGTGAGAATGTGGAGAAAGGGAACCCTTGTATGCTGTTGGTGGGAATGTAAATTGGTGCAGCCACTATGGAAAACAGTATGGACGTTCCTCAAAAGATTAAAATTAGAACTACCATATGATCTATTCAATTCCACTTCTGGGCATTTATCTGAAGAAAATGAAAACACTAACACTAAAAGATACACTCACTCCCATGTTCACTGCAGCATTTACAATATTCAAGATATGGAAACAACTAAATGTCTATCAATGAATAAATGGATAAAGAAATTGTAGTATATATATTACATATATATGACAGAATAATATTCAGCCATAAAAAATGAAATCTTGCCTTTTGTGACAACATGGATGGACCTGGGGGCATTATGCTAAGTGAGAGAGGTCAGACAGAGAAAGACAAATACCATATATCTCTCATATGTGGAATCTAAATATATATACATGCGTGTGTGTATATATATTTCCAAGCTCACAGATACAGAAAATAAAGCAATCAATATAGATCATATACACCACAACTACAAAGGTTTCTAACCTCCCACAGCAGTCCTTCTCAAACGTGAATATGAAAGAAATCACCTGGGGATCTTGTTAAAATGGAGAGTCTAATTCAGTATCTGGGGCAGGGTCTGAGAGTCTGCATTTCTAACAAGCTTCTTAGGTAGTACCAATGCAGCTGGTTCAAGAACAGCACTATGAGGGATTATGAATGAGCTTTAAGGCGTTCTGGAATCACACATTATCACATACAACATTTTCTGTGACTGTGCATATGTGGATTAGTTTCTAAGGAAAGGACCTACGTACAGTTCTTACCATATTCTCATGAGCGGGGGAGCAAGTAGGGAAAGGGCAGGTAGAGAGTAAGAGAATTTGTGGGAGAGGTAACAAAGACACAAATCAGTTCCACTGCTAAATGAAAAAAAATTGTCATTATAAAAAGGAAAAAGTATTTGTAAAGGCAACTATTTTACATATGTACAACAATTATAACTTATAAGACTAAGCTGAAGAATGAGACAATTCTATATTATAGACAATTATATTGTAGAAAATTACAACTTAGAAGACCAAATTGAAGAATCTTTAAATTCTAGAATAAAAAGACAAGGATATAAAACTAAGAGAAAAAAGATACGGCCAGGATATCTACTATTCACTTAACAGGAGTTTTAAAAGTAGAGAACATAGGATAAAAGGGATTTAAAACACATATACATAGGTATACTACATATACACACATACACACGACATATATATATATATACACCTATGTGCATATATTCACACACATATATGTACATGCACATGTATTTTAGAAAAGTATCTTTAGAACATACAACTAGATATGTTCAGATAAAATGCCCACCAAATACCAAACAGTAACAATGACTGAAGATACTAACAATGACTGAAGATACACACGGGTGAAAACAGTAAACTCCAAAGATAAAAAGAAATTCATGATAAGCTTCCAAAGGAACAAAGGAATTACAATCAAAATGGGAACTTAAAGTTACAAGATGATAAAGTAACATACACAGAATTCTGAACAGAAAATATTGGAACCTGGAATTCTATACCCAGCCAAACCATTATTCAAGTGTGATGGCAAAATAAAGAAACAATTTCAACTGTGCACACCTAAGAATATATACAACCACTACATATTTCTTAAGGGGGGGATAATATACAAGAATGTACTTCAGCAAAATAGAAATATCAATCTAATTAAAGACTTCAAGAAAACTGTCATGGGACAAAGAAAATGATAAGGGAAAGGGAGAATAAAACTTAAGGAATCAAAATAATTGCTGAGAATGAGGATGCAAATTTTACTGTAATTAATTGGGGGAAGTATTTTAACATCTTTTTTGTTTTCTATGTCTGTGTGTGTATATATGTTCTGTAAATAAGTTCACTTGTATCATTTTTTTAGATTCCACATATAAGTGGTATCATATGATATTTGTCTTTCTCTGCCTGACTTGCTTCATTTAGTATGATAATCTCTAGGTCCATCCATGTTGCTGTAAATGGCATTATTTCATTCTTTTTTATGGCCGAGTAATATTCCATTATAAATACACGCGCACACACACACACACACACACACACACACACACACACCCCACATCTTCTTTATCCATTCATCTGTTGATGGACGTTTAGGCTGTTTCCATGTCGTGTATATTGTAAATAGTGCTGCTATGAATACTGGGGTGCATGTATCTTTTCAAATTAGAGTTTTTGTCTTTTCTGGAAATATGCCCAGGAGTAGGATTGCTGGATCATATGGTAACTCTGTTTTTAGTTTTTTAAGGACCTCCAGGCTGTCCTCCAGTGGCTGCACCAATTTACATTCCCACCAACAGTGTAGGAGGGTTCCCTTTTCTTCACACCCTGTCCAGCATTTATTGTTTGTAGACTTTTTTTTTTTTTTTTTTTTTTTGCGGTACGCGGGCCTCTCACTGTTGTGGCCTCTCCCGTTGTGGAGCACAGGCTCCGGCCATGGCTCACGGGCCCAGCTGCTCCGCGGCATGTGGGATCTTCCCGGACCGGGGCACAAACCCGTGTCCCCTGCTTCGGCAGGTGGACTCTCAACCACTGCGCCACCAGGGAAGCCCTGTTTGTAGACTTTTTGATGATGGCCATTCTGAGTGGAGTAAGGTGGCAGATACCTCATTGTAGTTTTGATTTGCATTTCTCTAATAATTAGCAACACTGAGCATCTTTTCATGTGCCTGTTGGCCATCTGTATGTCTTCTTTGGAGAAATGTTTATTTAGGTGCTCTGCCCATATTTTGATTGGGTTGTGGGGTTTTCTTGATACCAAAAATATAATTTATAAAATAAAAAATTGATAAATTGAATTTTATCAATTAAAAAAACTTCTGTTTTGCCAAGGCCACTGTCAAGAGAATAAAAAGACAAGCTATACAGCTGGGTGTGTGTGGGTGTGTTTGTGTGTGTATTGATATCTATATAGATATAAAAACTCTCAAAATTCAACAGTTAAAAAATAAACAACCAAGCCAAAAATGTGCAATGGACTTAAATACTTCATCCAAGGGGATACAAAGATGGCAAAAAAAAGTATATGAAAAGATGTCATCATTAGTCATTTAAAAAAATGCAAATTCACATCAGATGAGATACTGCTATTTACCTAACAGAAAGACAAAAACAGAAAATACTGACAACGCTAAGTGCTAGCAAGGATGCAGAGCCACTGGAACTTGCACACGTTTGCCAGTGCAAACTGGTACAGCCACTGTGGAAAATGGTTTGGCAGTTTCTTATAAAGTTAAGCATATGTGTATAACTTATGATCCAGCAACCCTACTCCTAATTATTTATCCTAGAGAAATAAAGCATATCTCCACAAAAACCCGTATAGGAATGTTCACAGATAATTAATAAAATAGCCAAAAGGTGTTAACAACTCAAATGTCCTTCACCAGGTGAAGTGACCGACTGTGGTGCATCCATACAAAATGGCATATTGATCAGCAATAATAAACTGTTGTCCTGTGCAACAGTGTGGGTGATCGCAAAGACTAAGCTGAGCAAGGGAAGCCAGTCTCAAAAGGTTACACACTGTACACTTCTATTTATTTGAAAAAGACAAAACTATAGTAATGAAAAATAGATGGGTGGTTATCTGAGATTATGGGTGGGGAGAGGATGTGACTATAAAAGATAGCAGGAGTGAGTTTTTTCGGGTGATGTATCCTGATTTGCACGGTAGCTACACAAATCTGTAATGTGTTAACATTCACAGACCTGAACACCAAAGGGAAAAAGAATTAATTCTACTGTGTATCTTTAAAAATAAAAATTAAAAGATTAACAAACTAAACAATCATCTTAAAAGCTAGAAAAACAACAAAATAAACAAAAAAAAGTACAAAGAAATTAATCAAATAGAAAACAAGAAAATTAGTAGACCATAAAACCAAGAGCTGATTCTTTAAGAAAACCTAAAATAGAGAAAACTGTGATAAGTGTGTTCAAGAAAAGAATGACAGACAGGTATTAGGAATGACAAACGTGATATAATCACATGTAGAAAATATTTTTGAGAGCACATTACTTACAACTTTAAAGCAAATGTGGAAATAGAAATGAAATTACAATATTCTAGGAAAATATGACTTAGTATTTTTAACAAAATTGGCTCAAAGAGGTAGAAATTGAAAAGATAAAGTTATTACCCAAAAGTACCATGCCCTTATAGTTGCAGGGTAGAGTTCTAAAAAACCTATAAAAAACCGTAACTTCTATTATTTTAAATTTTGTTGTGGCAAGCCCCCTACTTAGGTCAGGGAACAAAAGAATAAATTTTTAAAAAATACACAAAATAAAAAGCGGGGATAAATCATGTATCCTAATTCGAATTCTCTGTAACACCCACATACTTCAATCAAATCCAGCACTCAGTTCCTTACTGTAATGCAGTGGAAGAAGTAATGTGGAGTTGAATCCTATTCATACTGAATTTATGCAATTTTATCTGTGCTCACTCATAGTTTTCATATGGTCCCTAAATACAACCATTTTATCTGGTGCTCAAAAAACTTCTGTACCAACGCTAGAGAGAAAACTGGATGTTTTGTACTTAATGAAAGTATGCTGTTCAGCACTGAATATTGTAAAACATGTATACTGTACTTGAAGATGACTTCAGAGAGTTTTAAAAGAACTATACTTTAGCCTTACTCACTGACATCAGAACCTAAACTGTGTGTAGTGATTCCACTCCAGCTGCACAAATAGGAGGCTCCCCCTCTATCTCCTACCCTCTTTAACAGCGTGAATAGTCTTACGTACAAGTAATCATGTCAGTGGAAACACAAGGTCATACCTTCCATAGTACTGGGGCCATATTTTGGTTAACGCTATGGCTGCTACCTTTTGAGCAAATAAGTGTGGTCTTAAAGTATAATCACCCCCAACAGACTAGAAGTGCCCATCTGCCAGAACACAGTGGTCCTTCCCCTGGACTTGAGCTCAGTCTTCATTTAGCATCTCCATTTTACTCCACAGATGCCTCCTTCAGACAAGAATTCTACTTCTCATACAACCAGTCTATTTCCACTAAGGTATCTTATATGCTTCTTTGGTTATAAGGCCCATTCATAAGAAGGGATTTACTTCTGACAGGCTCATCTGTATTACCTTGCTTAGTGAAACAAAATTTATCCTCACTAGGAATGAAAACATTTCTCCTGTCAGCGGGACAAGGCTGTTTATTTTTGCTTTCTTATTGTAACTGTAGCTATACAGGTCTCCTTCCCTAACCTGAAAAGGCAAAATAATCACAACTGGAACAGTAAATTTTTTTGCACTGTTCTTGACCACTGAAATCAATTTTAAAAGGTGTATGGATTATAAGTGTGTCTAAAAGAACAGATCAACAGATATGAAAATTGGGAAGAGGGAGGAAATCAGGTCACAGGAGAGAGAAAGAAAAGGGGTGCAGGGAGTTAGAAAGCTGGCAGTAACTACAGACTGATTTCATAGATACAAACACAAAGCCTTAAGAAAATCAGTCAATGTATTCCAGCAGATTAAAAGATAATATATCGTGGGCTTCCCTGGTGGCGCAGTGGTTGAGAGTCCGCCTGCCGATGCAGGGGACACTGGTTCGTGCCCCGGTCTCGGAGGATCCCACATGCCGCGGAGCGGCTGGGCCCGTGAGCCATGGCCGCTGAGTCTGTGCGTCCAGAGCCTGTGCTCTGCAATGGGAGAGGCCACAATAGTGAGAGGCCCGCGTACCGCAAAAAAAAAAAAAAAAAAAAAAAAAGAAAAAAAAAAGAAAAAAAGATAATATATCGTTACCAACTTGTTGTGGTCTATCCCATAAATGCAAAAGTAGTTCAACATAAGGAATCATATGAATGTAATTTACTCCATTCATGGATAAACGAATTCATTTATTCAACAAATACTGTCTGGCATGATGCTAGGTATGATTCACTCACATAATTCTGGCCCTCATAGGTAACTTACGATCATCTTGGAAATGAAAACACTTATGTGTCAAAATTAAATATCTAATCTCAAAAACTTATTTTATATAGGAACTCATGTAATAGCTCCAATTTGATTAAGAATATCAGAAACCTATAGCAAACATCACACTTAAAATTTTGAAAAAAAGGGGATGGGAACCATTAAAACTAAAGGCTTAACAGATATCGACTGCAGAGTATGGACCTTATCTGGATCCTGATCCAAAGAGTTTCTAAAACTTCATGTTTATATGACAGCCAGGGCAATGTATATATGGCTAGATATGTAATGATAATTAGGAACTGTTAACTTTTTAAGTGTGATAGTGGTATTGGACTTAAGGTTTGTTTTTTGAAGCCTTCACATCTTAGAGATACATACTGAAATATTATTAGATTAGGTACTTGGGATTTGTTTCAAAATCATTTGCGTTTAGGGAGTGGGTGGAGGAGTGCATAAAACAAGGCTGGCCATATAATGATCACTTGTTGAAGCTGGATGTTGGGTATATCAGGTTAATTACACTAGTGTCTCTACTTTTGAATATGCTTGAAATTTCCAAAGTACAAAGTTTTAAAATTGTTTTTAATTATCAAACACAATGGCAAAAAACCAAGCAAAAAAGAACAAAAACTAAATGCAAACACTAGAGAGAATCTACGTTATCAGAAAACCTTCTATGGATACTATTATTCAACATTATTCTATTCTTTTTTTCAAAAGTTATTACTTAAAAACTTTTATTTGAAATATACATACAAAAATGCACTAATTGCAAGTTTATAGTTCCATGAGTTATCACCCCCAAAACCCATATCTGTGTAAACCACCGCTTAGGTCAAGATATAGATTTGACCAGCAGTCTAGAAGCTTCCATGGTACCCATCTCAATCACTACCCCCACCCCCACCCAACCCCAAGAGGCAACTGTTCTCCTACATTAGTCTAACTTCTAACACTGTACTCATACGGTAGCTATAATTGTGTGCCTAACATTTTTTGATCAACATGTGAAATTTACCCACCCTACCTGCAGCGGTACTTTGGGGTTTTTTCCTTATTTTTTTAAAATTTGTTCTTTTCCATTGCCTTGTAATGAGAGCACCTTGTTCTCAAAACGTGGTCAGTGGACTCTTGGGAATTCCCAACACCCTTTCAGAGTTTAATAGAATACAGAAAGCTCACTGATTTCAGATTCCACATTGCAACTAAACTTTAAAAAACTACTTGTCAAGTTCTGGTGTAGCATCAAAGAATATTCACATTTATCTGAAAAGGCTACTAAAATTCTTCTCCCTTTACAATTATCTATGTGAAGCCAGATTTCTTTCTTATACTTCTTCAAGCAAAACATGTCACAGCAGACTGACTGCAGAAGCAGACATGAGAAATCAGCTGTCTTCTATTAAGCCAGACATTACAGTGATTTGCAAAAATGTATAGCAACGCCATCCTTCTTACGAAACTTTTTTTTTTGGAAATTTTAGTGGTCATTTTACATATTTTTAAAACGTATGCTACTTAAGGTCACACGTAATGGGGTTGGTTTCTTGTCATTTTAAATGGGTTAATAAATATTTTAACAATCTCTCAACTTTAATTTACCATATTTAAAAACATATATATCTGTCATACAAAAAACATTCTTTGGATCCCCCAAGAACTGTGGAGCCCTGCGTCCCAAAAGTTTGAGAACTGCTGCTGTACGGTTTTCCCTTATGTGAATATACCATATACCATAATTTATTCATCTATTCTATCGCTGATGGACATATGGGCTCTTTCTAATCTGGAATTAAAACAAGCAAGGATGCTATGAATATCCTTGTATGTGTCTTCTGACGCACGTGACGTCCCCACTTCTGTTGAGTTTATACCAGGAGCAGAACTGCTGGATCACAGGGCATGTTTACACTCAGCCTTAATAGATACTGACTGTTTTCAAAGTGGCTATTAAGCATTTGAAATGTGGTTAGTCTAATTGAGATGAGCTGTAAGAATAAAACCTACACTAGAGGGCTTCCCTGGTGGCGCAGTGTTTAGGAATCCACCTGCCAATGCAGGGGACACGGGTTTGAGCCCTGGTCCGGGAAGATCCCACATGCCGCAGAGCAACTAAGTCCGTGCGCCACAACTACTGAGCCTGAGCTCCAGAGCCTGCGAGCCACAACTCCTGAAGCCTGGGCGCCTAGAGCCCGTGCTCTGCAACAAGAGAAGCCACCGCAGTGAGAAGCCCGCGCACCGCAACGAAGAGTAGCCCCCACTCACCGCAACTAGAGAAAGCCCGTGCACAGCAACAAAGACCCAAGGCAGCCAAAAAAAAAAAAAAATTTACACTGGATTTTGAAGACTTAGTATGAAAAACATAATGCAGAATATTTCATTAATAATTTTGTATTGGTTACATGTCAAAATGATAATATCTTAGATATATCAGGTTAAATATATTACTAACATTAATCTCACCTGCTTTTTTTAAATTTTTAATTCGGCTACTACAAAATTTAAAACTATGTATATGACTTACATTTGAGGCTCACAATATGTATCTGTTAGGCAGCGATGCTCCAGGAGGGAATATAGAGAGGTAAAACAGGAAAATACCAAGTGTGCATACTAAGAACAGTCTGAGATGCTTAGGAGACAGGCACCTAGTTTTGAAGAACCAGAAAAGACTTCCCAAAGGAGGTAATATGTAAAGGAAAGCTGAAGGATGGCAGGAGTTAGCCTAGTGAAGAAAGTGGTGGAGGAAGGTAAAACCAGGCAGGGAGAACAGTGTGTGCAAAGGCCAGGAGACAAGAGAAACGTGTTCAGTATGGCACAAACACGGTGGAGGGGAAGGGCACGGTGGAGGGAGTGACAAGAGACAAGAAAGGGAAAAACTAGCTACATCGTGAAGGGCCTAGTGATGCTTCTATTTTAAGAATAGGGAACTATTGGTTTTAAGCAAGAAAGTTACATAATCATATCCTCACTTTAGAAGAGTCACTCTGCTGCTCCTCTGTGTGATGTGAGTGAATCAGGACTAGAGTCAAGTTGGGGCTGTTACAATAACACAAATTAAAAACTAATGAGCCTTTACATGAAGAGAACAGCAGCAGAGAGACGCAAACCTTAGGCAAAATCACTACTCTCAAAGCTTCAGTTTCTTCTAATAATACCTACCTCAGAGTTATTTTGAGGACTTAAGAAAAGCACCTTTTTGTAAAGGAGTTCTGTATTCTAACTCTTGGTAAAAGATTTTAGTATCACTAGAACAGGCAATAATAATTCCAAGAAACTGAATTCTATTTCAGAATATGCCAGATAAAAGATTCATGTCTTCTCCAACTTATTCAAACCTATAAGATACTTTAACAATCAATGAAATTAAGTCAGATAATTACATCTGAAAGGTAAATTCCAACTACGACACATCCCACTGTGCTCCATTTAACCTCGATATGAAAAGATTAACACCAAATCCCATCTCTAAAAACTGAAGTTCAAGTGAATTAAAGGTAAGTATGAAGTTACTCTCATTCAATGGTAAAAACATGAATGTAAAACGATTTCACTTCTTCACCAAACTGATACTAGCAGGGCAGGGCAGTGAGTTACAAAGTATTCGAGAGAACTAGAAAACTGTTCAGTTGGCTTCATTTACTTTGAAGTTTTGGGACCTTCTAAAGTTATATATTCTGTAAATAAACTATTCAATCCAGGGAAGAAAGGTAAAAGGTCACTTTATTTTTCCAAAAATGTTTGAAGTTCTCTAATCTGCCAATGCATTCTTTTTTTTTTTTGCGGTACGCGGGCCTCTCACTGCTGTGGCCTCTCCCGTTGCAGAGCACAGGCTCCGGACGCGCAGGCCCAGCAGCCATGGCTCACAGGCCCAGCCGCTCCGCGGCATGTGGGATCCTCCCGGACCGGGGCATGAACCTGTGTCCCCTGCATCGGCAGGCGGACCCTCAACCACTGCGCCACCAGGGAAACCCCGCCAATGCATTCTTTACTCTTCTAAGACATAGAGCAATCTTTAATTGATCACTTAGTAGAAAGTGTTTAACTTGGGCAAAAAGTCCTTGAAATCTAACTTTTATTCCACCCTTTCCTTTTTGCCTTAAATACTCTTAAAACACTGTAGAAAGTTTTGTTCTGTACTTATTTCATCCACAAAAATGAACAGTCCTTAGAACTGAGCTCTCCACTGAGTTCTTAAGCCTCCCCCCTTGTAACTTAAATCCCCACTCCTTAGTGTCATATGCTATACAACTATTCACACACAATATCCCTTCTTGAACCGAGTATTCTTAACCTTCTCTTTTCTAGATTAAAATAAACAGAAACTTAACTTCCTAAGGGTCTAAACTGATTTACTGTATTATGAAAACAGAAATCACCCGCAACCTCTCAGCCCTTTCTTCACTCTCACCTGATGATCTTATATCACTTTGAGAATTCTCCATCATCCTACTACAAAACCTACAGACCTAAGTCCACTTGAACTAATATTTTCCTCCTTAACCTCTTGTGACGAGAGAGGAGCGCCCCTTCCTTCCCTATCAAAGGGGCAATCCATACTCTTCTTTCCACCTCCACTGCTGCCACCTCAGTGTCTCTCACCTGCATTACAGCCGAAACCTATCATCCCACCTCTGCTCTTGCCTACTTCTCAACAATCCACACAGGGGCAAAAGCGACTGTTTCAAAACAAAGATCACACTACAGCATTTAAACTGTGTCGACAATTACACTTAAACCCAAACTCTTTACCACAGTTTCCAAAGCCCTGAGTCCCTGCCTAAGATTCTAGCCTCACCTTGTCACTCTTATGACCACTGTGCTCTGGCTACTGATTTTATTTGTTTACCTGCAACACACCAGCTCTTCCACATCAGCTTTTTCCTAATTCTGGGTCTTTCACATGTTGCTCCCATGTGCAAGGCTCTCTTATCCCAGTCGTAACATGCTTAGCTGTCCTTCAGGTCTTTCATCCTCCTCTACAAGGAAGGTTTCCTCTAACTACTCTGTGCCTGGTATTCACTATTGCTGTCTCCTGTTTGTTTTTTGTTAAAGCACTTACTACAAGTTATTCACTAGACTGGAAGCTTCAGGAGGGCAGAAACCACCTCCACCAGGCTGTCGTGCCTTACATAGTGCCAGACGTAAGCAAGCGCTCGACAAATATTTGCTAAATGAATGAAAGAGTGAAGAGACAGACAGGATTAGGTTGTGGTCCTGGCTGTACTACTTCCTAGTGCTTTGATCTTAGATAAGTGACAACTTCTCTGAGCTTCAATTTTTCTCTTCCATAAAAAAAGGAATAAATACCTTGTAGGATTTCTAAATAAGACCTAATGAATATTAACAGACTATGAATGAAGACCAACCACAGTATCTGAACTTAATTGAGTAAATGTTAGTTTCCTTCCCTTCCTTCTATAGTTTAGAGAGAATTCCCTAAGCTAATTTCATATTGAAACTAGAGATAGATAGACAGACAGACAGACCTATCTATCTATATACACATCTACTGTTGCATCTACTTAAAAGGACTAATGACATGCATCTGAACAAATTGGTAACTTGTATTTGTAGGATCTAATCCAATCCTACACCTTAGAAAATGGAGAATAAGTAGTATACATCTTACTCACCTCTCCCACAAAGGACAGGGTGGAGTGAGGAGAAAATGAAGAGAAACCAAGAAATGGGAGGGAAAGATAACCTGAGAAATTAGAAATCATTAATTCAACCTCAATTCCTAAGTTTAGAACAACCGTCATTTACCTATAAAGACCTGTAGCAGGAACAGGATTAGTACTCATTCCGAAATTCTGAAATAAAACATTTTCTATTTGCTTAAATCTACATACATCTCACCTATATTAAAGGTATTTACCTCCTTTTTACCTTTCATTCTTTAAACTGTAATTTCATTGATAAGATGTAAAAAAAACACAACAAAAACCCTCCAAATACAAAAACTCCTCACATCAGAAAAACAAAAAGTTCTCATTGTTGCCTTAATTTCTTGATAAGCTTTAAATTTTCTAACCACAAAAATTAAGTCCTTTTTTCCCAAACATTTTTTTAAACTGCTGCTCACTTTTCAGCCTGACATCATTTTTATGTTTTCTTCAGAGATTATACTTTCTAGGAACGTTCTAAATCATTTACCATACATCATTCAGATCTCCTCCACACTCTCCCTGGAACACAGGTACCCCTCTGAGAGTGGTCATTTAATACTTTCTGCCTGGTAACCACCTAGAATTTTGTGGAATGTGCTGCATACCTTTACATTCTCCCTACGATATGGATATAATTTAGATTCTAAACCCAAGGAAGGGTTTATATTAAGCAATTAATTCAGTTTTACTCAACATATTTTATGTAATCAAGGCTGACTTTTTTAGAAGTAATTGGAATCTGGTTTAGATTTTTTTTCTCATGTTCTAGTTATTTCTACAACCTTTCTAAAATTGGAACTTCTAGCCTATCCTTAAACTGGAAATTTATAAAATCCTGCTGAAAGTTCCATAAAATTCACAGAGAAAGACACACTCATTAGACATAAGATACCAGAGTAAAAAGAATATGCTATGCTCCCACAACATCTAGAACAGCAGTGTGTACAGAAAGAATTTTTGACTATAATAAGCTGAAAACCACTTTAAAGATACATTTTTGTCATAAGTTCAGTCACTACATGTCAGGGAGAGTTCTTACTGCTCCCAAAAGCTCTAGCAGCAAGTAACCGAAGACTTTACCACCTACAACTCTTCAAGGCTGCTGTAAAATGATATACAAATACAACAAACATTTAAAATTACATTTTAAGGCTTCATCTAGGGCAGTGCTTTTCCAAACTAATAATTGTATTCTATAAGTGGGTCCAAAATTACTTTATTGAGTCCAAACCAGTACACGAAGAAAGGAAGCAGGAGAGAAGGCAGGTGAAATAGGTTAGAAAACATCAGAGTACATCACAGGTAGTACCAGCAAGGATTATTTCATGAATTTTGTTTTGTTCTGTATACTGGGAGTAATATAAAATGTATTTTAGGTATCTTAATCTTCTAAAAAAGATTTGAGGGCTTCCCTGGTGGCGCAGTGGTTGAGAGGCCGGCTGTCGATTCAGGGGACACGGGTTCGTGCCCCTGGTCCGGGAAGATCCCACATGCCGCGGAGCGGCTAGGCCCATGGGCCATGGCCGCTGAGCCTGCGCGTCCGTCCGGAGCCTGTGCTCCGCAACGGGAGAGGCCACAGCAGTGAGAGGCCAGCGTACCGCAAAATAAATAAATAAAAATAAAAAAGATTAGAAAACACTGATTTGGGAGACAAACAGAGCGGAAAAGGATAAAGCAATGGAACTGCCATAATTATCAAATTATGGCTTGGGAGGTGAGCAAGACTAACAGCTTCTATTGACGAGGAGACGGTTTGGAAAACCTCCACACATTTTAACAGCCAGATATCCCCGTGTGAGATATGAAGAAGCACCTTCTCCTCTTACAGCAGGCCTAACACATGCCAGCAAGGTCACAGCTGCCCCCACTAACTGTTCTTATCCCTTCACACTTCCAATGGCAGAGGTCAACCTTTACCTTCTCCTAACTCTCAGGAACATTCGGTGCAGTTAAGCTACAGCAGCTCCTGAAAGATAATTGTTGGTCTTTGAACAACTACTCCTAGAAAACATTAACTGTATTCCATATCATAATCTAGAGTTTCAAATAAGGCTTTGGCATTCAGAAAAGTAACTTGGAAGTATAACAGTCATACTATTCCACTAAAACAGTCACATTTATTAGTCACACAGTCCACTAAAATGGTCATGTGAAGAAACTAAGCACCAAATTAAAAGATTACTTTTAAGGTATTTGAAATGTTTCAAAGATTCAAGGCACAACCTGGAGCCATTTAATATTACAGTTTAATAGATAAGAAAGAGTCACTCTGTGAAGAGTTGGTATTGGAACTGCCCAAATATCAGCCAATCAACCTGCATTTTTTTCACTGGGTCTAAGTTAAGGGTTACTCTGAATATTCAGTTGCATTAACAGAGGTTTCTCATTATTTTTGAAGCCACTTTGAAAAAAACACACATTTTGCTGTATAAGGGACAGTTTCATAAATTACAGTGTATATTTTTTCTAAAGGCTCAGAACAGGTGATGGGTACTTCTCAGGATGCATCCACTCATCACAACTACTGCATATTCAAGTAAAACAACCCCACTATTGTTATGAAAGCACACACACCCCCGCCACACACACACACTATTATTATAGCTGCTTCTTCTCTAATATAAATCCACACAGGACAGAAGAGGACAAAAAGTGCAGCAATAAAGAGAATTTCCCCAAATGCAGAGCGAAGGGTTCCTTTAATCTCTGCTCACAGTTTAGTGTCCCGCCTGGCTCACTACCTCTGTTTTCTTTATACTTTAAAACTTGCTGTGTGGCTTGAGATATCAACCCTTAGCATAATCACTTGCTAGTTTTATAACGTGACCCCACACTGTTGGAAAAAGGAGCTTCAGTATTTGCCTACTAACAATTCCTCACTAAACACAAATTCCCAAAACATAAATATCTGATAAACATCTACCAGAAAGTCATTTTGTGTACAAGTACAAAAGGATGCACCAACACAAATTCGGGGGTTCACAGCCTCTTATCCCTAGAGGCAAAAAGAATTTTAGTTCAAACACTAATGACATAGCTCTTAATGAAAGCAGAGCTAAAAGAACCTGTTCATTTATCCAATCTGATCACACATCACTAAGACTCAACTCTGATTATAGTAGAGGACAAAGCTGGACACTCTTAATCACCCTAGATTAAAGATGCCTCTAGCTTTCTGCTCTCTCCTGGGCCATTACACCAAACCTAGAGCAGAGCTACACCCACCTTCAGGCTAGAAGAAACACATAATAGCTTATTGATCTCTGGTGCAGACCCAAACCCACAAGTCACCAAGCAAGTAGGGATCACAGCCACTTGATGCAACTAACAATCAGAAGTCATGCACTGGGTTTTCTGTTCAAATAAGCACACCACTGGCAATTACCACATCAAATGTGGACCAACTCCTCCCAAACAAAAATAAAAATATATTAATCAGGTCAGGGAGCAATACATTCTGAACCACACAGAAAAACTACTATTTCTTGGTTGGCAGTAAATGTCAATCTCAGTTCATTAAATTCTTCATTTCGTGTAATTTCTCAGGTTTTAAAAGTTACTGTGACATTCAATTCCATAGATAAATGCTTTCAAAAGAGATAATACTTGCTCGTAAATTACATGTTGACTGAACTTCATCCCCACCACCATTAGTGGAATTAAGTGTTTGTGGCAAATGACTTAGACTTTTCAGAAGTAAAATTTACCAAAGAATGATAACTTCTAATTATTTTCTTCTGAAGAAATCAAAGCACCACTCCCAAAAGTAAAGGTTAACTGTGTTCTCTGAAACAACTATACAATGTTTTTAACTGATGACTAAAAACAGTCAAGCCAGAAGTGGAACTCAAGTCTCTCAAGCAATGAATGTTCTTTCCAATTAATTCCGTTTAGCTCTTGTTCTGACCCCTGTGTACTACGTAAAGCTTGGTCCTTACTCATAGCCTCAGCCTTCTCTTAACCTCAAAGGAATATATGTAATACATCCCACAGACTGGAATAAAGCAACAGTGACAACATTAGCGGACAATGATGGATGAAATGCCAAACGAACTGGGAGTCAGGGCAGACATGTACGCCCTGAGAGGGAGAGACTGAGGTGGGGCTGGAAACTATTTTCTGGCCTTCTCCCGCGTGCTGCTCCAGAGCAAGGGGCAGGATCCTGCATGCCCGAGATCAGCAGAGCCCCCGAAGTGCAAGGATGGGAAGAAAATAGCGGGCTGCTTTGCCAGGGAGTGGGGAAGGTGAGGGATCGGTGCGGTGTGAATTCCACTGAGGAGTGAACTTCCTGGCCCAGGGTGGGGGGGTTGGGGGTGGCAGGACGGTCCCGGCCAGCGGCGGGGGGGCGACCTCCCTTTCTTTCTCCCACAGTCCTACATCTTTGTGTGTGTGTGTTATTCAAGGGGCTACGAGTCCCCGAGGAACCAGCCGGCCACCGTGGCCCTCCAGCCCAGGTCGGGAAGTCCATCCGCCACCCTCTAGCTCCCAGGGGGCTCCCCGGGTCCGGGACGCCCAAACACCCACCAAAACCCCGAGGGTCTGGAGACAGACGAATGGATCAAAGCATCTTCGTGTGTGGACACCCCCTCCGCTACATCCATCCCTCGCCGGGTCTTTGTCCCGCCGGCGGCCGGGGTCTCTGCCGGTTCCTCGGGGAGCCCCCTGTCCTGGAGGCCTCGGGGCCCGGGGTCGCCCCAGCTTTGTTCAGTCAGCGGGGCGCGAGGTCCAGGACACTTACCGTACACCCCGGCGAAGAAAAGCAAGACCAGCGCAGACCTCCACCGCGGAGACTCTTTTGTGCTCCAGCGACGGGCCATAACCACGGCAGATGGAGCGAGCGAGAAGGAGATGGAGGAGGCGGAGGTGGAGGCGGAGGCGGAGGAGGAGCTGGGGCCAGACGCCGCCGCCACCGAGCCCCCGGCTGCTCCCTGCGCTCTCCGCGGCGGCGGGAGGGGGAGGGGCCGCCGTCGCCGCCGCCGCCCGCGCGCGCTCCCTCCTTCTTTCTGCCTCCCTCCGGACCCCCCCTCAGCAGCTCGCCGGCTCCCACCCGGGGCGGCGCGAGAGTCCTCCACGGGACGGCTCTCCCGGGAGCCGGGGTAGCCAGCGCCGGTACGAGGTGAGGGGGCGGCGGACGCGCGGCTCCAGCCACGCGCCGCATAGGCTAGTCGGCGCCGCCACCCGCCAGACAGCGCTAGCCGGCACCCGCGCCCATCCGTGCGATCGGCAATCCCCTGGCCCGCCTGCCTTGGTTCCCACCCCGCGCTCCGCTGGACTTTCTAAGTCTCAGGGCCGCTTTCCCCGTGACAGAGGCCGGAGGAGCAAGGCAGTGCCAATAGATGAGCGAGCGAGAGAACGCGGGTCGATGGGTTCCCCCGGGCTGGGGAGTGGGGGCCGGCTTCGGCGCTTCGCTGCAGTCAGCGGTCTCGGGGCTGCCCCTGCGGGTTGTATGAGGACGTGTTGGGTGGCGGAGAGTGGCTGCGCGAGCGAGGAGAGTGGGTGTTCGGAGGCTGGGAACTTGGGAGTTCCTCTCCCCTACCCCTTCCTCCCTTCCTCCACTTAAACCGCGCGGAGCTCGGAGTGGGTGGGCGCAGGTTAGTGCCGAGACCCCGGCCGCTGGTCGCTGTGAATGCCTGCTGAGGAGCTGGGGCTGGACGCCCACGCTCAAGGTGCCCGCGATGAGCCGGACAAGGTTGGAGTGCGGAGCACTTCCAGTCTGGCGTGGAGGTGGCTCTGACATCCCCCGGGGGGGCTGGAGCCACCTCGGGGGTCGGGAAGTGAGAGAGGGGTTCACTCAGCGACCCGTGATTTCTCTAAACATCTTTCTCCATCCCAAGAAGTGTGACTCCTCCTTCCCTTACCTCTCCGTAGCACTTCCTAAATACAATTGTAGTGACACTGGCACGTCAGATCTTCCGCCTTGTATTTGTAAAGTGTTTGTCGACACGTCTCATCTCCCCTACTATATTATCATTGACCTTTACATGCACTCTCCGGGCTATTCAAGGAAGACCTACAATGCACTATGCTGTCCGATTGGCATAGGTTATCTCTTTTTCATCTCTAACAACCTTGTGAGATAAATATTATTATCCATATTTTATAGATAAGAAAACGAGACAAGTTAAATTACCCAAGATAGTGTAACAAATGAATAGTTTGAAACAGTTTTTCTTATTCCAAATTCAAGGCTGTTTCCTCTCTACTGCAATGTACTCTAGCACAATGCTTAGTGCGTAATAGGTAAATATTAAAATTTAAGATGAATTTCTTTGAAGGTACATTTAGTCTTTCCGTCTATCCGCTACCGATTTGTCCCCTTTTAGATTTTTTCCCCCAGGAAATGGTATTACAAACGGTGAAAAAATTATTAACAAACAATGCAAAACCCAATAATAACAAATCTTGTATCATTTGGCAAAACAAACAAAATCGAGAGCTCCAAAAATGTTTTGTACCCTCGCTGGAGAAAAAGGAGGAGCTTCAGTGTACTTCATTTAACAATCAACAGTTGTCTGTACTAATTTTAGGATTTGAGATTCTACTTGCTTGATTCTTGAGATCTGTTTCCAGAAATTGCGCTGCCATGACCACTGTGTTTAGAACAGGTCACAAACAAAATGAAGAGAGACTGCACGGCATCTTCCTCTCTCCGCTTTTAGTACCAGTCAAGGAACCCCAATCCCAAGACAAGAGGCACATTGCTGTCCTCTGTCCCTTGACTCTTGTATTCACAACCCTCTCACCCTTGCACTTGCTTATCCACCCAGACCTGTCTTCTGAGACTTATTGAGTTCTCAAACCTTTTGGTCTCAGGGGCCCTTTAAAAACACTTAAAATTTGGTGAGGACTCCAAAGAGCTTTTGTTTATGTGAATCATAGCTACTGATATTTATCATTTATAAATTAAAACAATTTTAAAATATGTGTAAATTTACTTAAAATAAAAAAATGCATTACAGGTTATCTCTATTTTCCAAAAAAAAAACAGTGAAATGTGTGGCATTGTTTTCATCTTTGTAAATCTTAATGTCTGGCTTAATAGAAGACAGTTGGATTCTCATATCTGCTTCTGCATCCAGTCGGTTACAATATGTGGTGTTGGTTGAAGTATATGAAGAAAATCCAGATTCACAAAGATATGTATTGATAATTGGCAAAGAGAGGATGTCATGTACCTCCCCAGGGTCCTCAGATAAAATTTTGAGAGCTGTTCATCTAGGTGTCTATCTTAACACCTTCAAAAATCTAAGTATTTTGTTTCTTGTTGGAAAAAAACCTGATAAATATTCATTCTAAGGTATTAGAAGCTGAGCGCTTAAGTGTTCACCAACCAAGGGTATTTATGTTTCATAAGGGAACATTTTATTTATACAAAATCTAATCCTAATAGAATATCAGACATTGGTAAGCAGCAGGGCACAGATTAGGTATTCAGTATTACCCTTTTTATTACCTAATCTATTGAGCTGAGTACCTAGATGTCTACTCTTAGGCTAATATATCAAATAACTCATATATGAGAAAGCATTTAGAAGTTTATAAAGCTATATAAAGTGGTCAGTGTCTTTAACAGTTCTATTGCAGTAGGAGTGCTGATTTAACTTGGCCAGCGTTCTGATCTATACCCTATAAAGCATAAAGCATTCTCCTGAGGCTCATGTGGTTCTTAATCTCAGGGTCCCTGGATCTACGGATGTGTTTCAAGGATCCTGAAATTGTATGAAATTTTGTGCTCACATATTTTTATAAGCAGAAGATTTGTTATTTTCAGCAGATTCTTGAAGGGCTGTGTCAATCATTTAAAAAGAATGTTTAAGAAAAATTGAATGAGGTAACTACTTGAGTTGCTTCTTAATCCTTTTCCAAATGGTTCTCAAACTCCTCAGGTACATGCATTTGGGAGAGGAGAAGTTCATGGACTATTTCTTTTCCCCTTGACATATTTGGAAAAGAGCCACCCACCCCACCTCCACTTTATGGAGATGTGCCCTTAAATAATCCTTTTGTTTTGATTTTACACTTCTCTTTCCTCCCTATTTGGCTATCACCATATATGATGGTTTAATTTTCACTCTTGTTACTAATAAAAATTCCTTCCTTCCTGGTGTAGACCCTGCTCCATTTAGTAGCCTTTGAGAACCTCGTCCACACCCAGTGAGGTTAGAATGGGAATTTAAGTCTACCACTGAGCATCATCTTTTATTGGAAAGAAAATTGATGGTAGTGGTTTTTCTACTTGGCATGCTGCTAGGCAAAGCTGACTCTTTTAACTCCCCCTCAAAGGAATATTATTTTAAAAAAGAAAAACAAACTTGATAAACACATATAAATAACTAAGAGGGAAAGAAAATTTTTTTTAAAGATTGAAGTTAAATAAATGAGAGATCTTTACAAGCAAATTGTAATTTCCATTGGAGGTGAATAATAGAGGGTAGCAAATGAGATCCATCAATCTAGGCAACTTCTATACCAGTTTCCTAGCACATTTATTGTGGTTATTATTTATTATGTTCTGTGCTCTGACAGCATACCCCAGCATTGTACCAAGTAGTCAAAAACATAATCCTGGCTATAAACTAAATATCCCCAGTCCATACAGATTGACCTTCATGAACTCAACTTCTTAACTGCAAAACCTGATCGTACAGCATGCGTGAATTTACAGGGCTAACAACATCTGTCTCTTGTAGCCATATGAATCAGTTGTACCTACCAAGAAAAAAGGAGGGAAAGGGGAATTAACTACAGACATTGGCTTTTATAAAGAGATACACTGAGTGTTTTGTTGTTTAACTGCTAGGTTTCAAAATGTACATAACTGTGTTTTTTAAGTTCTTCCCATGATTGATTGAGATTATGAACTGGAAATGCTTGTGGGATGGAATGTTATTCTCTACGAGTCCATCAGAAGTGAATTTAGCAACTGTGATGACAACCCAAGGACTCTTACATTGCTAATTTCAGGCATATACAACTTAACTGTTTGTACTCTGCCCAAGTGCAAAAAGGATTTGAGGTGCCCAGTGTTATTTGGCAATATAGTATATTGTAGTTATTAAACGTATAGGCCTTGAGAATTCAACAGAGCGGAGCCTGACCCAGGTGGTTAACCCTGGTCAAGTAACCTAACCTTACGTGCTTCATATTGCCACCAAAAAATGGGAAAATATGGGCGCCTCATTAAATTATCTGCATGCCTTAAATGAGATAATAATAATTGCTGACATATATTGAGTACTTACAGTATGCTACGCCTTTAGTTCTCAAACAATCCTATGATGTCGATACAATTATTATCTCCATGTTTCAACTGAACAGACAGAGAAAGGTTCAGTAGGTTTCTCAAGAACACACAAATAGTAAATGGTCAGCATTTAAACTCAGGCAGTGTGATGCCAAACATGCACTTTTAATCATTCTACCACGTTTCATGTAAAGTACTTAATACAATGCCAGGCACTTAGTAGGTGCTCAATAAATGGCAGCTACTGTTATTAAACATATAAATAACATAAGCAAAAGAGTCCTTATTCTCTAATCTCATACAATTTAAAATGCAGTGTAAGTAGTACTTTTCTGTCTTCCTTTTTCCTAGAAGTAGCCGATACTCCCCTGATTTTGGTTTAAGTTAGACATAAGCCTCTTTTAGATTTCTTTTTAAAAAGAAAAGTCAATCTTTAAAGTTTTATTTCCTTGAGTTTTGGAAAACATGAAGCAAGCATCAGATGAAATATAAGTCTGGTTTTTTGCTGCTTGTACTAAAATTTTTTTTCAGTGACCTTGTAGTCATTATTTGTAGTTTCCTTTGAAGATCGGAGAATCTTAGGTTGCTTATTGCCCTAATCTTCAGAGAAGATCTATGACAGATTTTTCTGATCCCGAAGAATACATCAAATCATATGAAACTGCTCAGTTATCAGGCCATGAAAACAGGTCATTTCTACTAAAGAATAGATTACTCCAGCGTCATCATGAAGAGAATATTCTCCTTGGAGATACCCAGGCAGGTTTGCATTTTGAATATGTGGCAGCTGTGATGGAAAAGAACAGTCTAATCCTTTCGATGTCTGTAGTCTACTGCTTCACTTGCACAGCAGGGGATGTGAAAGAAACGGTATCAAAAAGCATTTCAATACAAAAATTTTATTCTCATCCTCCATAAAATGAATTAGGTGACTGAAGAAAAAAGTTAAACACTTCAGAACATTATGTCAGTTGGTTCTGGTCACCAGGGCAGTTAACTCTAGTCACCACAACTTTTTTCCACATTATGACTAGCTCTGCTTAAGTACAGACACTCCTGAGATGGAAACCCCAATTTAGAAATACTCACATATATGAAATTGTATAAACTACTTTAGCTCTTTAAATGTATGACTTAAGGGCAATTAATGGCAATTGGCAGGTAGAGACCAAGTTATATGACAGCTGCTTTAGCTGGCCCGTGAATGAGAAAAAGGACACAGTCCCAGAGCAGCTGTGCTGACTGTGCTCTCTCTGCATCAGATTCCCAGCGGTAATAACCTTCAGTATTCCAGGGACCAGGATATGTGGGAGGATGCTGTATTCCAAGAAGTCTGTTCTTAGTGTTATCCATCCTCATCAGAACCACTGACCTATTCCCTCAGGAGATTCCTAGTACAGGTTTCAGACCTGTTCTGGCAAACCACTTAATGGGTACCGCTCGTTAACTCAGAATTGAGACCTGGGACAGCCTCTGAAGATGGGAGAATCTACTAATCCCATCTATGGCCCCTGGACTGGCGCATTTGCTAATCTGAAGAGTAGAACCAGCATATTCAGATTCTCTCATCTTCACTGAGGGAGATGGATAAAGGAAACGAGAGAAAGCTCCAGTGAGACAGGGTCATTTATCTGTTGTGTTCACTGTATCTTCAGCACCTCGAAGGGGGCCTTTCTCCCAGTAGATGCTCAGGAAACATTTGTTGAGTGAATGAATAGGGAGTTCAGAAATGAAATAGATCTCTGGGCGAAAAGGAGAAGCAAAGCTCTTGTTCAGTGTCATATTGAGGAGAAAGGACCCATGCTTGTCCTGTCATTAGTGCCCAGGTGGCCTGCAGAGAAGGCAGCTTGCTTTGGAGCTCAGGCAAAAATGGAGTGAACCATCAATTCTTGGTCTTTTAGGAAGAGCCAATAAACCTCACTTGCAGGATGAGATCCATATAACCTTGTGTGCTGAGACTCAAAGATATTGCTTAATGAGGTTTAAAAAACCTTAATGAGGAGGTTAAAAAATATATTCTGGTGTTGAAGCCAGTTTTCTATAATTTTATTGCCAATGTTTAATATTTCCAGTATACTATAGGTTAACTGGACTTTTAGGCCTCAGCTGGCCTTATATGATCTGTAAGTTGGGCACTAATTTTATTGACTATTAAAATAAACAGGCCCTTTGTTCTCTAACCTAGTAGAAACCCTTAGAAAAGAAGACTTTTAAAAACGTTCTTCTTCAGAGAGCTGTGAACTAATGCCTTACTTCAGGTGTGCAGAGAAATTCCAATTCCATTGTCTATGAAGTTAAACTGTTCCTTAATATCAGTCTAAGAGGTGATGAAATCAGTGTCCAGTATGAAGTCAGGATCAGAGGGCAGAGAAGGAAACCCAGGTGGCCAGTATGAATTCAAGTGTGAATTCAAGGTTTGTTTAATGTATTTTGAATTTCTGGGTCATCAGTCAGTCCCATAATATAATGTAAGTACAAAGAGTACTTTCCAAATTCCAAAGTGAATTAACTTTATTTTTTTTATCACTTGCTATTATCAATATTGTCTTCTGTCCATTTATATGTACTTGCTAAAGTTGGTTGTTCCGCAAAATAAAATAAATACTCTCAAAATTAACTAGAATGTTGTTGGGATTTTAGTAATAATTCACTTTATGTTTTTGAATACTTGAAGTATGCTAAAGATTGTAAAGTGTAGAAATTCACATAACCTGACTCAATCACTTAAAGGTGGAGGTCTTACTCTGTCAGACCAGTTATTACAGATACAAGGGAGCTAATAACCTAGTAGGGAAACAGATATACCAATAAGTATAAGCAATATTCATTCATTCAACAAATATTTATTGAGTGCCTACTATGTGCCAGTCATTTTTCCAGATGCTGGGGCTGCTCAGTGAACAAACATGGCAACTGCCATGGCACAGGTACATGCACATAAGACACACCAGAACCACAGGGGAGAATCAGAGAGGGCCTCACAGAGGAAAAATATCTGATTTGAGAAACAAAGCATAAGTAGGAGATTGACAATAAAAAAGGAGGCAGGCAAGGGGTGATGGAAAAGCATTCCAGGCAAAAGAAATCAAGTGGAAATAGGAAAGGAGAATAGGTTGTGTTCTGGGAACGTAAAGTAGTTTCTATTGCTGGTTTTAAAGTAGTGTGTGTCGCGCGTGTGTGTGTCGAGGTGGGGAGGAAACAAACATATAATCATAAATTACATAATAAATGGCATGCGTAAATGTGTGTAGAATTTATTCTGTAAGATGCAGGAGAACCTTGAAAGAATTGTGAGGCAAGGAGTCCTGTTCCATCTATGATGGAGCCTGGAACGGGAGGGGAAGGGATTTGAAGTCCTGTCAGGAAGATATTGCAGTAGCAAGGAATGGGATGCACTTAGGGGTGCCTAGTGGCAATAGGAATGGAAAGTAGGTAACACCATCAATAGTTGATCAGAAGGTAAGAATCCATGACCCCCAGATTTCAGTTGAGCAATTGGATGGTAATACCTTTCCTTATGATATGGAATATGGGAAAGGGAGTGAAGTGGGGAGGAAAGGTGTGTATAACTTCGAGGAGCACATTCAGATAGAGAAGTCCAATACCATATATCCCAGAGGAGAAAAATGGGCTCAAGATAGAAAACTACTGGTATTGATAAGACTACTTTTGGAGAGGATGAATTTTCCCTTAGAGAATATGAAAGACATCAGTAGTTCATAGAGTAGCGGTGGTAGAGGAACCAGCAATAGGAGAATGAAAAGAAATGGCCAATGGGTAGGAAGAAATGCAGAAAAGCCTGGTGTCACAGAAACCAAGCACAGAGAACTTTACAAAGAAAGGAGAGGTAAAAGGCCGAAAGGAGAGGTAAAAATGTCAGTGCCGAGGAAAGCTCATGTAACAAAGGGCCAAGATGTGAAGAGGAACTGATATAAATGGCTACAAGAAAGTCTAGTGTACTTATCTAAAGATTTCTATAGGTATCTGTTTAGCCTTTCATTTAGATCAAAGCTGAATTGTTGGTGATCTATATATTCCATTCCTGTATCTTCAAGAATTTTATCGTTATTTCCTCAGTCTGTTCTATCCAATCATTATCCATTTAGAATTCAAACTTAAGAATTTCTAAGTTCACATGGACCCTAGACACAAAACACTGAAGTTTATAAAGTTAGTCTTCACCACCCAATACTCCTTTTCTTAATTTCCCTTTTCCCCTCCTGAGCCCTTGCTTATATTCTCTTTTCCCAGCTTCAGACTCCTGACATGTTCGTGTTTTCTGACTCTCAGCTTTCCTCCATCAAAAGTGATTCTCAGGGCTTGCCTGGTGGCACAGTGGTTGAGAGTCCGCCTGCCAATGCAGGGGACACGGGTTCGTGCCTCGGTCTGGGAAGATCCCACATGCCGCAGAGCGGCTGGGCCCGTGAGCCATGGCCGCTGAGCCTGCGCATCCGGAGCCTGTGCTCCGCAACGGGAGAGGCCACAACAGTGAGAGGCCCGCGTACCACTTTTTAAGCAAATAAGTCTTGAAGCCAGATATGGTATCTCTCCCAGGAGGACAGGGAGAAAATGTTAAACAGCTTTGGTGGATGTTTTGGGCTGGAATGTCAGTGGATGAGGGAGAGATCTGGGGCCAGGGAGGTTTTCCTGATTCCCCTCTAAGGTGACCTCTTACTGCGAAGCAACCCCTGCTTAAAGTAGAAGATACGGCAGTGCAAGCATGCCTAATTTTTCCTCCTAGAACCATACTAAACCTTTAGAAGATTGAAAGGTCACAAACATTTATTATGTCAGTGACGTTCTTTTTGGAAATTATATTTTTGGCTGATAGTATTTCAAGGTACTTAGTTGCTAACATAATAGCCAAGGCACACATATCCTTCATCTTGTTTAATGCCAATTACTCTGTCACTGTTTTGCTTGGAGCTATTGGTATAACTGCAAATGTGGTTGGGGACAGACAAGTTCAAGTCTGCAGAGGACATATTTCCATGTCCACTGAATCAGCTGTTTCCTATTGAAGTTTTTTACAACAATATTAATGACTGACTTCTGTACAGCCCAGTAGCTTGATCATGCTTTTAATTTAATTCAGTTGTTTAGGAAAGGGAAACAACCCCATTAATCATTTTTTAAGATTCAGTTTATGCATATGATATAGATACCATGTTTCCTGAAAGTGTCTTTGCTGAATTTTTTGATTAGAAAAAAAAAGAGTAGCTCAGTGAGTGAAAACTTTAATTGTTATGAACTTCGTTTCTAAAAGTAAAGATAAGTGACAAGAGGATTTGCCTGTTCTGATAGGTAATGGAAAACTATATTAACTTTTGCTCAGTATATCATTAAAATGTGTTATGCTTTCATGGATATGTTTGTATCTTATGTCAATTAAATAAAAGCTCCTAATCCTCTACTTATACTTAAGCCTCGGGTAACAAGGTTCCTAATAAATGCACTGTGTAAAAATATTCTCTTACAAAGAGAAAGGAGGAAGTGGACAAGTCCAAACATTTCCTCACCAGCAAAGGCCCAGTACCAGAGGCACGTATGGGTCCCAGCCAGAAAGCTTACCAACAAGTTCCTGAGGGACAGGAAGCAGTAGATTAGCAGTGCTTTCCATTTAAGTTCAATTTATGTTTTGTAAGAAACGCAGATGGAAGATCTTTAACACATCCCTTAATGGTCTGATAATAACTAGAGTATTTAAGGGAAAATACTCTCTAAGAAATAGAAACATTACTCCAAAGAAATGGTGAGAAATTGATCATGAGAAAAAGAAAGAATTAGACATAGAAATGTAGGAATAGAAATAATCTACTTAGAGCCTGGTGTGATTTTATTTTCTCTGAGGTGCTGTCAAGGACCATTAAATCAAAGCAGCGGGGCTTCCCTCATGGCGGAGTGGTTAAGAATCCATCTGCCAATGCAGGAGACACGGGTTCAAGCCCTGGTCCGGGAAGATCCCACATGCCACGGAGCAACTAAGCCCGTGTGCCATAACTACTGAGCCCGCATGCCACAACTACTGAAGCCCATGCACCTAGAGCCTGTGCTCTGCAACAAGGGAAGCCACCACAATGAGAAGCCTGTGCACCGCAACGAAGAGTAGCCCCCGCTCGCAGCAGCTAGAGAAAGCCCGCGTGCAGCAACGAAGACCCAACACAGCCAAAATTAAAAACAAACAAATAAATAAACTTATAAAAAATCAAAGAGGCATTTATAGAATCATAAGACTGTCAGAGCTGAAAGGGTCATCTCTAGTATAATCTCCTAGATTTACAGGTGAGAAAACCCAGGCTCATTTATACAAGGGTGATAATACTCTGTGAATTCTGCTAGAGGACAGGCAACCTGAGAATAATGAGGATCTAGATGTAGACCGACAAACTTGGGTGGAGCTGGGGGAGGAAAGAGGGATTGGCTTCTGGAAAGGAAGCCCAATCTCATGGGAAGGACATGGTATATGAAGGGTACAGCAACAGAGGCAATGTATCTTGGAAAAGTAGCTTCAGCTGGAAGGGCTGAGGCAGAAAGAATATTTCTATAGATGGATAGCACATAGCTGGTACTGGAGGCCAGCCGTTGGGACTGAAAAATTTGAGGAGGTAGTGAATCCTGAGCAGGTAACTCGCACCTTAGCTATTTATCTTCAATCCAGAGGCGGGTGTCCCATCCCTGGAAAGAAAAGAAGCTTCACTAGAGCAAGACAGTGCTTCGATCCCAGGAAGATATCTAACTGGAATGCCAATTAGGCTAAAATATATAATCAGCATTGAATTAACAGGATGTTTAAGATGTGTATTTGCAGCTTTAGAGCAAGAGAGATTCTCAGTACCAGGGCACAGGGTGAGACCTAATAGAAGCAAAGTAGACAAATGGTGTGCTCCAAGATGCTAGGATACAACTCCCTAAATTCCTCTTAAGAAAGGATTTTTCTAAGAAACTCTAGTTTGTAGAAATCCAGTGGTTCCAGCTGTGAGGGGAAGAGGGCTTCAAGTCCCATGAAAATACACTTAGTCACTTCTAACATTGCAGACCCGATGTCATGTAGAACACTTTTCTGCATTATCAGGTAACTTTTCACATTTAGTAAATGAACCTAATCTAGAGATTTCACTTGAGCGGTTCTCAAATATAACTTATATTGTCATTATAGGGATGGAGAATTAGAAGAAAATGTGTCCTTTCCTTCCTCATTAATACTACTGATTACTCTCAGGCATGAGTCTAATAATAGAACTTTGAATTGTAGCTCTTGCTTTTGTTT